>NC_137618.1:51143152-51263152 GCF_963280865.1 Gymnoscopelus braueri | reverse complement strand
TGGGTCCGGCTGGAATAGGCTAAACTAGGGTGTTCTATGCCTTTCTAGACTCTAACAGGCTCTATTAGGCTGTACTAGGCTCTTGTCAGCCCTATAGCCCCTTTGCATTTGAGATTAACCACTGTGTACACGGGCAATAGTTTTACATGAGTTTGTGTCCACGGCCAATAGTTTTACATGAACATGTCTAGGCTATAGTGCAGTACTGCCTCGTACAGCCTAACCCCAGCACAGCCCATTAGAGCCCATTACAGCCCACCAGAGCCCAGCACATTCCAGCACACCCAAGTTCAGCCCAGTGGGAGAATAGCATAGGGTATGGGGGTAGTTAGATGACTGTACTAGGCTATACAGGGCTGGGTCCGGCTGGAATAGGCTAAACTAGGGTGTTCTATGCCTTACTAGACTCTAACAGGCTCTATTAGGCTGTACTAGGCTCTTGTCAGCCCTGTAGCCCCTTTGCACTTGAGATTAACCAATATGTCCACGGGCAATAGTTTTACATGAGTTTGTGTCCACCGGCAATAGTTTTACATGAAAATGTCTAAGCTATAGTGCAGTACTGCCCCGTACAACCTAACAGAGCCCAGCACAGCCCACCAGAGCCCATTACAGCCCACCAGAGCCCAGCACAGCCCAGCACATTCCAGCACACCTAAGTTCAGCCCAGTGGGAGAATAGCATAGGGTTTGGGGGTAGTTAGATGACTGTACTAGGCTACTATACAGGGCTGGGTCCGGCTGGAATAGGCTAAACTAGGGTGTTCTATGCCTTACTAGACTCTAACAGGCTCTATTAGGCTGTACTAGGCTCTTGTCAGCCCTGTAGCCCCTTTGCACTTGAGATTAACCAATGTGTCCATGGGCAATAGTTTTACATGAGTTTGTGTCCACCGGCAATAGTTTTACATGAAAATGTCTAGGCTATAGTACAGTACTGCCCCGTACAACCTAACAGAGCCCAGCACAGCCCACCAGAGCCCATTACAGCCCACCAGAGCCCAGCACAGCCCAGCAAATTCCAGCACACCCAAGTTCAGCCCAGTGGGAGAATAGCATAGGGTATGGGGGTAGTTAGATGACTGTACTAGGCTATACAGGGCTGGGTCCGGCTGGAATAGGCTAAACTAGGGTGTTCTATGCCTTACTAGACTCTAACAGGCTCTATTAGGCTGTACTAGGCTCTTGTCAGCCCTGTAGCCCCTTTGCATTTGAGATTAACCACTGTGTACACGGGCAATAGTTTTACATGAGTTTGTGTCCACGGCCAATAGTTTTACATGAACATGTCTAGGCTATAGTGCAGTACTGCCTCGTACAGCCTAACAGAGCCCAGCACAGCCCATTAGAGCCCATTACAGCCCACCAGAGCCCAGCACAGCCCAGCACATTCCAGCACACCTAAGTTCAGCCCAGTGGGAGAATAGCATAGGGTTTGGGGGTAGTTAGATGACTGTACTAGGCTATACAGGGCTGGGTCCGGCTGGAATAGGCTAAACTAGGGTGTTCTATGCCTTACTAGACTCTAACAGGCTCTATTAGGCTGTACTAGGCTCTTGTCAGCCCTGTAGCCCCTTTGCACTTGAGATTAACCAATGTGTCCACGGGCAATAGTTTTACATGAGTTTGTGTCCACCGGCAATAGTTTTACATGAAAATGTCTAAGCTATAGTGCAGTACTGCCCCGTACAACCTAACAGAGCCCAGCACAGCCCACCAGAGCCCATTACAGCCCACCAAAGCCCAGCACAGCACAGCACATTCCAGCACACCTAAGTTCAGCCCAGTGGGAGAATAGCATAGGGTTTGTGGGTAGTTAGATGACTGTACTAGGCTATACAGGGCTGGGTCTGGCTGGAATAGGCTAAACTAGGGTGTTCTATGCCTTACTAGACTCTAACAGGCTCTATTAGACTGTACTAGGCTCTTGTCAGCCCTGTAGCCCCTTTGCACTTGAGATTAACCAATGTGTCCATGGGCAATAGTTTTACATGAGTTTGTGTCCACCGGCAATAGTTTTACATGAAGATTTCTAGGCTATAGTGCAGTATTGCCCCGTACAACCTAACAGAGCCCAGCACAGCCCACCAGAGCCCATTACAGCCCACCAGAGCCCAGCACAGCCCAGGACATTCCAGCACACCCAAGTCCAGCCCAGTGGGAGAATATAGGGTATGGGGGTAGTTAGATGACTGTACTAGGCTATACAGGGCTGGGTCCGGCTGGAATAGGCTAAACTAGGGTGTTCTATGCCTTACTAGACTCTGACAGGCTCTATTAGGCTGTACTAGGCTCTTGTCAGCCCTGTAGCCCCTTTGCATTTGAGATTAACCACTGTGTACACGGGCAATAGTTTTACATGAGTTTGTGTCCACGGCCAGTAGTTTTACATGAACATGTCTAGGCTATAGTGCAGTACTGCCTCGTACAGCCTAACAGAGCCCAGCACAGCCCATTAGAGCCCATTACAGCCCACCAGAGCCCAGCACAGCCCAGCACATTCCAGCACACCTAAGTTCAGCCCAGTGGGAGAATAGCATAGGGTTTGGGGGTAGTTAGATGACTGTACTAGGCTATACAGGGTTGGGTCCGGCTGGAATAGGCTAAACTAGGGTGTTCTATGCCTTACTAGACTCTAACAGGCTCTATTAGGCTGTACTAGGCTCTTGTCAGCCCTGTAGCCCCTTTGCATTTGAGATTAACCACTGTGTACACGGGCAATAGTTTTACATGAGTTTGTGTCCACGGCCAATAGTTTTACATGAACATGTCTAGGCTATAGTGCAGTACTGCCTCGTACAGCCTAACAGAGCCCAGCACAGCCCATTAGAGCCCATTACAGCCCACCAGAGCCCAGCACAGCCCAGCACATTCCAGCACACCTAAGTTCAGCCCAGTGGGAGAATAGCATAGGGTTTGGGGGTAGTTAGATGACTGTACTAGGCTATACAGGGCTGGGTCCGGCTGGAATAGGCTAAACTAGGGTGTTCTATGCCTTACTAGACTCTAACAGGCTCTATTAGGCTGTACTAGGCTCTTGTCAGCCCTGTAGCCCCTTTGCACTTGAGATTAACCAATGTGTCCACGGGCAATAGTTTTACATGAGTTTGTGTCCACCGGCAATAGTTTTACATGAAAATGTCTAAGCTATAGTGCAGTATTGCCCCGTACAACCTAACAGAGCCCAGCACAGCCCACCAGAGCCCATTACAGCCCACCAAAGCCCAGCACAGCCCAGCACATTCCAGCACACCTAAGTTCAGCCCAGTGGGAGAATAGCATAGGGTTTGTGGGTAGTTAGATGACTGTACTAGGCTATACAGGGCTGGGTCTGGCTGGAATAGGCTAAACTAGGGTGTTCTATGCTTTACTAGACTCTAACAGGCTCTATTAGGCTGTACTAGGCTCTTGTCAGCCCTGTAGCCCCTTTGCACTTGAGATTAACCAATGTGTCCATGGGCAATAGTTTTACATGAGTTTGTGTCCACCGGCAATAGTTTTACATGAAGATATCTAGGCTATAGTGCAGTATTGCCCCGTACAACCTAACAGAGCCCAGCAGAGCCCACCACAGCCCATTACAGCCCACCAGAGCCCAGCACAGCCCAGGACATTCCAGCACACCCAAGTCCAGCCCAGTGGGCTACAGCCTAACAGAACCCAGCACAGCCCATTAGAGCCCATTACAGCCCACCAGAGCCCAGCACAGCCCAGCACATTCCAGCACACCTAAGTTCAGCCCAGTGGGAGAATAGCATAGGGTTTGGGGGTAGTTAGATGACTGTACTAGGCTATACAGGGCTGGGTCCGGCTGGAATAGGTTAAACTAGGGTGTTCTATGCCTTACTAGACTCTAACAGGCTCTATTAGACTGTACTAGGCTCTTGTCAGCCCTGTAGCCCCTTTGCACTTGAGATTAACCAATGTGTCCATGGGCAATAGTTTTACATGAGTTTGTGTCCACCGGCAATAGTTTTACATGAAGATTTCTAGGCTATAGTGCAGTATTGCCCCGTACAACCTAACAGAGCCCAGCACAGCCCACCAGAGCCCATTACAGCCCACCAGAGCCCAGCACAGCCCAGGACATTCCAGCACACCCAAGTCCAGCCCAGTGGGAGAATAGCATAGGGTATGGGGGTAGTTAGATGACTGTACTAGGCTATACAGGGCTGGGTCCGGCTGGAATAGGCTAAACTAGGGTGTTCTATGCCTTACTAGACTCTGACAGGCTCTATTAGGCTGTACTAGGCTCTTGTCAGCCCTGTAGCCCCTTTGCATTTGAGATTAACCACTGTGTACACGGGCAATAGTTTTACATGAGTTTGTGTCCACGGCCAATAGTTTTACATGAACATGTCTAGGCTATAGTGCAGTACTGCCTCGTACAGCCTAACAGAGCCCAGCACAGCCCATTAGAGCCCATTACAGCCCACCAGAGCCCAGCACAGCCCAGCACATTCCAGCACACCTAAGTTCAGCCCAGTGGGAGAATAGCATAGGGTTTGGGGGTAGTTAGATGACTGTACTAGGCTATACAGGGTTGGGTCCGGCTGGAATAGGCTAAACTAGGGTGTTCTATGCCTTACTAGACTCTAACAGGCTCTATTAGGCTGTACTAGGCTCTTGTCAGCCCTGTAGCCCCTTTGCATTTGAGATTAACCACTGTGTACACGGGCAATAGTTTTACATGAGTTTGTGTCCACGGCCAATAGTTTTACATGAACATGTCTAGGCTATAGTGCAGTACTGCCTCGTACAGCCTAACAGAGCCCAGCACAGCCCATTAGAGCCCATTACAGCCCACCAGAGCCCAGCACAGCCCAGCACATTCCAGCACACCTAAGTTCAGCCCAGTGGGAGAATAGCATAGGGTTTGGGGGTAGTTAGATGACTGTACTAGGCTATACAGGGCTGGGTCCGGCTGGAATAGGCTAAACTAGGGTGTTCTATGCCTTACTAGACTCTAACAGGCTCTATTAGGCTGTACTAGGCTCTTGTCAGCCCTGTAGCCCCTTTGCACTTGAGATTAACCAATGTGTCCACGGGCAATAGTTTTACATGAGTTTGTGTCCACCGGCAATAGTTTTACATGAAAATGTCTAAGCTATAGTGCAGTATTGCCCCGTACAACCTAACAGAGCCCAGCACAGCCCACCAGAGCCCATTACAGCCCACCAAAGCCCAGCACAGCCCAGCACATTCCAGCACACCTAAGTTCAGCCCAGTGGGAGAATAGCATAGGGTTTGTGGGTAGTTAGATGACTGTACTAGGCTATACAGGGCTGGGTCTGGCTGGAATAGGCTAAACTAGGGTGTTCTATGCTTTACTAGACTCTAACAGGCTCTATTAGGCTGTACTAGGCTCTTGTCAGCCCTGTAGCCCCTTTGCACTTGAGATTAACCAATGTGTCCATGGGCAATAGTTTTACATGAGTTTGTGTCCACCGGCAATAGTTTTACATGAAGATATCTAGGCTATAGTGCAGTATTGCCCCGTACAACCTAACAGAGCCCAGCAGAGCGCACCACAGCCCATTACAGCCCACCAGAGCCCAGCACAGCCCAGGACATTCCAGCACACCCAAGTCCAGCCCAGTGGGCTACAGCCTAACAGAACCCAGCACAGCCCATTAGAGCCCATTACAGCCCACCAGAGCCCAGCACAGCCCAGCACATTCCAGCACACCTAAGTTCAGCCCAGTGGGAGAATAGCATAGGGTTTGGGGGTAGTTAGATGACTGTACTAGGCTATACAGGGCTGGGTCCGGCTGGAATAGGTTAAACTAGGGTGTTCTATGCCTTACTAGACTCTAACAGGCTCTATTAGGCTGTACTAGGCTCTTGTCAGCCCTGTAGCCCCTTTGCACTTGAGATTAACCAATGTGTCCACAGGCAATAGTTTTACATGAGTTTGTGTCCACCGGCAATAGTTTTACATGAAAATTTCTAGGCTATAGTGCAGTATTGCCCCGTACAACCTAACAGAGCCCAGCACAGCCCACCAGAGCCCATTACAGCCCACCAGAGCCCAGCACAGCCCAGGACATTCCAGCACACCCAAGTCCAGCCCAGTGGGAGAATAGCATAGGGTATGGGGGTAGTTAGGTGACTGTACTAGGCTATACAGGGCTGGGTCCGGCTGGAATAGGCTAAACTAGGGTGTTCTATGCCTTACTAGACTCTAACAGGCTCTATTAGGCTGTACTAGGCTCTTGTCAGCCCTGTAGCCCCTTTGCACTTGAGATTAACCAATGTGTCCACGGGCAATAGTTTTACATGAGTTTGTGTCCACCGGCAATAGTTTTACATGAAAATTTCTAGGCTATAGTGCAGTATTGCCCCGTACAACCTAACAGAGCCCAGCACAGCCCACCAGAGCCCATTGTAGCCCACCAGAGCCCAGCACAGCCCAGCGCATTCCAGCACACCCAAGTCCAGCCCAGTGGGAGAATAGCCTATAGGGTATATGGGTAGTTAGATGACTGTACTAGGCTATACAGGGCTGGGTCCGGCTGGAATAGGCTAAACTAGGGTGTTCTATGCCTTACTAGACTCTAATAGGCTCTATTAGGCTGTACTAGGCTCTTGTCAGCCCTGTAGCCCCTTTGCATTTGAGATTAACCACTGTGTACACGGGCAATAGTTTTACATGAGTTTGTGTCCACGGCCAATAGTTTTACATGAACATGTCTAGGCTAAAGTTCAGTACTGCCTCGTACAGCCTAACAGATTACAGCACAGCCCACCAGAGCCCAGCGCAGCCCATCACATTCCAGCACACCCACGTCCTGCCCAGTGGGAGAATAGCCTAGGTTATGGGGTATGTATACGACTGTACTAGGCTATAAAGGGCTGGGTCCAGCTGGAATAGGCTAGAATAGAATGTTCTATGCCATACTAGAGTCTAATAGGCTCTATTAGGCTGTCCTAGGCTCATGTCAGCGCTGTAGCCCCTTTACACTTGAGATTAACCACTGTGTCCACGGGCAATAGTTTTACATGAGTTTGTGTCCACCGGCAATAGTTTTACATGAACATTTCTAGGCTATAGTGCAGTACTGCCCCGTACAACCTAACAGAGCCCAGCACAGCCCACGAGAGCCCATTACATTCCACCAGAGCCCAGCACAGCCCAGGACATTCCAGCACACCCAAGGCCAGCCCAGTGGGAGAATAGCATAGGGTATGGGGGTAGTTAGATGACTGTACTAGGCTATACAGGGCTGGGTCCGGCTGGAATAGGCTAAACTAGGGTGTTCTATGCCTTACTAGACTCTAACAGGCTCTATTAGGCTGTACTAGGCTCTTGTCAGCCCTGTAGCCCCTTTGCACTTGAGATTAACCAATGTGTCCACGGGCAATAGTTTTACATGAGTTTGTGTCCACCGGCAATAGTTTTACATGAAAATTTCTAGGCTATAGTGCAGTATTGCCCCGTACAACCTAACAGAGCCCAGCACAGCCCACCAGAGCCCATTGTAGCCCACCATAGCCCAGCACAGCCCAGCACATTCCAGCACACCCAAGTCCAGCCCAGTGGGAGAATAGCCTATAGGGTATATGGGTAGTTAGATGACTGTACTAGGCTATACAGGGCTGGGTCCGGCTGGAATAGGCTAAACTAGGGTGTTCTATGCCTTACTAGACTCTAATAGGCTCTATTAGGCTGTACTAGGCTCTTGTCAGCCCTGTAGCCCCTTTGCATTTGAGATTAACCACTGTGTACACGGGCAATAGTTTTACATGAGTTTGTGTCCACGGCCAATAGTTTTACATGAACATGTCTAGGCTAAAGTGCAGTACTGCCTCGTACAGCCTAACAGATTCCAGCACAGCCCACCAGAGCCCAGCGCAGCCCATCACATTCCAGCACACCCACCTCCTGCCCAAGGGGAGAATAGCCTAGGTTATGGGGTATTTATACGACTGTACTAGGCTATAAAGGGCTGGGTCCAGCTGGAATAGGCTAGAATAGAATGTTCTATGCCATACTAGAGTCTAATAGGCTCTATTAGGCTGTCCTAGGCTCATGTCAGCGCTGTAGCCCCTTTGCACTTGAGATTAACCACTGTGTCCACGGGCAATAGTTTTACATGAGTTTGTGTCCACCGGCAATAGTTTTACATGAACATTTCTAGGCTATAGTGCAGTACTGCCCCGTACAACCTAACAGAGCCCAGCACAGCCCACGAGAGCCCATTACATTCCACCAGAGCCCAGCACAGCCCAGGACATTCCAGCACACCCAAGGCCAGCCCAGTGGGAGAATAGCATAGGGTATGGGGGTAGTTAGATGACTGTACTAGGCTATACAGGGCTGGGTCCGGCTGGAATAGGCTAAACTAGGGTGTTCTATGCCTTACTAGACTCCAACAGGCTCTATTAGGCTGTACTAGGCTCTTGTCAGCCCTGTAGCCCCTTTGCACTTGAGATTAACCAATGTGTCCACGGGCAATAGTTTTACATGAGTTTGTGTCCACCGGCAATAGTTTTACATGAAAATGTCTAGGCTATAGTGCAGTATTGCCCAGTACAACCTAACAGAGCCCAGCAAAGCCCACCAGAGCCCATTGTAGCCCACCAGAGCCCAGCACAGCCCAGCACATTCCAGCACACCCAAGTCCAGCCCAGTGGGAGAATAGCCTATAGGGTATATGGGTAGTTAGATGACTCTACTAGGCTATACAGGGCTGGGTCCGGCTGGAATAGGCTAAACTAGGGTGTTCTATGCCTTACTAGACTCTAATAGGCTCTATTAGGCTGTACTAGGCTCTTGTCAGCCCTGTAGCCCCTTTGCATTTGAGATTAACCACTGTGTACACGGGCAATAGTTTTACATGAGTTTGTGTCCACGGCCAATAGTTTTACATGAACATGTCTAAGCTATAGTGCAGTACTGCCCCGTACAACCTAACAGAGCCCAGCACAGCCCACCAGAGCCCATTACAGCCCACCAGAGCCCAGCACAGCCCAGCACATTCCAGCACACCCAAGTTCAGCCCAGTGGGAGAATAGCATAGGGTATGGGGGTAGTTAGATGACTGTACTAGGCTATACAGGGCTGGCTCCGGCTGGAATAGGCTAAACTAGGGTGTTCTATGCCTTACTAGACTCTAACAGGCTCTATTAGGCTGTACTAGGCTCTTGTCAGCCCTGTAGCCCCTTTGCATTTGAGATTAACCACTGTGTACACGGGCAATAGTTTTACATGAGTTTGTGTCCACGGCCAATAGTTTTACATGAACATGTCTAGGCTATAGTGCAGTACTGCCTCGTACAGCCTAACAGAGCCCAGCACAGCCCATTAGAGCCCATTACAGCCCACCAGAGCCCAGCACAGCCCAGCACATTCCAGCACACCTAAGTTCAGCCCAGTGGGAGAATAGCATAGGGTTTGGGGGTAGTTAGATGACTGTACTAGGCTATACAGGGCTGGGTCCGGCTGGAATAGGCTAAACTAGGGTGTTCTATGCCTTACTAGACTCTAACAGGCTCTATTAGGCTGTACTAGGCTCTTGTCAGCCCTGTAGCCCCTTTGCACTTGAGATTAACCAATATGTCCACGGGCAATAGTTTTACATGAGTTTGTGTCCACCGGCAATAGTTTTACATGAAAATGTCTAAGCTATAGTGCAGTACTGCCCCGTACAACCTAACAGAGCCCAGCACAGCCCACCAGAGCCCATTACAGCCCACCAAAGCCCAGCACAGCCCAGCACATTCCAGCACACCTAAGTTCAGCCCAGTGGGAGAATAGCATAGGGTTTGGGGGTAGTTAGATGACTGTACTAGGCTATACAGGGCTGGGTCTGGCTGGAATAGGCTAAACTAGGGTGTTCTATGCCTTACTAGACTCTAACAGGCTCTATTAGGCTGTACTAGGCTCTTGTCAGCCCTGTAGCCCCTTTGCACTTGAGATTAACCAATGTGTCCATGGGCAATAGTTTTACATGAGTTTGTGTCCACCGGCAATAGTTTTACATGAAGATTTCTAGGCTATAGTGCAGTACTGCCCCGTACAACCTAACAGAGCCCAGCACAGCCCACCAGAGCCCATTACAGCCCACCAGAGCCCAGCACAGCCCAGGACATTCCAGCACACCCAAGTCCAGCCCAGTGGGAGAATAGCATAGGGTATGGGGGTAGTTAGATGACTGTACTAGGCTATACAGGGCTGGGTCCGGCTGGAATAGGTAAAACTAGGGTGTTCTATGCCTTACTAGACTCTAACAGGCTCTATTAGGCTGTACTAGGCTCTTGTCAGCCCTGTAGCCCCTTTGCACTTGAGATTAACCACTGTGTCCACGGGCAATAGTTTTACATGAGTTTGTGTCCATCGGTAATAGTTAATGCTGGCTTTGTACACATGTCCACTTCCAATAGTTTTGGAAAATAGCCTGCCACCCTGTGGAATTATGCTTGAACTGCAGAAAAGGACCCTAAATACAAAAAAAGGAAACAAAAATCATCCGTGGGACTGATGGGCGAACAAGTGGTGTCCACACGCAGAGGGGGGCCCAGAAGACATTTAGAGTCCCCCCGGTGAATTTTCACGCCCCCACAGACTGTACAGTGGAACCCAGAAATTGGTCGTGTCCACAGGGCATAGGGACTATGGCTCGTGGACACAAAACGCGATAAGTGTAATAATAATAATAATAATAATAATAATAATAATATAATTGTAGTGTGTCTAATATTAGTGTTTAACATAATAATAATATAATAATTGTAGTGTGTCTAATATGATTGTTTAACAACATAATAATAATAATAATAATAATAATATAATAATTGTAGTGTGTCTAATATTATTGTTTAACATAATAATAACAATAATAATAATAATAATAATAATAATAATAATTGTAGTGTGTCTAATATTATTGTTTAACATAATAATAATTGTAATAATAATAATAATAATAATAATAATAATAATAATAATAATTGTAGTGTGTCTAATATTATTGTTTAACATAATTATAATAATTGTAGTGTGTCTAATATGATTGTTTAACATAATAATAATAATTGTAGTGTGTCTAATATGATTGCTCCTCTCTGTATGTCATCCTCAGCCAGTGACTCCAACCACAACATAGAAAGTGTAATTTACCGCTGGAACCCAGGCACCAAGGTACTTCCTGTCCACATATTGTTTATGTTCAGGCAGCTACCGCTCATAATTATATTATGATGTATTATATATTATCATATATGTATTGGTTCCTAATTTTTTCGAGTGCAGTTGTTTTATTGGTTATATTACAGCTGTTCTATTGTTTTATAATGGTTTATATTACAGCTGTTCTATTGGTTTATAATGGTTTATATTGCAGCTGTTCTATTGGTTTATAATGGTTTATATTGCAGCTGTTCTATTGGTTTATTTTGGTTTCTATTGCAGCTGTTCTAATGGTTTATATTGGTCTATTGGTTTCTATTGGTTTATATTGCAGCTGTTTTATTGGTTTCTATTGCAGCTGTTTGAGGTGAACCAGACGTTGGTGACCTCGGGGGCTTATGACTGGGAGTTCTTCCGGGTCGGACCCTACTACTTCCTGGTTGTAGCCAACACCTTCAACGGTCACACCACCAGCATCGACTCCATCATCTACATCTGGATGGACGGACACTTCACCGTCTTCCAGCACATACCAGTGAGTATAATAATAATAATAATAATAATAATAATAATAATAATAATAATTGTAATAACAATAATAATAAGGGTAATAATAATAATAATAATAATAATACTTGTAATAATAATAATAATAATAATAATGATGATGATTTGAGGTGGAGGGTGAGACAGGTGGTAGCTGGGGTGGAGGGTGAGACAGGTGGTAGCTGGGGTGGAGGGTGAGACAGGTGGTAGCTGGGGTGGAGGGTGAGACAGGTGGTAGCTGGGGTGGTGGAGGGGGAGACAGGTGGGTGGTGGAGGGTGAGACAGCAGAACAGACAGCAGTGAGCAGCAGGGGGAAAAGTGGAAAACAGATCGACCACAAACCCCCTGGCTCTGTGTGTGTGTGTGTGTGTGTGTGTGTGTGTGTGTGTGTGTGTGTGTGCGTGTGTGTGCGTGTGTGCGTGTGTGCGTGTGTGTGTGTGTGTGTGTGCGCGCCGCGCCGCGCGCACGAGAAACAAATCTTGGCTTCTGGGGGTCCCTGGCACAAAATATTTAGTTGAGATGGGGGTCGGCGACCAAACACATCGCAGGTCATAGACTTGACCTCCAGTGGATTAGGTGCTGCTGGGTACAAACTGTTACATTAGAGCTGCTAATAACATAAGATAATAATCTGCTAATGACATATATGTAAAGGATTACATTTGAGCAGTACCCCTCCCCTCCCTGACTGTACGCTAGTGAAAAGTGTGCTTAATCATTAAGCTCCAGTCAAATAATTTGTCCTCAAGTACACTCAACTGTCAACACAGGTGCTGTGTGTGTGTGTGTGTGTGTGTGTGTGTGTGTGTGTGTGTGTGTGTGTGTGTGTGTGTGTGTGTGTGTGTGTGTGTGTGTGTGTGTGTGTGTGTGTGTGTGTGTGTGTGTGTGTGTGTGTGTGTTATAGGGGAATTCCAGTTCTCTCTCTTTTTCTGCTGTTTTGACAAGTCAGTTAGGGCGGGTCACATATACATATGTGATCACAGAGAGAGAGAGAGAGAGAGACAGAGACAGAGACAGAGACAGAGAGAGAGAGAGAGAGAGAGAGAGAGAGAGAGAGAGAGAGAGAGAGAGAGAGAGAGAGAGAGAGAGATTAAAAAGGAGACAAACTAGAGTTTTATTTGTATTCAGTTCCCCCAAATGTGTATTTTCCATATCACCACTGACCCCTAGTGGTTGGAGTGGGGACACCCCCCACATGTGTCCTCTGATACACATAACACAACACTCAAACCTCTATCCTTGTGTCCTCCACTCTCGTTGTTTCCTCGCCCCTTAGCGCCGACACAACAATGCTGGCAGTGTCACACATGTTCAGACACCCAGAAAGCCCAGCTTTCCAACCGGAGTGGTCAGTCAGCGCTGATTTCTTTTTACTCTTAGAGCATATCTTCGAATGCACAAGCGTGTGATGAGGAGCCACCTAGGGTGGAAAAGACTGATTCCAGGGATGGTCCATGCCACCCCTGATCACCATCCTAGAATTAATAATTTTTTATCCCACGATTTTGTAACCCTTTTTTTCACCCGGTGCCAATTTTCTAATTTAGGGGTGATGCAACTTTGATGATGTAGAGGGCCACTATTATTTCCACACTCACTTAGAGGGACACATTGCATAATACTGTCAGGCTAACACCTCTTATCTCCGTATTTTAACTTTTTAAAATGCCATTCTATGTCACACAAAAGTAGCAAGAATAGCCGATCTGCAAGCTTGTAGATCTGCTATTTTTGCTATTTTTGAATTGGAATCCAGAATTTTGTTTGTGCTATTTTTGAATTAGAATCCTGAAAAGTACTCATTTAGTTATACTTATACTAAAGTTACTATACTGTTAACTTTATGACCTTACATACAAATGCTTTGGACATACATTTTAATTTTAATACTAGTCATTAAACTACTAATACAGACTGAAGTAATTAAAGCGGGTCATGTTTGCATGTTTGGAATTGTAACAGCTGAAATCAATAATATATCAGTATTCTGATATTAACCTGCGGGCCGCATGTGGCCCACGGGCCGCCAGTTGTCCATGTATGTTCGGAGTGATCCTGGGCGCTACACTCCCCCCACAGCCTAGGGAGTCCCCGGCGGGAATCGAACCCTGGACCTTCTAGCTGTGAGGCGACAGCGCTACCGACTGCGCCACCGTGCCCACATGGTCACCATCTTAGACCAGGGGTGGCACAGGCCCCTGTTACCTGTGTTCCATTCTAACTCTCACCTCCTTCCAGACCATACATGGGCAACTGGCAGCCTTCACTTAATGCGGCCCGCAGGTTAATATCAGAATACTGATATTTTATTGATTTCAGCTATTTACAATTCCAAACATGCAAACATGACCCGCTTTAATTACTTCAGTCTATAGTATTAGCTTAATGACTAGTATTAAAATGCTATTGTCTTTGATATGTCCAATGTATTTGTATTTAAGTTCATAAAGTTAACATAAGTATAACTAAATACATTTGAAATGAAATAAAAACGTTACTTTTCAGGATTCCAATTCAAAAATAGCTAAAAAAAATCAGGATTCCAATTAAAAAGTAGCAAAAACAGCAGATCTACAAGCTCAAAACGCGTCGCACTGCGACGCGTTTTGAGCTTGTAGATCGGCTGTTTTTGCTACTTTTGTGTGACAAAGAATGTGCAATGTGTCCCTCTGGAGTGAGTGTGGAAATATAGTGGCCTTCTCCATCCTCAAAGTTGCATCACCTCCTTCCAGACAGTAGGAGCTACTGACTGGGAGATGTTCCAGATAGGAGAGAGGTATTTCCTGGTGGTGGCCAACAGCCAGAGGATCGTGGAGCGCGGCCCCAGCGTCTACGCCATCAACTCCACCATCTACGAACTCAACACAGTCACCCAAAGCTTCATCCGCTTCCAAGATATACTGACATACAGGTGAGTTATGTACAACTACACAATAACAACACAACACACAACAAGATATACTGACATAGCCTACAGGTGAGTTATGTACAACTACACAATAACAACACAACACAACACAACACACATCAACTACACAATAACAACACAACACAACACACAACAAGATATACTGACATACAGTTATGTACAACTACACAATAACAACACAACACAACACAACATAACACACAACAAGATGAGGTGATAGATTTTTTACTGTGTTTTTTAGGCCTAACAAAATAAAACTTTCCGGTTGGCTGTCATTTTAGGGCTGAGTAGGTAGGGAATTTATTTTATTTTATTTTTATTTTTATTTTTTTGTGGGAATGACGGGTAGCAATTTTATTTTTTATTTTATTTTATTTCCTCATGGGAAGGATGGGTAGGTCGTTTTTTTTTTTTTTTTTTCCTATGGCAATGATCGATATTAATGCTTCTTTTTTAATATATTCTATGTTTTCCTGAGTTACCAATTTCTAAATCATTAAATGGTTCATGTACACTGCACTTACAAAATAGTGTCTGAAAACAACAAACAATAAACAATTGAAAACTTTGAATAGAATGTCCACACACTGGTTGAATACTTTTGAGTTTTAATTCAACTCTAAGTAAAGTACCAAAGTAAAGTGCTGTATCACTCACATACCAAAAATATTAATACAAAACAAACATCTTCAAGTAAACGGTCCATGAAAAGTTCACAGACCTTTTTAAATGACAAACATTTTCAAAACTTTTTTCCCCCTTTCCAATGTTCAACAATGCAATATTTGAGAGAATGTAGCTATTAAAATATATGACACTGTTCCCCAGACAACTGAATTGTAAAACACAAAGACTACAGACCAATTTTGTTTTGTCTGTCTCAATGGTGGCCAATTTAGACCTACAGTATTCCACAGCAGCCATCTTGATGTGTCAATGGGTAACATGGGTGTATTTTAAGTAAGTAATTTTAAGTCCCCATTCAAATGGGTGGGCTTATATTGACTCTTAATTACACCTGACTGTGTAAATACCCATTGATGACTGACAGGTCAAAGTTGTTTATTTTACTTTTTTGAATTGTTCAAAACCTTGAAAAGCACTATGAATTTGATGTATTATGAAATAGGTAAATAGGTCTTTATTGGCCACCATTGATACATGCATGTGTAAACAAAAGTGCAGTGGTGGAAAAAGTACTCAAATGTTTTACTTAAGTGAAAGTATGAATACTGCAATGTAGAAGTACTCTGTTACAAGTAAAAGTCCGCAATTCAAAATGTACTTGAGTAAAAGTACAAAAGTATTGGTATAAAAATGTACTTGAAGTACCAAAAGTAAAAGTACTAAAATGTAAAAAAAAAAATAGCAGATCTACAAGCTCACAACGCGTCGCCATTGTGAGCTTGTAGATCGGCTATTTTCAAATAGCCTATGTATAAAATAGGGCTAAAGTGGTTAATGTATGTTTTATAATATACAAATGTATATCTGAAAAGTAACTAGTAACTACGGTTTTCAAATAATTGTAGTGGAGTAAAAGTACAATATTTGCCTCAGATGTAGTGGAGTAGAAGTAAAAGTGTTGGAAATTGGAAATACTGAAGTAAAGTACAAATACCTCAAAATTGTACTTAAGTACAGTACTTGAGTAAATGTACTTAGTTACTTTACACCACTGCAAAAGTGGTCTGTAGCCTTTGTGTCATGGCCCCATTCTATTTAGTGGACTATAGAGCACTTGCAAATGTAGTCCTAGACGATTTTAATAGGGGTTTCAAATTGTCTGATTTCATATGTTTCTATGCAGTAGAATAGTAACTTTCCACCACTGCCTATTTGTCGAGACTATACTAGAAGGCTTTGTCTAAACGGGGAATATTATTTACCCCATGCGCAGAGTGCTGGTGATGTTAGTGACACAAAAACACATAGGTAACGTTTGCTAGCTTTCTCACACTGTCACAGTAACGTCAGCTGAACTTTACAGTCAGTAGATGGGATCCGCAGGTCGTCGTCTCTGGGTACATCCACACATCTCCGTCAAGTTGTCGTACGGACGACGGAAGTCCCATCCACTCCCATGTTAAGTTTAAAACCGGAAGTACCGTTCCGGGTTTTTTTTTAACATGGGAGTGAACGGGGCTACCGTCACGTAGCGTACCGTTGCACGCTAGCGTACGGACATGTGTGGATGCACCCTCTGGGACCGAGAAGCCGACTTGTCTCTCTCGTAGAAAGTTTAGTACGTCGTTAAACAATTCCTCCTTTTTGTTCTGAGCTTGTTTGGCGGTGGGCAAGTGCACGTTATGTTGCTTCCTCCTCGCATCTCAGGGCTAAATATTTAAGTTGAACATGGCCAAAACAGACCCAGCCTGAGAGGCTAGAGGCTCGGTGTGCGTAGAGAGTATGTCGACTGAGATGTGGGTCCATGTATCCGCTCGGTCGTGTCTCTGCTGCAGATGAAAACTGACATCGGCACTGTTTCACCTCCTTAATTATGTCTGCAAACGTTTTAGAAGTCAAGCGAATTATTTTAGGAGGTGGTTTGCACGGGCAGACGACAGACACTGTACACAGGTCCATGGCTGGAGGAGGACATGCATGTGCTGCTGTTGTTGTTAATGTGCGCCCGGTAGGGTCGGTCGCCAACCGGAAACCAACATATTATTTTGTTAGGCCTTACCACGTCTTTTTTACCGTGTTTTGACGATCTTTGGAGAGCCGCAGAAGCCACGACGTGCACACGGATGTAAACAAAAAGTGTCCGGTGGGTGGGTGAGGGTCTCGTCTATCCACTGGAACAAAACCTTTTTACCACCATCGGCCAATATGTTGCTATCGCCCGTTGAAAATGGCTCGTTTTCACCAACAACAAAAAAATGATCCGAGCTTAGAAGTGTTTTTCTACAAATCCTAATATAGGAATGGACGGAAGTGAGTTTTTTTGGGATGACGTCACATCCGTCCATTCCTTCTCTCAGCGTAGAGGGATCATTCCTAAGTTGTGTTAGAATGGATGTAGATCTACGTTTATGTCACTCAATGTGTTAATATTGTGTTTAATTTCTTTTTTACTGTGTGTGTGTGTGTGTGTGTGTGTGTGTGTGTGTGTGTGTGTGTGTGTGTGTGTGTGTGTGTGTGTGTGTGTGTGTGTGTGTGTGTGTGTGTGTGTGTGTGTGTCAGTGCTGTGGACTGGGAGTTCTTCACAGTGGGTGAGGAGAAGTTCCTGGTTGTGGCCAACTCTCATGATGGAGGCTCTTACTCTTTGAACAGCGTGGTGTACAGGTAGAGAAGATGTTACTGAACAGTGTTTACATGTAGAGAAGATGTTACTGAACAGTGTTTACATGTTACTGAACAGTGTTTACATGTAGAGAAGATGTTACTGAACAGTGTTTACATGTTACTGAACAGTGTTTACATGTAGAGAAGATGTTTCTGAACAGTATTTACATGTTACTGAACAGTGTTTACATGTAGAGAAGATGTTACTGAACAGTGTTTACATGTAGAGAAGATGTTACTGAACAGTGTTTACATGTAGAGAAGATGTTACTGAACAGTGTTTACATGTTACTGAACAGTGTTTACATGTTACTGAACAGTGTTTACAGGTAGAGAAGATGTTACTGAACAGTGTTTACATGTTACTGAACAGTGTTTACAGGTAGAGAAGATGTTACTGAACAGTGTTTACATGTTACTGAACAGTGTTTACAGGTAGAGAAGATGTTACTGAACAGTGTTTACATGTTACTGAACAGTGTTTACATGTAGAGAAGATGTTACTGAACAGTGTTTACATGTTACTGAACAGTGTTTACATGTTACTGAACAGTGTTTACATGTTGAGAAGATGTTACTGAACAGTGTTTACATGTTACTGAACAGTGTTTACATGTAGAGAAGATGTTACTGAACAGTGTTTACATGTCACTGAACAGTGTTTACATGTTTATAGAAGATGTTACTGAACAGTGTTTACATGTAGAAAAGATGTTACTGAACAGTGTTTACATGTAGAGAAGATGTTACTGAACAGTGTTTACATGTAGAGAAGATGTTACTGAACAGTGTTTACATGTAGAAAAGATGTTACTGAACAGTGTTTACATGTAGAGAAGATGTTACTGAACAGTGTTTACATGTTACTGAACAGTGTTTACATGTAGAGAAGATGTTACTGAACAGTGTTTACATGTAGAGAAGATGTTACTCAACATTGTTTACATGTTACTGAACAGTGTTTACATGTAGAGAAGATGTTACTGAACAGTGTTTACATGTTACTGAACAGTGTTTACATGTTACTGAACAGTGTTTACATGTAGAGAAGATGTTACTGAACAGTGTTTACATGTTACTGAACAGTGTTTACAGGTAGAGAAGATGTTACTGAACAGTGTTTACATGTTACTGAACAGTGTTTACATGTAGAGAAGATGTTACTGAACAGTGTTTAAATGTTACTGAACAGTGTTTACATGTAGAGAAGATGTTACTGAACAGTGTTTAAATGTTACTGAACAGTATTTAGATTTTACTGAACAGTGTTTAGATTTTACTGAACAGTGTTTAGATTTTACTAAACAGTGTTTAGATTTTACTGAACAGCGTTTAGATTTTACTGAACAGCGTTTAGATTTTACTGAACAGTGTTGAAGGCACTATTTCAGCTAATTCAAATCCACTATCTTGGCATTTCCGGGACTCGATGTGAGCATGTAGATTTGTTTTTGTTGATTTATGGGAAAATATATATGTTGTTGTTTTGATATGGACAGAAATATTTCGGATGGAAGTGTGTCTCTGTCCCAGATAAGCATCATTGTGTTGTAAGATAATCAGTTAGTCATATTATACGTGTGTGTGTGTGTGTGTGTGTGTGTGTGTGTGTGTGTGTGTGTGTGTGTGTGTGTGTGTGTGTGTGTGTGTGTGTGTGTGTGTGTGTGTGTGTGTGTGTGTGCGCGTGTGCGTGTGTGTGCATGTGTGCGCGTGCGTGCGTGCGTGCGTGCAATCCAGGTGGAAGGGCTACGAGGGCTTTGTTCCGGTCCACAGTCTTCCTACGTTTGGCTGCAGAGACTGGGAACACTTCAACACCACCGACGGGTCCTTCCTCCTCTACTCTAGCGCCACCTCCAGGCTCAGCAAGGTCTTCAAACTCAAAACCTACTGAGATGTTCCACCATCTATCACCTTCACCCCAAAACCTTCTGAGATGTTCCACCATCTATCACCTTCACCCCAAAACCTACTGAGATGTTCCACCATCTATCACCTTCACCCCAAAACCTACTGAAGTTCTTTGAATTCAACAGCTTGAATTCAACAGCTGCTGAGATCTCCTGCTTACGTTCATGTTTAACTCCATGTTCCACCTCGGTGTCTGCTGACCTACTTAGTAGCTCTGCAACCGTAGACCCTGCAGTAGCTCTGGTGAACGTCTGCAACCGTAGACCCTACTGTAGCTCTGGTGAACGTCTGCAACCGTAGACCCTACTGTAGCTCTGGCGAACGTCTGCAACCGTAGACCCTTTTTTTAAACCGTAGAAAGCACAGGATTAGAAACAGGCGAAAAGGACAATACAATATATCAAAGCTACATACCATGTATACTATACAGCAGGGGTCTTCAACGTGTTTAGGCCAAGGACCCCTTAGCTGAGAGAGAGATGAGGCAGGGACCCCTTAGCTGAGAGAGAGATGAAGCAGGGACCCCTTAGCTGAGAGAGAGATGAAGCAGGGACCTCTATATTGTAACTTTTTTTTGTTTACGTGGTCTGCAATTTTTTCCCTCTACACCTATACCTCTTTGCCAAAAATAGCAGATCTACAAGCTCACAACACATCGCAGCGCATGGCGTTGTGAGCTTTTAGATCTGCTATTTTTGTCTAAAGTTCTCCTCAGAAAAGGGATGCTGGGGTTCAAGTGGTTATGGGAAAAATAAAACATATCACACAAAGATTTGGCGGACCCCCTGTTGTAACTCTGAGGACCCCCTAGGGGTCCCGAACCCCCTGTTGAAGACCCCTGCTATACAGTACATTAGCATAAATAGCAGCAGCAGCTACTGTGAGGTTACCTGTGTCTCTGAGAGTTTGGATCTCAACATGAAGTGAAGACACATAGTCCGTGAGCCAGGGGGGTTGGTCACTACCATCTGAGGGGAATAATGCTCATAGTGATTTTTGTCAAGGTATGCATGTCTAGAGTTAGAAAATATGTGATAGCCTTGCACCAATGGTAGCTTTATGGGTGCTATCATGCATTTTATTTTATAACACTAGGCGAAAATGACATGGGTCAGTCTATGAAAACATACTATTAACCCCCCCAAAAAAATATACAAAAGGTTTTTCAATTGGTTCTGGTACGTCTAGGCATGCTTAAGAACATACAAAAAAATCTAAGAAATTATATTTCTCGTAAAGCCATCATTTTCAAGATGGCGTCCAATATGACTGCCATGAGCTTAAATGGCTTTATGATACTGTTCAACCTAGAAAGGTGGTTTTGGTGTCTAAAACTAGGTTTTAGGGTTCAAGAAATATGGCTGAATCAGTGAAATTACCATCAGTTAATTATTTATTGCCAAATCAAAGATGGTGTCCATCCCATGGTGATGTTCCATTGTACTAAATTATGTTAAAAACAACAAAATATTGCAGTTGTGTGAGGGAATCTGTGAACTTATGGTGATTCATATGGGGACCGGGGGGGGGGGGGGGGATGGGTTCATAGGTGTAGAATCTATTTCTACTGTTATATTTTCACTTGCTGGTCAGTCTTTGGCCTATGTGCTAAAGGTCAGGTCAAGGTCTCTCTCGCACCTTATCGTCCAACCAGGTGTCCAAGCAGGCAGCAGATATGGTCACTAGTTGACATGTACAGTAGGCCCTATTCACCTCACAATTGACATGGAGCCGTTTGTTGACACCTTACAGGTATGGAATCAGCCAGAAAAGCTCTATAATGTAATTGTGCATCCCGGTGGGATGCATGTTATACAGTCATTCTTCAGCTGCATTGCAAAACTGATGCAAGGTTCAGCACTGGAAGTGGAAATGCATGTGGTTGCAGAACATGACAGGCAAGTTCAGTGGTCAGTCCTGAGTCAGCAGCACTCTTGAAGTGGTTTCTCTCAACTTGGCCAAAGACATTTGAACAGATACAGCAGTAGCCTACCTGGACACTGCGCATTTCCATCCTACTGGCTGACAGTGGGTAGACAACTTCTTCCTACACTACACATCCACCAGTTTGAATGTGCAGGGAGACACATTGACATTAACTTCACCTTTTCTCTCATGAAGCACATGACTGAAGCACTTCTTCCGTGCTGGCCATGTGCAGTGTGCTTGATATCTAACCCAGTGCCTGCCAAAGATGCATGTGCTCCATGCCATAGAGGCTAAGCTAGACCTTGTCTGTCAGCACCATGATGGATTCTGGATCACTGTCTCTGCTCACCAGTCTGGGGAGCAGACTGCCATAACGATCAGGAAAGATGCTGTCATGATGCATGTGAGTGGAGTGGACTGAAGCCTTCCCCAAAATGTGCAGAAACAGTAGAGGGAGAGTTGAAGCACTGGTGTGTCTTGTTCATAAAATATTGGGGTGTATCCTCACACACAGAAAGATCACCCATATGAGATGTCATCATGAAGAGTAAGAACATGAAGCAGAAGCCGTTGAGCATGTTGTACACCTTCAATGCTGACGATAGATACTGCATTTAGTCATGATGAGGCAGACATCACCATGATTTCCTATATCCCTGATGCAGCCATCTCTGGAAAGGGTGTGATACACATGCTCAGTGATTTAACTGATGTTCTTGTCCTGTTGGTGTATTGGGGTGTATCAGGTGGACCTACAGTGTAAAGTACAGATGGAGCATTGTGATGGGACAGTCTTATATGTATGGCAAGATCAGAGCACACACCTCTTTGCTGGCAGGGAACTTCCCAGGCTACCCTGATGTGCTGGGTGAGGTGGGTGCCACAAGTCAATGGCCCGTCCTCCAGCACCGACCAACCTGTTGCACCACATGTGGGCTCATTTACAAGTGATGTTGTAGAAAGTGGCAGACCACCAAGCTCCACCTGACAAGTCGTTTGATGTCACAAAATTTGGATGGGAGATCCAGGATATTCCTGTTCCTGTCATTGCTAAGGGTGACCCAGCACCGTCAGAGCTATGTGACATGGTGCAATATCAATGTAGGGCACAGAGAGTGAGAAGTACATCACTGATGTACTGTAACTGCTCTGGTGAAGATGGTTACTGATGATATGTTCATGCTACAGATGAGGAGTGATGTCAATAAGGAGGATACTTGTAAGGATGAGGTAGAACAGGATGTGGGTTGGAGAATACAGATGTAGTTGCAAAAGATACATATTTGCCGTTAGATTATATCATTTTACATTCAGGTTATTATGAATACCAGTTCTTGTGACATGTTAATGACACTTTTCACAAAACAAATTGAATGAAAGTTCATCAAGTTGTTTCCATTTGTTGTTCTCCCAGAGGTCAAATTTAACCTTGAACTGACCTTTGATATGATTGACCTGATATAAAAAAAAACAGGAATGGATTCTACACATGAAAACCCTAAAAAAAAGAGGTATTACACAGAGGTATTCTAAGACAAGCGGATTACAAGTAAAAAATTGCCAGGCGTGTGTTTAGTGGCCATTTTGGATATTTTCTTACACACTTGCACTATATTCTGTTTATTGAATTTCATAATACGTTTCCTTAGAATCTATGTATGTAAACATGGTTTTAAATCTTTAGGTAATTTACAAAGGAACCCTTTGTGTTCCATCTTTCATTAAAACCGAAGTACATCTTATGTCACATATAGTCACTATGTTGTTACTGCCTGTAATAGAAAAATATTCTAGATATGCTAATTTTAACAACCTTTCTGAACAATATATAGTCTGAGCTTTATCCCAACCATTTTTCAGAGAGAGAGGGTCAATAATAAGAGAGAACCATCAGTTTGAAGTAGAATGCTTCATTCGGATTTTGAAAACTGTGTTTTGGCTTGTGGTTATAAAAGGAGTGATAACACACAGATAGCTACCACCGATGCAAGGCTATCACATTGTTCCTAGCTCTAGGGGTGTATACCTACCCAAAAATCACTATGAGAATTATTCCCCCCAGATGGTAGTGATGACCCCATATTTGGGGTCCTGGCTCACGGACTAACAGAACCACCTCATGGTCTTCAAACTGAAACCCTGCTGACAGGATCATCAAACCTGGTTTAACATCCAAAGACGTACTGCCTTGTCCCCTCGTTGCTTAATAATGAGGGAATTAAACCAACAACCTGACGGAACTCTGTACCTCTCTCTCTCTAGCTCCCGAACCGGGTCATCGGTACCGGAGACTCCGCCGGTCATCATATTATTGGCTCAGGAATGTGACAGAAACCAAAACAATCTCC
Organism: Gymnoscopelus braueri; assembly: GCF_963280865.1. Taxonomy (NCBI): domain Eukaryota; kingdom Metazoa; phylum Chordata; class Actinopteri; order Myctophiformes; family Myctophidae; genus Gymnoscopelus; species Gymnoscopelus braueri. The sequence continues at coordinate 51,239,074 of NC_137618.1, read as the reverse complement.
ATGAATTCAAGGCTTCATGGGGTGTGTAATTGATAGAAAATAAGTCATTATTTGGGTGAACCGCTCCTTTAAGCTAAATGCAGATTTACCAAGTTCAGGGGGAACCTTGTGGGCAGCTTGAGTGTGAAAAGGAAAAACAGATGCGTAATTCCTGTGTCCATCCAACCTTTAACTCTTTGATTGCCATGGACGTGCTGACGCGTCCGTTGGCACGTGGTCCACAGAGCCATGGACGCGTGCTTTCGAATCACACCGCACTCTATCCGAAGTGCCTTTTAAAACACTGTTCTGTTTGCTGCAGGCTATCTATCTATAGTGATTACAACGCATTATTATATTTCATAATATTAGTTATCTCCCCCCTTTCTCTTCTGAATGACTTTCTTATGAATGGAACTTTAATGTAACTGTTTACTGTAACTGTACCTATTTGTCTCCGCCACTGAGGCCTAAAGGCATGGCGAGAGAGTATGTTTTGCACCCTGTCCGTACGTCTGTGTGTGCGTCCGTCTGTGTGTGTGTGTGTGTCCATCCGTCTGTGGACAGCTAATCTCCAGCACCGTTGGCTCGATTGCAGCGAAACTGTGCACACACACTCCCTGGATGCCAATTCAGAACCTCTGCCCCAAACTTTTCACATGGGCCTGTTATAGTGCCACCAGGAGAACACTTTGTGCAAAACAATTCTTTTGACAGTACTCCTACAGATTGTATCCAAACATCACGCAAATCGCTACACAGTATCTCTATAGTCATTAAACGAAACAGGTCTTTCAGATTTTTCATATTCCATCCTGATTGGCTAAGAATGGCTTACAAAGTTTGCAGGAGTGCTCCGTTTTGAACAAAATGTCTCAAATCATGAACACAGCATGCAATTTCTGTGAAATTTTGCACACACATTCTCACTAGGCCAGGGAAGAAATGCCACTTGATTTTTTTAAATCAGCCTCATGGTGGCGCTATAACAGGCCGATTTGTGTTTTTACCTATAACTGCACCGATCTGTATAAGACTTTGTATGCACACCCCCTAGAGGCCAAGAAAAAACCTCTTATATACCCTCTTAACCTCTTATATAAAACAATTATTTTTATATTACTCCATCAGACTTTATCCAAATTTCACGCAAATTGGTACACATGATCTCTATAGTCATGTGATCAAGACGGATCTGTTAGATTTTTCATATTTCATCCTGATTGGCTAAGATTGACATCTAAAGTTTGCAGGAGTGGCCCGTTTTGAACAAAATGCCGCAAATCATGAACGCAACGTCCGATTGCTGTGAAACTTTGCATGCACATTCGCACTACGTTGTGGAACAAATGCCACCCTCTCAACATTGCCCTATCGTAGCGCCACCAGAAGGCTGATTTTTGCAACAACAAAAAATGTGATTACTCCTACAAATGTTGCCTCAAAAGATGTAGGGGGGTCTCGGAGAGACGCGTTGTGAACTTGTAGATCAGTTATTTTCAAATAGCCTAGGTATAACATAGGGCTTAAGTGGTATATGTTTTATTGTGTAATAATTTATATCTGCAAAGTAACTAGTAACTAAAGTTTTCAAATAATTGTAGTGGAGTAAAAGTAAATAGAACGTGGCCACAGGAAATAGTCCCGTTTGCTCTGCCCTCAGCCCTCATCCTCCGGTGGTGCGCCTATGTTTTCATTCCCACTCAACAACATTTCTCCCACGGAACACTCAACATTTCTCCCACGGAACATGGATCGTTTTGGTTATAAGCCCACTTGTTTCTATGATTGAAGAACAAGTTAAAATGTTACTAACTTTCCGTGGTTTTGTCGGCTCCGAGGACGCTGTTGTTAAATGAGTTTGGGTTTGTTTCCAGTGGGAAGCCAACGCACATATGTAAATCCCACCCACTACATTTGATTGGGTAAAGCGCGGCCTGCTTCCTGATCTGAAGACACGCCCACTTGTAGGCCAACATTGACTCGTTCTGAACGGGGCTCCCGACAGATTCAGTAGGGCAGCTCTGAATCGGTTCTTGAGAGATTATATATGTTGTAATAACAGTTTTGTAATATAGAGTATGATGAACTGTAAAGACATGATTCTATCAACTAAAATATTTCTATATGCAAGTTGTTATGGATGTTATAATTTATGGTTTTAGAAGTAAATAAACATGTATGGTGCTCCTTATATGAATAGTGGATTTTACACCTGATTTCTAAGCTATTGCACAAAGGCGGTTCTATTTTGGAACAGAAATTGTCTGCGTTGCAATGCATTCTGGTGAGTGTAGTGCCGTGTGTGTCTCTGCATATTAAGCTGCCTGCAGCCAGACTAAACTGCTAGTTACCAGGCTGTTGATTCTCTTAATTCACGTCCATATCCAATCTGTACTCTTTGTGAGCGGGACCAACGTTCTGTGTGGTTTTACAACTCTGACTGGTTCAGCTTATAATATTGAGTTATTGTATGTTATATTCGTTGTACTTCGGAAATAAAATATTCCAACAAGTTGTGTTCTTTATTTGTTTCCATTTGACTTGAACCCATTCAAACCGGGAACGCATGTGTAACCGCTTAAACCATTATTTTATATACTTTGGCTATTGAAAATAGCAGATCTACAAGCTCATAGCGCGGCACTAAGTGCCACGCTATGAGCATGTATATCTGCTATTTTGAAGATTTGTGCAAATATTTGAATATACTGTACAGTGGTTACCTGTTCATTCATGCGCGATCCTCAAACGGCCGCCTATTGGACACTGTGGGTTTTCAGAGGTTTGGTTGGGTGCCTTTAAAAGTTGACGCCCACAGATTCTTAGCGCCTCCCATTGCAATGATCAGAAAGTGTAGTGTGGCCGTTCAGCCACGAGGTGGCGCTTGGTATCAAAATGTAAGTTATGCAGAAAGTTTCACATGTTATGTCAAAATTGAAAATAGCAGATCTACAAGCTCACAACATGTAGCTTAGTTCTGCTATTTTTAAAATAGACAACGTTTATATAAAGCTGAAGTGGTTTTGTAATAATAATCAAAATCTGCAAACTAGTAGCCTAACTAAAGTTTTCAAACACTGCGCATTGCATCCGTCTGTGTGTGTGTGTGTGTCTGACTGTGCAGACAGACAGACAGACAGACGTCTTATATATATTATTATTTATTATGCCGAATGAATTGGTGTGTAGTACGTGCTTCTTTCCTATACAGATCCCCAAATGTAGGCCTACTTTCTATGCTGTGTGTGTGTGTGTGTGCGTGCGTGTGCGTGTGCGTGTGCGTGTGCGTGCGTGTGCGTGCGTGCGTGTCTGACTGTGTGTGTGTGTGTGTGTGTGTGTGTGTGTGTGTGTGTGTGTGTGCGTGTGCGTGTGCGTGTGCGTGTGCGTGCGTGCGTGTCTGACTGTGCAGCTTGTGCGCGCCGACAGACAGAGAGACAGACAGACAGACAGACAGACGTCTTATATATATTATTATTATTTATTTATTATCCCGAATGAACTGATGTGTAGTACGTAGCCTACTATGTTCCTCTACAAATTAGACAGCCTAGTGGTTTAAGCTGAAGTCCAGCAAATTAACTGAATTAAAAATGTCCTGTCCTTAATCAATAAATTGCTGGAAGTGGAAGTTAAATGGTGAATATGATACAGTTGCGCACCGGGGCGCACTCGTCTATTAGTTTGTATTGGCCAGTGCGTTATAGATATATGTATGTATAATGGATTAATATTCATAAAACCCACAGACAGACTTTTATTTTAAAACATAGCAGATCTACAAGCTCGCAAAGCAGATTTTTAATAAAATAGTTTACATTGATTTAACCATCAAATTGCAGATCTTCAAGCTGCAATTCTCATGGGAGAGACGCATTGTTAGCTTGTAGATCTGTTTAATTTTGGAGAGAGAGAGAGAGAGAGAGAGAGAGAGAGAGAGAGAGAGAGAGAGAGACGTGTCGTCCCACGCATCACTACCAGGGGGGTCCTTAGGAGTGTTCTAGGGGTCCCCAGCAGCTGTAGTTCAACAGGTAACCACTGTATATATATTTTTAAAGGAAACATTTTTTTATTCTAGTCTTTGCTTCTGAGGGTCCCTGGAACAAGATATTTTCAGATGACCATTAATGCATATCAATGTCGAGGGTCCTGGACATGAAAAGGTTTGAGCACCACTAATATACAGTGGTGGGAAAAGTACTCACATGTTTTACTTAAGTAAAAGTATCAATACTGCAATGTAGAAGTACTCAGTTACAAGTAAAAGTTCTGAATTCAAAATGTAGCCTACTTAAGTAAAAGTACAAAAGTATTGGTATCAAAATGTACTTAAGGTACCAAAAGTAAAAGTACTAAAATGTTTGAAAATAGACGATCTACAAGCTCCGGCTATTTTCAAATAGCCTATGTATAAAATAGGGCCTAAGTGGTTAATGTATGTTTTATAATATGATAATGTATATCTGCAAAGTAACTAGTAACTAAGGTTTTCAAATAATTGTAGTGGAGTAAAAGTACAATATTTGCCTCTGAGATGTAGTGGAGTAGAAGTAAAAGCACTGAAAATTGGAAATACTGCAGTAAAGTAAAAATACCTCAAAAATGTACTTAAGTACAGTACTTAAAACATTACTGAGTACTACTACTAAATGTACTCAGTTACTTTACACCACTGCTAATATAGCAACATAGGTTTTTTCTGAAAACTAAGATTTAGAAGACAATTTGTAGAATCGGGCTCAGCTCTTAGGGCGCGCTCCCACCGCACTTTTATGGGGCGGAATCTGCCAATGCTTTGTCAATGCAAATGCTTGGATTCTTGGCAAGACCATGAATCCACGCATTTGCATTGACAAAGCATTGGCAGATTCCGCCCCAGGGGTAAAATAAAAGTGCGGTGGGAGCGCGCCCTTAAGTACATTTTGATACCAATACTTTTGTACTTTTACTCAAGTAAATTTTGAATTTATGTAGGAGTACTTCTACATTGCAGTATTGATACTTTTACTTAAGTAAAACATTTGAGTACTTTTTTTTACCACTGTGTTTAACCCATTAAAGTACCAAAAGTACTCATTGTGCAGAATGTCCCATTTCACAGGTTTTCAAATGTATAAAATGTATGGAAATCTTTTTGAAAATGGCAGATCTACAAGCTCACAATGTGTCGATGCGACGCATCGTGACCTTGTAGATCTACTATTTTCAAATGGCCGAAACGTATATAGGGCTGAAGTGGTTAATGTATGTTTTGTAATAATAATCCAAATCTGTGGGTTTTCAGAGGTTTGGTTACAAAGTAACTAACAAAAAAAATTAAATCATTGTAGTGGAGTTAAAGTACAATATTTGCCTCTGTGATGTAGTGGAGTAGAAGTAAAAGTAATCAATCTCTATATAACATACATGGGCAACTGGCGGCCCGGGGGCCACATGCGGCCCCCACCTTCACTTAATGCGGCCCGCAGGTTAATATCAGAATAGTGATATATTATTGATTTCAGCTGTTACAATTCCAAACATGCAAACATGACCCGCTTGAATTACTTCAGTCTGTATTAGTAGCTTAATGACTAGTATTACATTCTATTGTCTTTTTTACGTCCAATGTATTAGTATTTAAGTTCATAAAGTTAACTAGCTCCATAAAGAACCTCTCACTCCGCTATACAACTCCGAGATGAGGTTCTATGACAAAGATTTTCACTGACAAAATTTTGAGCATTATCTGAAACAATTATCTCAGGAATTCCATGTGTACTAAAACTGTTCCTCAGACAATTTATAGTAGCTGCCGATGTGGCTGAACTCACAGGATACACCTCCATCCACTTTGAGTGTGCATCTATTATCACAAGAAACATTTTTCCCATGAAAGGCCCTGCATAATCTATGTGCAGCCTTCTCCAGGGTTTGTCCGGCCACTCCCAGGGGTGGAGAGGTGCACTAGCAGGAGCCTTCCTGTGCTCTTGACATGTGGTGCATGACTTGACCTTATGCTCTATGTCCATGTCCATATTTGGCCACCACAGATAGCTTCTGGCTAAACTTTTCATTCGACTCATGCCTGGAAGTGATTGATGCAGTTGCTCTAACATTGCTGCTCTTCCTTTCTGTGGAATCACTACCCGGGCCCCCCACAGCACACACCCATCCTGAACACTAAGCTCCTGTTGTCTGTCGATAAGGTCTAAACTCAACCCCCATATTATCAGGCCACCCCTTCAGTAGATACTCACGTACTCTCGCTAGAATGGGGTCTCTGCTTGTCCAGCTCCTGATCTGTGCATGTGTCATCAAGGGGAACTGGTCTTGTGCCAGCATCAACACTTGGTCCTCTATGATAGCTGCCTCTGGACAATCAGGTAATGGTAGGCGGCTGAGAGCATCGGCATTTCCATTATCCTTTCCCACTCTGTATCTGATCTCATATTCATATGCTCTTAGTGTTACCGCCCATCTCATGACCCTTGGCGAAGCCATCTGGGGCACGGCCTTCATCTCATTGAACAAGCTTATCAATGGTTTGTGGTCAGTGTAGATTTGAAACTTCCTTCCATACAGATATTTATGAAAACGTTTTACCCCAAATATCACAGCCAGCCCTTCTTTGTCCAATTGTGAATAATTTTCCTCTGCTGGATTTAGGGTGCGTGATACAAACCCAATGGGCTTTTCGGATCCATCCGTCATGCGGTGAGCCAGGACCGCCCCCACACCATACGGTGACGCGTCACAGGCTAGTATCAACTCCTTGGTTTCATCATAGTGTACCAATACCCTGCTGGACTGTAACAGTTCTTTTGACCGCTTAAATGCTGCTTCTTGTTCAGGTCCCCATGACCATGGCACCTCTTTTCTCAGCAGCTTGTGCAAAGGTGCCAGTAATGTAGACAGATTTGTCAAGAACTTGTTATAGAAATTCAAGAGCCCTAGATATCCTTTCAGCTCTGTCACTGATGATGGTGTAGGTGCTTGCTGCACCGCTTTCACCTTCGCTGGCACTGGGTGAATGCCGGTGGTGTCCACTCGATGCCCTAGAAATGTCACTTCTCTCTCCATGAACTGGCACTTGCTTCTCTTTAAGCGTAGTCCCGCCTCCTTCAGACGCTGTAGCACCGAGTCCAGTATTTTTAGATGATCCTGGTCATCCTTTCCAGTTAGTATGATATCGTCTAAGTACACCGCTACTTGAGGGATGCCCTTTAACACCCCCTCCATAGTACGCTGGAAAATAGCTGGACTAGAACTAACCCCAAATGGTAACCTGGTGTACACAAAGAGCCCCTTGTGTGTATTAACTGTGACATATTTCTTGGATCCCTCATCTAAAACTATCTGTTGATATGCATGGCTCATAGCTAACTAGAGTTGCAAACATGTCTTCCATTTTTGGAATGGTGTACTGTTCTAGTGAAGACACTTTATTTACAGTCAACTTGTAGTCCCCACACAGCCTAACTGTCATATCGGGCTTCAACACCGGGACTATGGGTGCGGCCCATTCTGAGAATGTCACTGGTTCTATTATTTTCTCCTTCTGCAACCGATCTATTTCTGCCTCCACCTTTTGTTTCATAGCAAATGGCACTGATCTTGCTTTGTAGAATCGGGGCTTGGTATCACTGTCTACGTGTATCTTTGCCTTGAATCCCTGCAACTTTCCCAGCTCCTCTTTGAACACTGTCTCATGTCTCATCAACACGTCCTGCACTCTTAATTCCTGTTCTGCTACTGTATTTACCCTTTGCCAATCCACCCTCAGCGCTTTTATCCACCCTCGTCCTACCAGGCTTGGTCCTACTCCTTCCACTGGTAATGACTTTGTCCTGTCTTTATACTCGACTTTCACATAAGCTGCACCTATCACTGGTACTGGATGTCCACTGTAAGTTCTCAATTGTATTCTGCACTGCTTTAACTTGGGTGTCCTGGCCTGCTTTCCCAAATTCTGAAATTCCCCTGTTGACATTATTGTATAGCCACAAACTGTGTCTACCTCATAAGTCATTGGTGTTCCATTCACCCTCAATTTCTGCCTTAGGGGTTCTTCTCTAGGAATGATTATCTCCTGATCTATATTGTACACAGTAGTGACTACGTCCTCTGTACTATCTATGCTGTATACCGTGAAAACATCCTCCTCCTCATTACTATCCTCCCTGTCCTCTTGAATGAAATGCGCCTTTTTCTCAAATCTCCCTCTCTCTTCCCTTTTCTTCCATGTGTTTTGAGTACTCACATTTTCACCTGCCTTTGACTTACAGGCCCTCCTAATGTGTCCCATTTTCCCACAGTTATGACACTTTTCATCTGCGAATCTACAGTCATTCGCCAAGTGGGTAGTTCCCCCACATCTGAAGCATTTACCATATTTGGCAGGCGGCTTCGCCCGGACATCAGTCACTTTGTTTACAGTTCCCTCCGCAGCGCGACTCCATTTTGCGCTTTCCCGCGCGCTGTTTAACTCCTTGATGTCCTTGTTAGCCGCCTCCATGGCCTGCGCCTTCCTCAACGCAGTGTCAAAAGTTTATCCATCCTCCGAGAGTAGCCTCCGCTGAATACTGTCCTCGTTGATCCCACAAACTAAACGATCCCTCAACATCACCATGAGAGTATCTCCAAAATTGCAGTCCTGGGCGAGCTTCCGTAGCTCCGCCACATATTCCACAACATTTTCCCCTGGCCTCCTGTCCCTGGAGTTAAACTTCCACCGCTGTACTATTTCACTTGGTTTTGGGTTGAAATGAGTTTTCAGCAGACTCACCAACTCTTCATAGGATTTAGCTCCCGGGCGATCAGGACTTAACAAGTTTCTCATTAACGTGTAGGTCTGTGCGCCCACACAGCTTAGCAAAATGGCCCGTTTCTTCTCAGCATTCGTAACCTCATTTGCAATGAAAAAATGATCGAGGATTTCACAGTATTCCTCCCACGTCTGCACGCCACTGTCAAAGTGGCGTGTGGCCGACACCACCGCCGGCACCGAGCCGCTCGGATTCACAACAGCACTGTTTTCGTCCACAACAACACTGTCTTCATCCACAACAACACTGTCTTCATCCGACGACTCTGACGACATATGTCCGTAAAAACGTGATAATACTCTTCTTTTACTCAAAAACAACGCAATCTCCTCTCACCCGAACACTTCTTCCGATTTGTCCTCGTCGCCATATGTAGTATATTGAATATAGAAGACGCCACACACTGGAGTGGATACCGTATCAACAGGCACAGGCTGCTCGTTTATTTGCCAGCACGGACACATACATGGAGAATGAGCGCCAACATACATGTACTGCCCCAGTGGGCGGATACTTCCTACTGGCTACCTTTACTCCTCGTCCTGGTGTACTTGTGCCCCCTCCTGTCCCGGCCCCGTAATGACAGTCCATAACCTGCCTAGTAAAACCACCATATAACAATCAGCCCAGTCAGCATCTATAGCACAGCCACTAAGGAATGGAATAGTCTAACCCCATCCCTCAAAAAATGCAGTTCGCTGGGCTCATTCAAAACAGCCCTAAAAACCCATCTTTCTGGAGGCCGAAAGAGGAGCTAGTACCAGTTTCCCTGTAGACAGACGACCCCCCCCCTCCTCTTTTTGTACATATTTTGTATTTCCTCATGCTTTTTTTTGTATATAATTTTTATTTTTCCATGCTTCCCCCCCCCCTTTTTTTTTTGTACATATATTTTTTAAATGCTTTTTTTGTACATAGTGGTATTTTTTTTATGTATTATCTGTATTTTCATGTTGATTTTTGAACTGTTTGGTTGCTGTTTGGTTGAACGTCAAGAACAGCGCAAGAACAAGAACGTCCTGTCGGCTTCGCCACGTCTAGAGAATACATTTGACTGCTGAGATAGGCAGGGTCCATTATGCATAGCCAAAATCATGTCTGGGCCCAAGGCTATTTCAGTTAGCCTTGTAGAAAACAAGGTTTACAATATTCCCACTGTTATCTCAAATAGAGCCTCCGGGACAAGGAGTGACTTTAAACACTCTGCAAATATAGCAAATTTAACACGCATTCCCTGTAGAGGCAACAGCCAGATAGTTGAATGCCTGAAGCTAAACCTGGCCCTATTTAACATCAGGTCACTTAAAGGAGCACTTCACCCCTGGAAGAAGTTTTCGGTCTTTTAATGAAGTTTAGGAGTCAAGAAACAAGATCCTGGGTTTTTTTTGTGAATAATCTGTGTTTTTAGATATCTAGTAATCTTCGCAATATTCGTGACGTTATTTGCATCATGAGAGATTGGTCTCATTCCTTTCCGCACTACATGTCTCGGCGTGTCTCAGTCAGACCATCTCAAAAGACAGCCCCAATGGGGTGTCCGTAACACTTTGTTCAACCTTCTTTCGCCACTCGGCCACTCCCATTAGCTGCGGCCAGCGGCCCTTGCAGAGTGATGCATTACTTTACCTGAGTTATCTTCTGATAGTTGTACTTGAATGTTGACATGAAATAATAATCCTGTGTAGTGTTTCATAAGCGCAAGCTTGAAAAAAAAATACAGCGTGGAGTAGCAGCGCTGGTAAACAAACACCGTCACGAAAGGCTAGGATCATAATACCAAGGATGTGACAGTGATGTCAATACTATGCGACACGGAAGTGAAACTGCATGAAGATACTTATATGTCCCAGTGATATGACATCACTAACGAATCCTTGGACATAATATGTAACTAGATGAACGTTTGCGAGGACAGCCAGTGTTGCCAGATATTGTGAGAGAAATAAGCAGCCAGGTCTATGAAAACAAGCCCAAAAGAAAAATAACTATGCCAAGAGCACTTTACCTAGACATGGGATATTATATATTTGAAAATTGCTGATCTACAAGCTCACAACGCTTCGCAACCCATTGTGAGCTTGTAGATCTGCTATTTACAAAAAAATCTTGAGGGGGAAAAAGTCCAAAATGTGATTTTTTTGCAAAATATTTTTATTTGCTTTTCAAAATGTGGAATATTTTTGACACATATTTGTTAGGGGCTCCCTGCCACAAATTATAATTTCAGATGGGGGTCTGTGGAAAAATACATGAACATGTTTGAGAACCACTGGTTTAAACAGCAATCAAAACATTTGGAAACAAGCCCAAATATCAACTACATTTTAGAAAGAAGCCGCTTATAATAAGCAGACATGGCGACACTGGCATGCTGTTTGGATGTTATTGTTGGAGATCACACCCACATGGAACCTCCCCTGCCACAAGGCACCAAAGCATTCTGGGAGTTGAAGTTATAGGCAGTGATACGCTGTGGTCCCCCTGTGGTCCCCCCTGTGGTCACCCCTGGAACTTCTTCCAGGGGTGAAGTGCTCCTTTAATGACAAGTCTTCCTCTGTAAATGATATCATCTGTAAAGAGAAACTAGATATTATCTTTTTAACAGAAACTTGGCTTGGATCTGATGGAGCGGTGCCCCTAGCTGCAGCATGCCCACCAAAGTACAGTTTCATTCACTCAGGACGTGAGGGAAAAAGAGGAGGTGGTCTGGCGAATATCTTTTCTGACACTTTAAAATTCAAACCTCTGCCAAACCTCGGCAGTTTTAAATCATTTGAATACCAGGCCACCATATTGGAGAGTCAATCCTCTGTGCTTATGATTAGTATGTATCGACCTCCAAAGTGCAGCAAAGCCTTATTTCTAACAGAAATATCAGAACTTTTATCTATCTGTTCCACTAATTATGACAGAACTCTGATTACTGGAGATGCTAATCTACATGTTGACATTGTTTCGGATGTTGTGGCTATGGGTTTCCTACAGTTACTGCACAACTTTGACTTTATTCAACATGTTGTTGGGCCAACACATAAACATGGCCATACCCTGGACTTGGTGATCACTAAAGGTTTGAATATCACTGTTGACAGTATTATTGATAAGCCCGAACTAACAGACCACTATTTATTGTGTTTTAATATGACTGTCTCTGATCTAGGGAAAAACAATACAGAATATACTATAAAAAAACGTTTTTTTAGCTCATCTGCAGCAAACGAGTTTCCTCGTCATCTGGCGTGTGTGCAGGTGCCCCCCCTACTTGATGCTCCCTCAGTGAATGATATGGTTCAACATTTTAATCTCAAATTAGAGTCAGCTCTCGACATAGTGGCTCCTATGAAAACTAAAAAGAAACTTAACTCTAGAGTAACACCCTGGATCGACGCGCACATGCGCTCACTCAAGAAAGAATGTCGTAAAGCTGAGCGAATTTGGAGAAAAAACAAACTCACTGTCCACCTAGAGATCTTTAAGAAGTCAACAGTGGCCTATAACAAAGCACTGCGCTTGGCAAGGCAGGCATATTTTTCACGCATTATCAATGACAACAAGCAAAATGCCAGAGTCTTATTCTCTACCATTGAACATCTCTTAAACCCCCCCCAGGCTTACAAGGAGTCGCTCCCTGCTTCTAAAGCTAAGTGTGATGAGTTTGCATCCTTTTTTGAAAACAAAATTTTTAGCATTCGAGCTGGTATTATGAATGCTGCTGCTAGCACTGCAAATGCGGCAAATGGTGCATGGTGCAAAAATGTAGATCCCTCCAGAGGAAGCCTAATATCATTCTGCGCAATTAATGAAGAGGAACTCCGTAAAACTATATCACAGATGACATCATCATCTTGCTCACTGGATGTAGTACCCACCCCGTTTCTCAAAGAGGTTTTAGACAGTGTTATTGGAGATATCCTAAGAATTGTAAACAGCTCTCTACTTTCAGGCGTCTTTCCAGACTCACTGAAAACGGCTGTAGTCAGGCCGCTACTCAAGAAACACAACCTTGATCCATTGGTGCTGGGTAATTATAGACCAATCTCAAATCTGCCATTTTTGGGCAAGGTCTTAGAAAAAACTATCTTTCATCAACTGGATGTGTTCCTACAGAACAATAAGGTTCATAACAAATTCCAATCTGGCTTCAGGAAAGGTCATAGTACAGAAACAGCACTTGTAAAAGTAATTAATGATCTAAGGGTGTCCGCTGACGACAAAAATGTATCTGTTCTCCTACTTCTTGACTTAACCGCTGCTTTTGATACGATTGATCACACAATTCTACTACAACGTTTGGAGTACTGGATTGGTTTGTCAGGCACAGCCTTGTCTTGGTTTCACTCTTACCTAACAGGCAGAAGCTATTTTGTCAGTCTAGCTAACTTTGACTCAGACAAACACAACATCTGTTCTGGTATTCCACAGGGCTCAATTCTGGGTCCCTTATTGTTCTCCCTGTATATACTACCGCTGGGAGAACTCATCGCCGATCACGGAGTGAACTTCCATTTCTATGCTGATGATACCCAGCTGTATCTTTCAGTAGCTCCAGACGACCCCTGCGCTCTAGACCCATTGTTGACCTGTCTGTCCAGTATAAAATGCTGGATGAGTGAGAACTTTCTTAAGCTAAATGAGGATAAAACAGAAGTTCTCATAATTGGCTCCAGTGAGCAGAGAGAATCAATAACAAGTAGACTTGGTAACCTGGCTGTAGAAAGTAACACCACAGTAAAGAACCTGGGGGTGATTATCGATTCTGAATTGAATTTCAATACACACATTAATCATGTCACCAAGATTGCTTTCTTTCATCTTAGAAATATTGCTCGAATTAGAGAATATCTGTCGTTAGACGATGCAAAGACGCTGATCCACGCTTTTGTTTTCTCTCGGCTTGATTACTGCAACGCACTCTACTCTGGCCTGCCAAAGAAAACAACTGACAGATTACAACTTGTTCAAAATGCGGCAGCCATAATTTTAACTAAAACCAGGATGAGAGAACATATCACTCCAGTTCTTGCTTCACTACACTGGCTCCCGGTTGTTTTTAGGATTGATTTTAAAATTCTTTTAATAGTTTATAAAGCTCTAAATGGTCTGGCACCTACCTACCTCTCTGACTGCCTAGAGAGATATGTTCCAAACCGGGCCCTCAGGTCTTCAAGTGCTGACCTGCTCGAGGTGCCTACAATGACATATAAAAAATACGGTGAAGCAGCATTCTGCTTTTACGGACCGACAGTGTGGAATAAACTCCCATTACACCTAAGACAGGCAGCCTCTGTCGATAGCTTTAAAGCACAGCTCAAGACCTATTACTTCACTCTTGCTTTTAGCTGATTCTTTGGTTGATTTTTAATTCCTCACTGTATTCCCTATTTTAATGTTGTTTTATGCCTTTGCTTTTGCCTTTGCTTTTATTTTATTTTATTTTATTTTTGTTTGCTTTATTGTTAAATTGGTTCTAACTGTAATTGTATTCTTGCTCTGTAAAGCACTTTGAGCTGCATTTCATGTCATGAAAGGTGCTATACAAATAAAGTTTATTATTATTATTATTACTATATATGTCTATGAAATTAACTCAAGGACCCCAACGGAAACAAGTCCGCAAGGACTTTTTTGGCCGGACCTTTTAGACAAAAGCATTATAAATGTAACTGTGTTGTTTTACATTCTTTTGCCTATCAATCAAATCAAAAAAAGCATCTGAGTATCCGATCAAAGCTCCAGAGTCTGACTGCTCATATTTGAGAGCAAGGTTCACTGTCCCTTTCAAGTATCACAGTATCCTCTTCACAGCAGTCAGATGTACAGCATCAGGATTTGCATTGAACTTTGACACACTGCTTGAGCTATGTCTGTACCAGTGGTACCAGTGGTACCACTGGTACTACTGGTACCATTGGAGCTATGTCATTGCAGCATACAGCAGACTTCCTACCATTGACTGATAGGTATGTTGGTGCACTGGCTTACTGACACCATCACTTTTGATCAATTTGACGTTGGCATCAACAGGAGTTGCTACCGGCTTTGCATTATCCATTCCGTATTTCTGAAGTATGGCTTCAATGTAAAAACAAGCAACTAAGAGCATACCTAGCGCTAAGGTAAAAGGGCAATATAGAGAGCTAAAACAAATAAGTGTATCAAATAAACAAGATCCAATAAAACAAGAGCTTGTACAACTAATTGAAAACTAGTAGGCAAGGCTAAGAGGAAGGGTCAAGGTAGTGTTTCCTGAAGAGGTGGGTTTTCAGCCTGCGGCGAAAGATGGGCAGTGACTCTGCTGTCCTCACATCAGTGGGGAGTTCATTCCAACACTGTGGGGCCAGAACAGAGAAAAGCTGTGACCGTGTAGATCGGCCAAACGCTGCAGACAGGTCCAGGAGTCGCTGCCAGGAGGGCAGTCTCGGTCGAGTGACCCACTTTGAAACCAGACTGGTGGGGATCCAGGAGGTTGTTCTGGTGGAGGTACAAGGACAGTTGATTGAAGACAGCACGTTTTTTGATAGGAAGGGTAGACGGAAAACCGGTCTGTAGTTCTTCATCTCAGAGGGGTCAAGTGTTGGTTTCTTCAGGAGGGGGGTGACTCTGGCAGTCTTGAAGGCAGAGGGAAAGCAGCCAGACATCAGAGACGTGTTGATGAGGTGGGTCAGGAAGGGAAGGAGTTCGGGTGCAGTGGACTGGATCAGAGTGGATGGGACCGGGTCCAGGGAGCATGTGGTGGGGCGACTAGATGTAACAAGGCAAATTACCTTGTTAGGGGAGAAATGTGGGATAGAGAGGGAGGTGGGGAGGGGAAATGAATAGATGATGGCAGAGAGGGAGGGGTAGCCTGGCATGGCTAGACTAATATCACTGCGTAGATATTACTCTGGAATCTCTGTGTGGAACCTGCATTTCCGAGGGGCAAATAAAAAAAATGTCTCTAGTGATAAACCCGCCCCATATTTGCATACTGGGCCCTGATTGGTCCCTCACAACTTCGGAGGGAGAGAAATCCAATCTCTATTGAGAGGGCCAAGACCTAATCTGCAGAGGGTAATTTATTTTTGCAATGGCAGATTTGTCTGGAACCAGGCTAAGGGAGGGGTGGAAGGCAGACGGGTGTGGTTGGTGCGAAGGGATATCGTTAACCTTCTTGTCAAAGAAGTGGCGAAATCTCCATTTCGACAACCACCCCACTCTACCAGCCGGTAACAGCATTCAGTCAAACCCTTCCACACACTTATTTCTTAAACCTGTGAAAAAAATGTGTATTCTGTTTCTCTCCCAAAAATGACACCTTTCTATTGTCCTCAAACAGACCGAGGTTTCGGTTTGCTGTGTTTGCGTACCCCCCCCCCCCCCCCCCACACACACACACACACACTATGAGGACGGCTTCCCCTCGTCCCCCTCTTCCCACTTGATAATAATAATAAATAATGCATCTATAGAGTGCCTTTATCCAAAGCACATTACAATGTGCATCACACTTCACACATTCACAGAGTAGATCTGCTATTTTCACATGGCTGTATGTATATAGGGCTGAAGTGGTTAATGTATGTTTTGTAATAATAATCTAAATTTTCAAAGTAACTAGTAACTAACGTGTTCAAATAAATGTAGTGGAGTAAAAGTACAATATTTGGATCTGAGATGTAGTGTAGTGGAGTAGAAGTAAAAGCTTTGGAAATTGGAAATACTCAAGTAAAGTACAAATACCTCAAAATTGTACTTATAGGTACAGTACTTAAGTAAATGTACTTAAGCTACGTTTCTCGAGCGGCCGCTCAGCCTCCTGAGCCGCGGCGGCCATCTTCTGCTCCAGAGAGATGAACTTCTGAGCCAGAGCCTCGTTCTCCTTTGTCAGTCGGAGCTTCTCCTCCTCCCATCGCTCCGCCAGGGCCTCCCGTTCTCCGGTCAGTCGCAGTTTCTCCTCCTCCGTCCTCCTCCTCTCCCTCCTCAGCTCCTCTCGGAGCGACGCCATCTCCCGGTTCGACCGCTCCTCCTTCTCGGACTGGTCTCCCGCCTCCACCTCCTCCTCTTCCGTCTCCGTTACAGTCACCTCGCTCCTCCTCCTGTCCGCACAGAGAGACCTCCTGGAGGAGGCGTACTTCTCTCTGATCCGCTGCAGTCTCTCCTCCTTCCACTTCTTCACGTCCTCCTCCGACCGCCGGACGACCGCCTCCCTGATGGCCTCTGGCGGCGGAGGTGGCGCCACCTCCTGGCGGTGGTAGCTCCTGCTCTCCATCTTTTCTTCCATTTCATTGAGCTGCTTCTCCATCTCCAGGAGCCGGACCTCTTTGTCCTTCATCTGTTCCTCCACGTCTCGTTTCTGCGCGTAAAGGTAGCCGACCAGAAGTATGGCGACCGCCAGCGACACGGCGCCGAAGCCGAACACAAAGCCGGCGCTGAACACAAACCTAACCATCGCCACGATTGTCCGTAAATACTCGAGGCCCTCACCAGGGGAGCCGATGCACGTTTATACCGGGCCAGTGCAGAGATGGCATATTTATTTACGTTCCCCGACTCACCCGGGGCGACGCATCAACGCCGCTCTCTGATTGGACACGGCGTTCTGACGACATCACGGTTGCTTGGCAGCACAGATCACGATGCACTTAATTCAACATTTTCTCAACCTTTTTAAAGGTGCATTAAGTGTTTCTCCTTTGTTAATATAATTGTTAAAAAGCTCTATATTATGATAGTTAACATTTGCGTCGTCGTTGCCGCTGGGCTCAAACATCTCACTCTGCCTTGATGGATTAAACCCTCCCTGCAGGTTTCACGGCAGCCTGTAGCTTTTGGTTCTTCCTCACGGAAGACGTGGTTTGGGCTGCCAGCCCTCTCCACTCCGGGTCGCCGTCTCTCCGGCCCTCCTCTGTCTCTCCAGATGTCACCACACTCTTCGTCACCCAGTTGTCTCCGGGCTAGGGTGCGGGACACAGAAATAAAAGTAGACCCTGACAGACCAAGTCTGCCTCATTCAACAAATGAAACAGACACGAGTCTGCCCCATAAGTATAACGAGGGAACAGGGCCTCCTCCCCTGGGACCCAGCCAACTGGCAGTCCCGAGGGGACCTAGGAGAAGGAAGTCAGGAGAGAGAACAAGGCTCCAGGCCTGTTCAACTCTTCCCTCTAACTAGAGACAACCGCTACGCCCAGAAGGGCGTGCGCCACTGATGACGCCGCCACGTCCAGGCTGTAGAGAACCGCAAAAGAAAGTCGATGGAGACAACCATTGTGCAGCCGCGCATACCGAAACTACTCTGGAGAGGGCCCAGGATGTCGCCACGCCTCCAGTAGAGCGAGCCTTCAGTCCTTCTGGAACCGGGGCGCCACCGCTAGCGTAGGCCAGCTTAATGGCATCCAAGATCCATCTAGAAAGCGTCGTCTGAGCAAACTGCCTTCCTCTGACCACCTTGGCCAAAGGAGACAAAAGCTGCGTCGACAATCGGCCGGCCGCTGTCCTCTGACAGTAGAACTATAAAGCTCTCTCCGGTCAGACAATGCAACCGTCTATCCTTCGCTGAAGCGGAATGAGGTGGATGGAAAGCCACCAGCTCGACTGGGGCATGGGTCACCACCCCGTTCTCGGGAACGAACGCCATGTTAGGTTAAAAAAGAACCTCCCT
Source organism: Gymnoscopelus braueri (assembly GCF_963280865.1). Classification (NCBI taxonomy): domain Eukaryota; kingdom Metazoa; phylum Chordata; class Actinopteri; order Myctophiformes; family Myctophidae; genus Gymnoscopelus; species Gymnoscopelus braueri. The sequence goes on along the minus strand of NC_137618.1, from coordinate 51,220,648 downwards.
GTCGTCGTCCGAGAACCTCATGCACCCCGAACTTACTGAGAGCGTGTTCATGTCACTGACCCGTTTAGCCGTAGACAGGGCCACCAAGAGGACCGTTTTGAGACTAAAGAACTTCAAATCCACAGACTCAACAAGGTTCAAACGGAGAGCGGCAGAGTGCATCTAGCACCACTGCCAGGTCCCAATGCTGGGAACAGAGGCCTGTTAACCGGCCTGGCTTGCCTGGCGCCGTCCATGAAACGACGCACCAGATGCTGGCCAACCATCTTGCCATCGAAACCCCCGTGAGTGGAAAAGGCCCCCAGGTACATCTCAACCGTCGAGAAGGTCAGCCTGATTTAACCTGCTTTGCAGGAAAAAGAGGATGCTGCGCAACCAAGCCTGGAAAGACACCACTAGCGGCCCCAAGACAAAACAAAATATTAAATTTTATGTCGTATGCAGCTCTCGTGGAACTGGCCCTGGACCCCTGTATGGTAGCTACCATGTCAGGGGACAGGCCACACGAGCCCAAAGTCGCCCACTCACGGACCAGACCCACAAGTCTAGGTCCTGAGAGCGGGGGTGGAAGATCTAGTCCCCTGCCTGCCCTAGCAGATCTCTGACCGGGGGGAGGGGCCAGGGCTCGTCTTGGAGGAGAGGATTATTCCTGACCTCCACGCGCCCCACGTCGGTGATGTCGTCACGTGATCCAGCGGACCCGCACGAGCGACGCCCGTTAGAGACCGTGGAAGGGTAGCGGTGGTAGTGGCCACCGCAGTATTGCTTTTAGCGGGGCTGGCTATGCACTGCACTAAAACAATACTGCTCTGTGTTGTTATTAGTGAGGCTAGTCAGCCTCAAGTAAAACAACAGTAGCCTGACTGGAGGCTTTGCTAACCTAGCAGCTAACAAGCTAGTCAAGGCTAACTCACCACGAGCCAAGAAACGTTGATATCCGTTACCATGGGGATAGACGACGTCGTCACATGATCCAACGGGCCCATATGCATATGTGTGGCGCCCGCTAGAGACAGTAAAGGTATCAAAGGCCTGGTCGGGAGAGTCGGAAAAGTCACGTGACTGGACACGAGAGCATTCCGCGACGTCAACATCCGGTTTGCCCTGGGCTGCCGCCATGTTGGCTTGTTCGTTTCCATGGGGATCAATGGCGCCGCTACTTGGACCAACGGGGCCATGCGTGTGGCCCCCGCTAGAGACCGTAGAGGTAGCGATGGCCTGTTCGGGAGACACGGGGAAGTCACGTGACTACGGGAGCTCTCCACGATGTCAACATCCGGGTTACATTGATCGCCGCCATGTTGTCTAGGTCTGTCGGCCGGGCTGGAGTTGCTGGCAGAATCCCCTCCTCGTTGGAGGCGTTCTGCCGCCCTACAGAGGCGAACGTGGCACAGTACACAAAAGTTTGTAAACAAAGCGGGCCTTCCGATCCACCATTCTGCCACGACCTGGGGCCCGAACGGCCATTTTGTGTGACTCCCGTCCCACAGTGGCGTTTTGACGCCTCCTGGTGGACGGGAGGCAAAACTGGCTTGACCCTGGTACACTTTATTGGCTTTGGGCCCTGTATAGACAAATATCCCAGTAGTATTTGCCATGCCGGGAACCGTGCATGACAGGTACTCTGGGCTTATAAAGAGGGGTTATCGGGTTATCTGCTGCAGAGAAGCTGAAAGAGGAGGAGCCACAGTCACGCGAGGGTTTTAATAGCCCTAGGACTTCCGTCCGCGGGACATTTATTGTATGTGGCTCTGTGCATCGCCAGGAGGCGCTGATATCCCATAGTGAGTATGTTACGAGAGAATTGACAACAAACCAGTATGCGTCTGGAGACGCCTATCATCCGCTCCCAGACCCATGTGGGATGCATGAGGCGGATTGAAGACCCAGGAACAGCCCTCTTCAGTAAGGTACTGCTTCACTCTGGGTTCACGAGGATCTTTACAGGCCCCTATGAAGGTGGTCCCGCAATCCGAGCGTATCTGCTTTGCAGGTCCTCGCAGAGCAAAGCCATGCTGTCGATCAGCTCAATATGTATGGCACGAGTACTCATACAGGTGAAGAGAATGGCCCATCTCTTGCTTTGGGCCTGTCCTCCTCTTGTACGTCTTGCAACCACCGTCCATGGGCCAAATGCGTCCAGCCCAACATATGTAAACGGTGGTTCAGAGCTCAAGCAGTCGATGGGCAAGTCCGCCATCTTCTGCTCAGTTGCCTTCCCACGAAGCTTGCATATCACGCACTTGTGAAGGATGCTGTTGACACACTTCCTAGCACTGACAATCCAGTACCCTGCAGTGCGAACAGAAGCTTCGGTGAACACACAACCCTGATGCTTGACTCGGTCATGGTAGTGGTTCACAAGCAGTTTTGCGGCATGGCTGCGGCCTGGAATAATCACAGGGAACTTCTCTTTGAAATCCAGAGCAGCATGCTTAAGCCAGCCTCCTATCCTGAGAAGGCCTCCTTCGTCCAAGTAGGGATCCAGTTTTTTCAGCGTACTGTTCCTTGGAATGTATTTTCCATTAGCAATGCAAACAAGCTCTTCTTTGTAAGCTTCTCTCTGCACAGTCTTGATTATGACAACTTCTGCTTGCAACAGTTCCTCTTCTGTGCGAGGAGTTGTGCAGTGGTGCCACGATCTGCAGGTTCCGTCCTGATCATCTGTCGCCTTACAGGACTGAACGATGTGTATAAGTGAGGCTGTAGCTCTCACTAGTGACGTCCATTAAGATAATCGCTCAAAGTGATGGGATCCTAGAGAGGAGAGTAGTTGCAAGAGCGCGAACTTCCACATCTATGTCTGGGTCGATGAGGTCAAACCTCTCTTCTTCCATTAATGGTTCTTTCCCAGCCTGAGCCAAAAAAGCAGGTCCTGTATGCCAAGTGGTAGTGCTTAACAGAGCTGAGTGGCGAGGTCTGCAAGGTTGCAACGCGAAGAGACGTAATGCCACTGTGCTGGGCTTGAGACCTTTCTGATAAGCTACACTCTGTTGCAGACGTACACATAGAAACGTCTTATCTGGTTATGGATATATCCCTGCCTCCCATCTCCAGCTGTTCGAGATCATGGAGTGATTTCCTCCAGGTGTTCCACTCTTCCTCCTTATCTTGAGGAAGCGGAGAATCCCAGTCTAGGGCCTCACTTGATAGTTCTCTGATAACTTCCCTTGGATAGTGATGGGTGCCACAAACCGAGTGGGTCAAAGAGACTGTTGACAGTAGCGAGTATCCCTCTACGTGTAAAAGGCTTCTCTGTGTCAGATACACGGAAGGTAAAGATGTCTTTCTTCAGATCCAAATGAAGCCCAAGGCTGCGTTGGATAGGAGCAGGATCGACATCTAGGTCGAGGTCTTTGAGTGCCTTTGCACGATCTCCGGTGGGAAACACTTCCATCACTTCCTTGCTATTAGAAGCAATCTTGTGAAGTCTGAGATTCAATACGGCGAGCATCTCCTGTGCCCGTGATAACAGGTCGATGGCACCTTCAGCTGTGGGCATTGAGAGAAGTCCGTCATCAACGTAAAACTCCCTCTCAAAAAAGTGCTTGGCATCTGCACCGTACTCCTCTTCACAGTATGCAGCTGCGCGTCGGAGACCATAAATGGCCACGGCAGGAGACGGACTATTTCCAAACACGTGCACTCTCATGCACTATTCGATGATCTCTTTGCTGGTGTCATTGTCTTTGAACCAGAGAAAGCGAAGGAAATTTCTCTTACGACGAAACTGTGGAACATCTGCTCAATGTCTGCTATCACAGCTACTAGTTCTTGTCTGAAACGCAGTAGAACCCCCAGTAGACTGTTGTTTAAGTCTGGACCAGAAAGAAGAACATCGTTCAGAGAGATGCCTTGTTTTTGTGCACACTCCAGTGCACAAAAACAAGGCATCTCTCTGAACAAAGACAACTCTGATCTGACCAGGCTTCTGTGGATGGTACACCCCGAACGAAGGTAGGTACCAACACTCTTTGCCTTCTTGCAAGGGAGGTGCTACCTCAGCATGGTCGCGATCAAAGATGTTCTTCATGAAGGTCACAAAGTGAGCCTTCATCTCAGGCTTCTTCTGCAGTGTGCGCAGAAGAGAATTCAGGCGTGTCAGTGCCTGGTGTCTATTGTTGGGGAGCCGTTGGCGTGGCGTTCTGAAGGGGAGTGGTGCCACCAAACTGTTGCTGTCATCCATGAACATCTCTCTACTCATGATGTCCAAAAAGAGTCGATCTTCAATAGACAGTCCAACTTTGTCATCGTTCTCTGACCTTTCAAAGACGGCATGTCCTATGGCACAGCTGTCGTAGATGGAGGTGTCGCATGCTAGGGAAATGTCAGGTGGAGGCTTGACGCTGAACTTCTCCTTGACACAGAACCGGTTGGGACATGGAGGAAGAAGGGAAGGACGACCGTTGTCCAGTGCATGGGTGCGGTAAGCACTTACAGCTGCAGGCTTGTGCACGGATCCTAGGCAGACATCTCCGACCACGACCCAACCCAGGTCGAGTCTCTGTGAGTAGGGGGTGTTGCTCGGTCCATTCCGTTGCTCCCGCACTTTGTGGACCTGGAGTATGTCGCAACCCAGGAGAAGAAGAATTTGGGCTTTAAGATCCAGTGGAGGAATGCAATGAGCAATGGGCCTTAGGTGAGTATGCCAGGGGCTGGGGTCCTAACGGGAAAAATAGTACTACCTCCTTTTTTGGCCTCCTGAAAGGTGAATTTTCAGGGCTGTTTTAAAGGAGCCAAGGTGTGTCTCCCACATGAATTTTGGGGGATTGGGGGAGTGTGTCAGGAGCTGGTTGGTGTAAGATCTGGGTTTTCTTGATGTTGATGTCAAGTCCCAGGAGACGGTAAGCTCTGGCAAAGGCATCCAAGATGTTCTGGAGGTCCGCTTCAGAATGAGCAACTAGGGCATTGTCATCTGCGTACTGGAGCTCCATGATGGAGGATGTGAGCACCTTACTTTTTGCCCTAAACCTGTTGATGTTGAAGAGCCCGCCATAGGTCCTGTCCTGTATATGAGCTTGACTCCCTCAGGTAGGTTTTGGCTGGTGAGGTGGAGGATGGCTGAGATATAGATGGCAAACAGGGTTGGTGCGATGATGCAGCCCTGCTTGACACCAGTATCTACTTTGAAAGAAGCTGTTTCCGAGCCGCCATTGCCAACTACAGTTGTGGTCATGTCGTCATGCAGCAGACGCAAGATCTTCAGATACTTGTCTGGGCATCCGATCTTGGAGAGGGCACACCAGAGGGCAGTTCTGTTCACGGAGTCAAAGGCCTTTGTGAGGTCGATGAAAGCCATGTAAAGCAGTAGGTGTTGCTGCCGACATTTTTCTTGCAGTTGACGAGCTGTAAAGATCATGTCGGAGGTTCCCCTGGCAGGACGAAAGCGACTCTGGGAGGATGTTTTCTGACAGGGGCAGTAGTCCGTTGGCCAATATACGGGCCAGTACTTTGCCTGTTGTGGACAGGAGGGAGATACCTCTGTAATTGCCAAAGTCCGCCTTGTCTCCCTTCTTGAAGATTGTGACAATCAGGGCGTCCCTGAGTTCAGCAGGTATTTCCTCCTTATCCCAGATTTTTCCCAGGAGGCTATGGATGTGAGAAAGGAGTTTTGGTCTGCCTCGTTTGAGGATTTCTGCTGGAATCCCATCTGGTCCAGAGGCCTTGTTGTTGCTCAGTTTCCTGATGGCTTCCACAACCTCTTTTTCAGTTGGGGGGTCACCCAAGTGTTCCATGATAGGACTCTGAGGAATCTGATTGATGGTTTCCAGCTCGACTGTGGAGTTTTGATTCAGGAGCTCTTCGAAATGTTCTTGCCATCTGGAACTGATACCCACATTGTCCTTCAGCAGAGTTTGTCCGTCTTTGGAGCGTAGAGCGTTTAGGCCTCGATAGCTGGGCCCATACACAGCCTTGGTGGCATTAAAGAAACCCCTGGTGTCTCCAGAGTCAGCAAGCCTCTGGATTTCCAGGGCCTTCTCCTTCACCATTTGTTCTTCAACTCTCGTACTCTACTCTGGACAAATGCCTTTGCCTTGGAGTGGGCCTGCCTTTTGGCCCTACAGTTGATGTCATTCTGCCAAGTACAGAACAGAAGGCTTTCCTTTTGGCATTGATTAGCTGTTGTATTTCGACGTTGTTGTCATCAAACCAGTCTTGGTGTTTCCTGGTCTTGTAGCCAATGGTGTCCCTGCTGGTCTCAAGGAAAGTGGCCTTAAAAGCCTTCCAGTGTTCCTCCACAGCCTCTGGATACTCTTCAGGGAGCCTCTCAAGCAGGGTGTTTTGTAGATGTTGCACCCTGTTTGTGTCTCCCAGGCTGATGTTGAATTTTGGTCTGAGCTGTTTCCTTTGTGTCCTCCTTTTCTGCCGCAGCTGGATGTTCATAGTGGAGCGGATGAGGCAATGGTCGGTCCAAGAGTCAACCGCGCAGATTCCTGGTGATGTTGACATCTTTGCGATCTCGGGCCCTGACTATCACATAATCAATGAGATGCCAATGCTTTGATCGGGGATGCATCCAGGAGGTTTTGAACCAGTTTCTCTGACGGAACAGGGTGTTGGTTATGACAAGTTCATGTTCAGCACATTTAGACAATAGGTGGAGTCCATTGGAGTTGACATTCCCAACACCCTCTTTGCCTAAAGTGTCTTTCCAGAGCCTGTGGTCCCTGCCAACCAGGCCGGATACAGAAATTATTAATTGGGGGGGCAATAATAAATGCTGGTGGGGCGTGGACTCAGACGCAGTCTTTTTTTCATGTTAATGCTGTGGTGGTGTTTAGTTTATGTTGTGTTGGTGTGTTTGTCTTGTATAGTTGTGTTGATATGTTGTGTATATTTTTTGTCTTTTTTATTTATTTAACTTTTTTGTGTATTTTTTTGTCTTTTTATTTATTTAACTTTTTTGTGTATTTTTTGTCTTTCTTTACTCTTTTTTTCTTTAGTTCTGTGACTCAAAATATTTGTATCTTGTACATAGCATGGCTTATCATTGGTACTTTAAGCAAGTAAGCATCAATAATTATAACATCGGTCTTTTTTTGTCTTTTTATTTATTTAACTTTTTTGTGTCTTTTTTATTTATTTAACTTTTTTGTGTCTTTTTTGTCTTTTTTTACTTTAACCTTTTTGTGTATTTTTTTCTTTAGTTCTGTGACTCAAAATATTTGTATCTTGTACACAGCATGGCTTATCATTGGTACTTTAAGCAAGTAAGCATCAATAATTATAACATCAGTCTTCTGCTACTCTGTGCAAAAGCCCTAACAAATGCATCCATATCTAACCCAGTTGTTATGGCCTTCTCGTGAGCCAGAATCACCTAATTTCTCTTCCTCTCATGTAGCATAGTGCGGCGGAAGGGGGTAAGGACACGAGACAAAGTGGAGAAAGAGCTCTCGCATGATGCAGATGATATTCCAATCACAAGAGAAGTCACATAAATACGACAAAGCTCAGGAAAGGCTTTCTTATCCTTGTAGGTGTTTGCAAATGGTGGAGAGGTCTACATCATCATCAGAAGAGAACACTTTTTCCTACATGATTTTTGCAACAATAATCTCATTCGAAAGTTTGTCACTGCGTGCACTTCCTGTTCATCTTCTGCAGGGGACTCAACATGGCAACATCCAGAAAAGAGGGAGATTTAGGAAGAAGGCAATTCACTGCTTTCATGAGATCGAGATTGCTTTTGGAGAATCTTGTCTCCATCTCTACAATGGCTCTGTCCAAAATGTTAAGAAGAGCTCTCTTCTAGGAGTCAGGGAGTCTTGGGCATGGCCTACAGTGGACATAACAACACTACCTGTGCAGTGAGCTCATTGTTCTCTTTCTTTTAGCAGTTGGTGCAGGGTCAACTTCAACACTGGTTAATGTCTCATCATCTCTCATCTTCTTCAGAGCCTGCAGAGATGCACTGACTACTTCTACAGCACAGCACAGGTCAACAGAATGAGCCTGCAGCATAGCATTTGCAGGCTTTAAGGCACCTAGAACCTTTAGGAGGAATCTTCCTATTTCAAAGAAATTATGCTTCCTCAACATCATCAATAGGCCTGATGCCTCTGTGCAGATATCAACAGAGGCTGCACTGTCCTCTGTAACCTCTGACAGGATACTCATAATAGCATCCTGATTCTCCATGAGGCACCATAGATATAGAAACCTAGATACCTCATTGGCCTCTGCAGTTCGTTGGAGCGACCTGTTTCATATGGTGGCCGCCATACGCGCTGTGATTGGCCAGTGCCCGTTCCCCCCGGAAATGGGGGGAACGGGCACTGGCCAATCACAGCGCGTCTTTTCCAGGACTTGTCAGAATCTAGTTGTCCCGCCCTCACCTGCCTCTCATTGGCCTACTGAACGCCCCCTTCTGTGACGCACGCAGAAATTTCCAGCTGCCCCCCCTGGAAGCGGAAGCACGCCCGCCATACAGACGCTTCAGAGCCAGAGGAGGCGTCTACCTTTATATGTCTATGTGAGGCACTTGGTCACATCATGGTGACTTGTCCACCTGATCTCCAACAGTCGTTTAAGGGAGGGGACATCATAGTTCTGTGACACATAATGATGGTGAAAAAATGAGTGCAGTCATCCTGATAAATCAAAAAATGTTTTTGCACATGGCAATGCATTGAATGGACCACTGCTAAGTGCAGCTGGTGGTTATAGCAGTGGATATATGGAATAACCTTCCCTACCTAGTACCTTCTTTTGCAACAAAGCCTGAACCCCACCCCTAATCCCACTCAAGACAGCAGCTCCATCGTAGCACTGACTGATGATTTCATCTGCACTGTAGCCTGAGTCAGAAAGATGCTTAAGAATTTGGGTGGTAATAAATTCAGCATCTAATTGACTGAGGTCAAGCAGACCAATCAGGTGTTCCTCTGGAATGCCTTTACAGACAAAACGGATCATGACAGAGATTTTCCACATTGCATCTGTCCCTAGTGCCATCACTTGCAAAACCCAGCATGATCTGCTTTGTTATATTTTACTTTTGCCTATTTTAATACCAATTTAGCCATTGTGTCAATGATTTCAGTTTTGGATGTTGTGAGATGTGTATTTAGCATTTTGTGGGATGTTTTAGTTAATGTCATTAAATTTGGGGTCCTTTGCCAGAGTGTATTCAACCATTTTTAAGAAGAGTCCTGCAGAGAAATCCTGTCCATCATATGAGCTTTCCAGACTGCCACGAAGTGGAAGTTCATTAACCACAAGGAACTGCACTACTCCTCCTATGGTTTTAATGTAGTACCTATTTTTTTCTATTTGAGTGGGCCCTAGGATATTTGCAATGGTTTCCCCTGTGGCTTCCCTTTGTGTCATTTCAGATTTCAGGCTAGATTCGTGTTTAGTGAATCCCTTGTCTTTCTCCAATGCAGTTTTCCAATTATTAAAACCTTGTTTGGTAAAAAACAAATCTCTGTCATTATTTCCCCCAAATTTGCGACAAGGGAAACAAAAGCACGCATCTAGCTTTGCAGAGTATTCCAGCCATGGTCTCCCCCGATACCAGCCCGGGCTGAATGTGCGTGCAGTCTTACCAAAATGACGTTTTGGGAAAACAAGACTAGTGGGCTGTGATGGTGCTATGCAGGGGTGCAATGCTCACTGGACGGCCTTGCACGCCGTGCCGGAACCTATTTGACCAGGAGCACACGCAGGCACACGCATAGATTTAAAACTACTTTAAATTCGCACCTCAACAAAGTTTTCAAAGGCTCCCGACTCACACCTAGCGAATTAACATAGGAATAAGCCTATGCATATCAATTGTCCATTGTGTGACTTGCAGTGTAGGTGTTAAGCGACGTGTGCGTCACGTCATTGAAATAGAGTGTAAGAACATACCAAATGAGCATTGCATGTCTGGTGCTATGGTGCTCAAGCGGCCACTGCTACGTCGTGAACAGGGGCACTTTCGGCCGGTGTTGCGGTGCTTGTGCAACTGGTTTGGGGGGGTTAGGTTTTGGGTCGGGTTGAGGAGCAGTAAACTGAGACGACGGCACCACGGAGCCTGCCTCTGCTGACTGTGGACTGACTACTGGAGCTGGGCCCGTAGCAGTGCCACTGGCGCTGCCAACCAGCCATCGGCGCATATTGACGGAGAGAACAGAAATGAAACTAACTAAGCACGGTGACTCGCTCGGTGAGTGAAGTGAACCACTTTAGAAAAACAAAAGTAGGCAACACTGAGAGTGGTGTGTCTGTATCCAGCGGTGTCAACAAGCGACTAACTGCAGTGGGTGCTGCTCGTCTGCTCGTTCCTCCTCCCTATGTATTACACGCCCCACGGCCAGTGTTGCCATGTCAGCTTATTATAAGCGACTTTGGGCTTTCTTTGTCTCCGCTGGTGGCGGAGAGTATGTTTTCGCTGTGTGTTCACCTCCCTCCTATCCAAGCTAACATTGGTCAAGCTCCACGTGACACGTGACAATATGTTGACACCAATGCTTTTGATTGGCTAGAGGGACGCATGACGAAATAATATCCTATAAATAGGTGTGTCACTTCAAAAAGCCATTTATGTTTTTGAAGTGAGGTAAGACAGGATCAATCAGTCTTGATTGGAACAGTACCTTCCAGCACAAATCACCCGTCCGTGCGTGTGTGTGTCCCTCTGAGAACACCTAACATTGGTCAGTTTCACGTGACATCACAATATGTAATATAAATATATAAATAGCTTAGACAGGAGATGGAAATATCTTTTACCCTACTGTATCTCATTAGATACAGTAGATACATGTTCTATTTTAAGTAAGAATTAGAACATTCCTAGAGAACTATGGTTAAAGATAGGGTAAGTGATTTCATTTGATTAAAATAGCACAGGTCTGCTGGCGGAGACTTGTGCTCCGAGGAGCACATTTTCTAGTTTTCTGTAAAGTTGCTTGTAAAAATTGGTGGTTGCGTTTTTTTGGGCTTGTTTCTAAACTTTAGAAGTACACTTTAGAATCTAAAGTGTAGATTTGTTCTTATTTATGCTTGCTTCCAAACTTATTGGTTCTGAAATATTTTCATGAAAATGTTTTGTGCGGTGCCACAGAGAGCATTTGTGTTCCCAAAAACACAAATATTCCACATTTTATTGCAAGAGTTTTTGAAATTAGCAGATCCACAACGCGTCGCGTTGTGAGCTTGATGCATAGGTTTAAAGTGCTCATGTGGCCTACTTTGCTTCTTTTGGGCTTGTTTTCCTAGGCTTCTTTCTCTCGCAATATCTGGCAACACTGCCCATGGAAATTCAGGGCAGAGGATTATTTGAATTGTGCAATGATACATGATGGAATATGATTAAGGATTACTTTGATTATGGTAAGCTCACATTTCATATCACAAATGACATAAAAATCACTTTCACAAGTAAAAGAGGACGTATCAAATCTTCTGCTGACTAACTTTATGTTCTGTATAATCACACACACTCTCCACTGGCCACACAGACAACCATTGCTGAACAGGTTTGCACAATTAATACACACAAACTTTCTTTACAATGAGCACACAATGCTATAACAAACAGTGTGATTTGGGTTAATCAAATATGGGGGGCTTATGTTTGTCTCTGCCAGGCCAAAGGCATGGCGAGAGTATGTTTTACCCCCTGTCCGTCTGTCCGTCCGTCCATCCGTCCGTCCGTGTGTCTGTGAGGAGCTAATCTCCGGCACCATTTGCCCGGTCGCTGTGAAATTGTGCACACACACTCCCTGGATGCCAATTCAGAACCTCTGCCCCACATTTTTCACATGGGCATGTTATAGCACCACCAGGAGGCCGATTTGTGCAAAACATTGCTTTATACTCCTACAGATTTTATACAAAATTGTTTTTTTTTGCAGCCAAATCGATTGGGTGGGCCAGCTCTCTATGTGGGTGGGCCACGGCCCACCCAGGCCCACCCATGGCTGCGCCCCTGATTCACACACACATTCATACACACATTCACACACACATTCATACACACATTCATACACCAATGGAAGAGGAAACCATGCAAGGCACCAACCTGCTCATCGGGAGCAATTAGGGGTTCATCGTCTTGCTCAATGACACTTCAACACTAACTCTGGGGGAGCCGGGATCGAACTGGAAACCTAACGCCTTCCATCCGGCCGCTCTAGAAATATTAGGCCTTAATTGTGGAATGTTCAAGTGTGACAAGGTTGAAAAAGGGGTTTTCTTATTTTTTGTAATTTCTATTTTATTGGTGCTTAAAGGGTTAGTTCAGATTTTTTGAGTATTTTCTGTAGGAAATACTTACCATTAATGTAGTGGTTGCAAAGGTATTAATTGATTGCCCGAGTCCCGTGGTCAGAGTTATGCTCCGTTTCTGATAAATATGAAGTAGTTCCGGTAGATTTGGTGGGGGCCGCTCATTAAAAATAAATTAATAAAAAAAACTAGCGTCATTTGTATTGTTGACCTATTTCTACCATATAGAGCAGGTTTCGTTCAATTTCGACCCCTGTCACATGGTACTAATGTTTGTGTCCAGAATCACTGCGCCGCGGCAGCCTACTCACGCACAAAATATATGACACAAAAAATAGTACCACGTGACAGAGGGGTCGAAATTGAACGAAACCTGCTCTATATGGTAGAAATAGGTCAACAATACAAATGACGCTAGTTTTTTTAATTAATTTATTTTTAATGAGCGGCCCCCACCAAATCTACTAATCTACCGGAACTACTTCATATTTATCAGAAACGGACCATAACTCTGACCACGGGACTCGGGCAATCAATTAATACCTTTGCAACCACTACATTAATGGTAAGTATTTCCTACAGAAAATACTCAAAAAATCTGAACTAACCCTTTAATGTATAATTGTTGTGCACTTAAACCATCATCTTATTATTTTCTGTATAACATTAATTGCACTGTATTATATTTACAAATGTAAAAAGGTCCCTTAGTCACTTTGCCCTTGAACAATGACTGGCTCTAGGTGACCACGAGGTCACGCCCAAGGGACACGGTCATGGCCAATGCAGCCAGACGTTCTGTCATCAAGGACAAATGAAAGAGGCGAGAGGTGTGGTCTAACAGGTATAAAGGTGGAGGCGGGACCGTTTGAACAGCAGCAGAGCACCAAGAGAGAGCAAACCTGTAAGTAGGGGAAGGACAGCAGAGGGAAAGGTTGTGCAGTGAACCACGGAGCAAGGGTGGAGAACAAGTGAGTGTAGACACACTAGCCACCTAGGAGAAGGAAGCCGAGGTGTGCCTACTCCGAGGAAAAGAAGCGATTGAACCGAAGGGGAGGAAGAGACGAGTGAGACCAGACCATATGAGGAGACCACATGAGAGAGGAGACCAGACCATATAAGGAGCGCTGAGACGGGAAGGTGGCGATAACGTTGCATACGCAACTAACTCAGCGCCAGGTGTAAAAAGCCTGGCTGGCGAGTGAGTATTCGAACGCAACGTTGAATCCTTGTATAACCACTGCCTGAGACGACGCAATTGTATATTGTAAATGCACAGTGAACTGGTCCAGATCTCTATAATTTCAGACGGCAAGAAAGAAGACAAAGAAGGCTGGCCTAAAATCCTCTTCCTATTCACCCCCATATATGCACATCCGAAAAACCCCTTGAACAAACCGTGTTGAGTATCCAAAGCACTTTATTGGCACCACACTTTATTTATGAAGTATTTGTTGCATAGAACCCCCTGTTGAGAAAAACCCCTTGAATAGCCCTTGCGTCGTTTGCACAACTTTATAATTGCTTTTATAGTTGTTGTGTAAATTGCTTTGTGTGTTTTTGTTAGGATTTTATTAGTTAGTGTTTATTTTGAATGGTTTTAAGGCGCAGATGCCAATGTATTAGGGACCTAATAAAATGTACTTACCTTTTTGATACAAACCGTTTCTGTGTCAGTTCCTTATGGGATTTTTCTAAGTGTTGTGTTCTCAAACTAAAAAGTATTCGAAACTTACCAGTAGAACCCAAACCTGTGAAAGCCTATAAGGGAAAAAGTGTGTATTTAGAGGACCTTCCTCTTTACCAAAGGTGGTGTAGTCGTTAAACAGGATTATTCAGATTGAATTCACAATAATTACGCACCCCACACTTTATTGTGCATTGATATTTTATTGTTGTGAATTTGATACGAATTATTTATTGAAAGGAAAAAGTATAAGTGTGCTATATCTACAAGATATTGGCAAGTCAAATGTGATACATATCGGCCCTGTTCACATATTTGGCGTAGCGCGGCAGGACTGGTTGAGAACAACACAGAAAAACCCTTGAAAGAAACTGAACTGTTATTTTGTTGTTTTTGTTCTTTTATTTGTTTTTCGATTTACATGATGATGATGATGCCGGTGTATCCAGGTGCCCCATGGTTGCCCACTTTTGGCGGTACAGAAGGTGAGAGTAGATATAAGGAATGGGAATGGAAAGAGCAGATCAAAGGATTATTAAGTACCCAGGAACTAACAGAGGCTAAAAAAGTCGTTATTGTAATCAAAACACTTACTGATGAAGCTAAACGGCAAATTGGTGTGCTTGATGAGGGAGAACGTGACACAGTGGCCAACATCTTTAAATACTTAGACGCTTTATATAAAGATACTGTTTCAGCCGCAGAAATGCGCTCTCTGTTCTATGGTTGCGCACAACGCGCAGGAGAGAATGTGCAAACTTATGTTCTGAGGCTTAGAGAGCTGTTTTGTGGGCTGCGGCGACACGACCCGGACACCGCTCCCTCCGATGCCATTCTCCGTGATCAGTTTATTATGGGCTTAGCTGAGGGCCCTCTGGGCCAAGCCTTAAAAGTGTATGCTCGACGACACCCCGATGAAGATTTTGCTGCGTTACGTGAGGAAGCCTGTCTGTTAAGGCAACTCCGCACCAAACAGACTCGTCCAGACTATTGCAGACTACTCCAGACTGCAACAGACTGGTATTCGGTTGGCAAAAGTTGCCATTTAAGTCTGTCAGCCGACTGGCCATTCATGTGCTAATTTGACTTTTAGCCTGCCAGCGTTGCCAGGTCTGCTTATTATAAGCGACTTTGGGCTTGTTTCCACTTAGGGATGTTCCCAGCGTTTTTTCTTCACTGACGTGCAGTGGTGTAAAGTAACTAGTACATTTACTCAAGTACTGTACTTAAGTACAATTTTGAGGTACTTTTACTTTACTGGAGTATTTCCAATTGTCTATACTTGTACTCCACAACAATTATTTGAAATGTTTAGTTACTAGTTACTTTGCAGATATAAATCATTATGAAACATACATTAACCACTTTAGCCCTATTTTATACCTATAAGCTATTTGAAAATAGCAGATCTACAAGCTCACAACGTGTTGCGATGCACGCGTTCTGAGCTTGTAGATCTGCTATTTTCAAACATTTTTGTACTTTTACTTTTGGTACTTTAAGTACATTTTTATACCAATACTTTAGTACTTTTACTCAAGTAAATGTTGAATTCCGGACTTTTACTTGTAACAGACTCAGAGTACATCTATTGCATTCAAGCCTGGAATTTCGTCATTTTAGGGGAAAGGCCACTTGGCCTTTGGTGTTGTAATTTTTTGGAGGGCACAAAGGCCCTGCCCGGCCTTCCTGCCAGGGCAGGAAGGCCATCCAAAAAAATTATAAAGATTTTTAAGTCCAAAAATGATTTTTAAGTCCACGGAAATAATGCATTTAACTTGAAGGTTAAGGATGATTGTATTTTAATATATTATAAGAATAGTATAACTATCTGTGAAATATTACCCATTTATTTCACAAAATAATGTGTTGGCAAATGACCAATATTTAGTTATATAGGTCTCAATATGTCACATTCAGCCCTGAACTTCACTGACTGAAGTAGGGGTCACATAACCTCACTCCGTCAAATGGAAGAAGCTTGCGACACACATTTTGTTTCACAGCGTACTTGCATCTGAGACTCCGGGCGCAGAATCGATGACAGACGGAGTTTAATTTTTTCAAGCTACTAGGCAGGTGATTGGATGATCCCGCCCCTAGCAGCCGCTGATTGGTTCGTATGCGCAGCGGTTCGGGCAGCTTTACTCTGTGAGCAATCCCAGACCCTCCTTCCTGAAACCAAATGCAAATGAGATTTCCGGAGGGAGGGGGGGTTTACCAGGCTAGGGGTCACATTAATCACATTAGATTCACAGAATGTATTTTACCCACAAGTTATTTTCATTCAAATGAAATGTGAATGAACTTGCACTAATAATGACTTTAGTTGATTTTTCACTCTTTAAAATATAGTATTTCTTAATTATTAATAATTACAGCTTGTAGATTGGCTATTTTCACGATTTTAAATGGTTTTTAAATAATAATAAAAAAGGAACATACAAGATTTCCACCCGACAGCCATAATATATAGCCAATATATGGTTCTGTATCAGTATATGAGTCCGTTTTTGCAGATTTCATTCTAATTGGCTACTATGCCTGAATATGAATTTCATGAGCCTGGGTAGGTCACCCTGGCTTGGCGGAGATATGCCCTGTAGCACACTCCGCACAGCAGCAGCAGCAGCAGCAGCAGGTGAAAGCAATTCACTTAATTGCTCGTTCTCTCTCTCCCTCTTTCCGTCTCCTCAATCTCTCGCTCGCTCTTTCTCTCTCAATCTTTCACTCTCCCTTTTTTCTCTCCCTCTGCCTCTCCCTCTCTCTTTCTTTCCTTCTCGCTCTGCCGCTTTTTACCTACCTCTTTCTCCCTCCCTCCGTTTCTCTCTCCGTCTCTCTCCCTTTCTTTCTCCCTCCCGCTTTCTCCGTTCCTCTCTCTCCCTCGCTCCTGGTATCTCCCTCTCTCTCACCCACTTTCTCCCACCCTCTTTCTCTCTATCTTCCTCCCCTCTCTCTTTCTCTTTCTCTCCCCTCTCTCCCTTCCTCTCTCTCTTTCCCTCTCTCTCTCTCTTTCTCCCCCCTCTTTCTCTCCCCCTCTCCCTCACGAGAAACAGTGAATGTAGGTTTTCTTAGACATGGTCGCTTGTTTCTCTCACATAATCTGGCAACACCGACAGCCCTCTGTTGTCACTGCCACTGCGCTAGCAGCGCTACCAGTCGGCTAAAAAGCTGAACATGTTCGGTCGGCTCTGGGTCGGCCGAAAAGGTCCCGACGGACCCCCCGACGGACCCCTAACCGACTGGCCGACACTTCCCGAAGCCAATTCGGCCCAAAATCGGGCCAATTAGGATTGGTCTGGAGCCAGCTTTAGATGCTGAACATGGAACTACTGAAATAACGTGCCACGCTGTTAATCCTATTTCTGTCCCCAAACCTTCTCAGGATCCTGCTTGGAAAGAAAAGTTAAAACAGGAAATCATGGAAGATGTTAAAACCCAAATGCAGGGATTCAGGAGCTCATGAAGGAAATCAGACCGCTCCTCCGAACTGGCACCGCTGACGCACGACCTCGCACAAAGCCCCCACCTGAACGACGGTATACGGCCTCTCAGCGCTATGAATGGGATGAAGGAGGTAGGCCGATATGTAGACAGTGTGGGCAAGCTGGTCATATAGCGAGGTTCTGTAGATCCGACCGAGCTCAGTTAAACTAATACGCCCTGTCGCCGAGGTCCGGGGGGCAGGGGTGCAACGTTCACTGATAAAGTCAAGGGCCAATGAAGTGTTTATTGGGGAATGTCCGACAATTGGAATCATGATGGGGGGAGTTAAATTGCTGGGTTTATTAGATACGGGGTCCCAAGTAACGTTGATGCAACAGAGTTTGTTTAATGAAAATCTCTCGCAAGAAAGAATGGAAAATGGGCCTCTGGTGTTTAGCCTACGGGCAGCAAATGGTCTCGACTTACCATACTCTGGCTATGCCGTGTTTGATCTGGAATTAGAAGGGCTGAAGATACCTGGAAGAGGAATAGTGATTGTAAAAGATGAACATTGTATCCAACCACTGATAATTGGCATGAATGTTGTCCACGCCGTGTGGCACGCACTGTTTAAATTACCTGCCAACAGGAGAGGACGCCATGGAAGGAAGCCTTCGCCACCTGTAGGAGGGTGGAAGCAGTAACCCACGAAGACGGATCGTTGGGCTATGTGTGGCCTGTCGGCCGGCGGAGAATCCGAGTCCCCGCCCGCAGTGAATTAGTAGTATGGGGCCGTGCATGGAAAGGACCCAATGGAGCGGAATACGAGGCCCTGATGGAGGCCATGCCAGAAGGGAGAGATCTGGGAGTGGCCCGAGCGTTGGTCACCGTGCGTAATGGTCGAGTCCCGGTGCGCATCTGCAACCCCCACTCCTATAGCCTCTCCGTGGGCCGATACCAAAAACTTGGGAAGCTGTATCCGGTGGAGGAGGCCGATGTCCGTAAGAGGCGAGACCTGAGCCTGTCTCTGGGAACCGATGGAGCGGTGGAGGTGTCCCTAGTGAGCATAGAAGACGATGGACCAGTGAAGACCTTACCAGAGGAGATGGAGGTGTTCACCCGACGAGACGACCTACCTGAGCAGCAGAGAAAGGAGCTGCATGAGATGATGTGTAAATGGAAGAAGGTTTTTGCAGTACATGATGAGGATTTCGGGCAGACGGACGTCGTACAGCACCAAATACCGACTGGAGACACGGCACCCATTCGCGAGAGGCACCGGCCGCTGCCGCCCTCGATGTACAGAGAAATGAAGACTTTGCTGAGTGACATGTTAGACAAAGGGGTGATTAAAGAAAGTTGCAGTCCATGGGCAGCGCCCATCGTCCTGGTAAAGAAAAAAGATGGCAGCTGGCGGTTCTGCGTCGACTACCGAAAACTGAATGCAGTGACCCACAAAGATGCTTTTCCCTTGCCTCGAATCGAGGAGACTTAAACTAGCCTCACCAAGGCCCAATGGTTCTCCACCCTCGACTTAGCTAGCGGTTATTGGCAGGTGGGCATGGACCCTCGGGATCGGGAGAAGACAGCGTTTACCACCCCCCTGGGACTGTTTGAATTCCAGAGGATGCCGTTCGGGCTATGCAACGCCCCCGCAACCTTTCAAAGACTAATGCAGCGATGTTTGAGTGGTCAGGTGACAGAATCATTATTAGTGTATCTTGATGACATCATTGTTTATTCACCTGACTTCTCCTCTCACCTGCAGCACCTTGACCAGGTCTTCCAGCGGTTGTGGAGGCACGGATTGAAGTTACGATTGGACAAATGCAAGCTCCTCCAAAAGGAGGTAAAATTCTTAGGTCATGTAGTAGACGACAGGGAGTGCGACCGGACCCTGAAAAGGTGGCTGCGGTACGAGATTGGTCCCCACCCTCGACTGTCCGGGAGGTCCGCGCTTTTCTGGGTTTGGCCGGTTATTATCGCCGCTTCGTGTCCTCATTCGCTGCCATAGCGAGGCCACTAAATAGTTTGCTAATCGGAATCCCAAATGATGTAAAGTCCCACCAGTGTAAAATAGATTGGTCCCCTGAGTGCCAAAGTTCATTCGATGCTTTAAAAACGGCCCTTACGCAGGCTCCAGTACTGGCTTATGCAGATTATGAACAGCGGTTCGTGGTCTATACCGATTCGAGTGGCCGTGGGTTGGGAGCAGTTCTCGCCCAGGTCCAGGATGGCCAAGAACGAGTGATTGCCTATGCAAGCCGAAGTCTACACCCGACCGAACAAAACGATGCAAATTATAGTTCATTCAAGTTAGAGCTCTTGGCTCTCAAATGGGCCGTGACCGAAAAATTCAAAGATTATTTAGCCGGTGCCAAGTTTACGATATACACAGATAATAATTCTGTTGCGCATTTTCAAACAGCTCGATTAGGCGCTGTGGAACAGCGCTGGGCGGCTCAATTAGCATCATTCACTTATGACATAAAATATCGACCTGGAAAAAATAATGCAGATGCCCTGTCCAGATTCCCGGTTCAGCCTGTAGGAGTGACGGCGGTGGAGTTGACGCCGGCGGCTAGGGAGGACGGTTGGGCTGGGGCTGAGTGGCGGGAAGCACAGGATCGGGACCCAGATATCCAGATGGTGAGGAGTTGTGTAGGGAAGAGGAGGCTGCCTACCATGACGGAGAAGAGAGGTTGGTCACGAGAAGCAAGACAGCTGCTGCGGCAGTGGGACAAGTTACGAGTACAGGACAATGTGTTATATAGGAAAGTGACTGATCAGTATACACAAGAACCATACTTACAGCTTGTTTGTCCAGGATCGAGACGAGAGGAGGTGTGGAAAGGATTCCATAACCCATGCCGGGTTGGATCGGACCCTGGCGCAGCTTCGGCGCCGGTTCTACTGGCCCGGCATGGAGGGAGCGGTGCGCCAGTTCCAGCAAGGTTGTGTCGCTTGCAGCCTACAGAAGGACAGGTTAGAGCCGAGGGCCCCCTTGCAGCCATTTGAAGTGTCATATCCCATGGAGGTAGTGGCTATCGATTTTCTCACATTAGGTAGGCCTAATTATATTAGGCCTATTAGGAATATTCTGCCATGCATCATTATGCATGGCAGAATATTCTTGTAGCAACCGATTTATTTACCCGGTACAGTTGGGCTATTCCAACGCGTGACCAAACTGCGGCCACGACTGTCCGTGCGCTTTGGACACATATTATCCAGCCATTTGGCTGCCCGGCCCGTTTCCATTCAGACAGAGGTCCCAATTTTGAATCTGAATTAATGCAACAGTTATGTCATACTTACGGTATTACTAAGAGTCGCACCACCCCTTATCACCCAGCAGGTAATGGGGGGGTGGAGAGATTTAACCAAACCCTGCTAAATATGTTGCGCTCTTTAGATACTGATCGACAAGGAAGGTGGAACGAGCACTTACCTGAGTTAGTACATGCTTATAACAATACTGTACATAGTGCAACGGGGTATGCCCCCTCATTCCTAATGTTCGGTCGTCACTTGAGGTGTCCGGTGGATGTAGAGTTAGGAGTACCAATGTCACAGAATCGTATGGGAGTGGGAGATTGGGTGCAAGACCACCAGAAACGAATGGCAACAGCATATAGAACAGCAGAGAAAAAAATGGCCAATGTGGCAGTACAACGCAAACAGGTTTATGACCGCCGAGCCTGCATACCGCCGCTATTACCTGGAGAAAGAGTATGGGTGCGAAACAGGAACCGCCAGGGACAAGGTAAACTGGGCCCATGGTGGGACCCAGAGCCTTTTGTGGTATTGGAGAGGGTGGGGGATGCGGGGTTAGTATATAGGATCCGACCTAAGAAAGGAGGGCGAGATAGGACGATACATAGAAATGCATTAAAAGTGTGTATAGCCCCCAGGTCCCCGATGGAGAGCCCCGCACCTGCCCCAGTGTCAGAACAGGTGGGACCTGTACGGCCGCCTTATGTTAGGTTTTTTCCTGGTCCTAGGGAGCCTGAAGGTCCGCGGCGCTCTGGAAGAGCCAATCTAGGCCAGCCACCTGCGAGGTATGGACATAACGATTAGAGTCAGTTGGCAGGGACTGCCAAGGAAAAAGTATGGGGGGATGTGACAAGGTTGAAACGGGGGTTTTCTTATTTTTTGTAATTTCTATTTTATTGGTGCTTAATGTATAATTATTGTGCACTTAAACCATCATCTTATTATTTTCTGTATAACATTAATTGCACTGTATTATATTTACAAATGTTTTCCCCCGGTCCCTTAGTCACTTTGCCCTTGAACAATGACTGGCTCTAGGTGACCACGAGATCACGCCCAAGGGACACGGTCATGGCCAATGCAGCCAGACGTTCTGTCACCAAGGACAAATGAAAGAGGCGAGAGGTGTGGTCTAACAGGTATAAAGGTGGAGGCGGGACCGTCTGAACAGCGGCAGAGCACCAAGAGAGAGCAAGCCTGTCAGTAGGAGAAGGACAGCAGAGGGAAAGGTTGTGCAGTGAACCACGGAGCAAGGGTGGAGAACAAGTGAGTGTAGACACACTAGCCACCTAGGAGAAGGAAGCCGAGGTGTGCCTACTCTGAGGAAAAGAAGCGATTGAACCGAAGGGGAGGAAGAGACGAGTGAGACCAGACCATATGAGGAGACCACATGAGAGAGGAGACCAGACCATATAAGGAGCGCTGAGACGGGAAGGTGGCGATAACGTTGCATACGCAACTAACTCAGCGCCAGGTGTAAAAAGCCTGGCTGGCGAGTGAGTATTCGAACAACGCGACGTTGAATCCTTGTATAACCACTGCCTGAGACGACGCAATTGTATATTGTAAATGCACAGTGAACTGGTCCAGATCTCTATAATTTCAGACGGCGAGAAAGAAGAAAGAAGACAAAGAAGGCTGGCCTAAAATCCTCTTCACCCCCATATATGGACATCCGAAAAAACCCTTGAACAAACCGTGTTGAGTATCCAAAGCACTTTATTGGCACCGCACTTTACTTATGAAGTATTTGTTGCATAGAACCCCCTGTTGAGAAAAACCCCTTGAATAGCCCTTGTGTCGTTTGCACAACTTTATAATTGCTTTTATAGTTGTTGTGTAAATTGCTTTGTGTGTGTTTTAGTTAGGATTTGATTAGTTGGTGTTATTTTGAATGGTTTTAAGGCGCAGATGCCAATGTATTAGGGACCTAATAAAATGTACTTACCTTTTTGATACAAACCGTTTCTGTGTCAGTTCCTCATGGGATTTTTCTAAGTGTTGTGTTCTCAAACTAAAAAGTATTCGAAACTTACCAGTAGAACCCGAACCTGTGAATGCCTAAAAGGGAAAAAGTGTGTATTTAGGGGACCTTCCTCTTTACCAAAGGTGGCGTAGTCGTTAAACAGGATTATTCAGATTGAATTCACAATAATTACACACCCCACACTTTATTGTGCATTGATATTTTATTGTTGTGAATTTGATACGAATTATTTATTGAAAGGAAAAAGTATAAGTGTGCTATATCTACAAGATATTGGCAAGTCAAATGTGATACATATCGGCCCTGTTCACACAAGCATGTTCTAATCCTTTAAACTTTACATTTCTTAAAACCATTTTCCTTTTTATCCCTTCTTTTTACATTCTGGAAGAAATTGCCAATTTAACATGGAGATGCCCTTCTTGTTAACATTGTTGATAGGCTTCTGATTTGAATGGTTAAAACTCAATACATGTCTTTATCCATATACTTTCATATATGATAGCCCATATTGTGATAAATGAGGGTTTTCTGCCTTTCTACAGTAAAACACTGCAGTAAAATGTCAGAACCTGGAGGTCGCCTTTAAAGGTATCATGACATTCATTTTCACTTTTTTTATTTTCAATGTTTTATTTGGGGTTTTATGACCTCAATTACACCCAAAAAAACTGAACTTAGAACATTCAGTGGATTTTCTGTGGTCTGGGGTTTTCTGAATAATTAGGCTGAAAAGTAATCTGAGCTTGGCCCTTCGACAGTGACAGGGCCGGACTGGGACCAAAATTCAGCCCTGGCATTTTGGTCCGGACCGGGCCACCCCCCCCCCCCCCCCCCCGGACCGTTTTGTCAACGGGGGGGGGGGGGGGGGGGGGGGGGGGGGCGTTTCACTGTTCAGCCCAGCCCTGCACATGAACAACTCTGCAGCCGCACTGAGGCCCCTGCTGGAAAGCATCCCAGCCCAAACATTAACGTAACTAATAATTGGGCCACGCGACCCTGAAATGACCCTAATAATCCTAAAACGGGAACGAAAATATTTGATTAAAAAAAAAAAAAAAAAACTTTTTTTTTTTTTTTTTTTTTTTGGGTGGCCCAGCGGCCCACTGGCCCGCGGCCCACCGGGCATTTGCCCGGTACGCCAAATGGCCAGTCCACCCCTGGACAGTGAGGTCACAGTCGATTAATCCCGCCCACTCTCCTCCTCGCCCCTCCCCTCCCCTATCCTTTCCTTTGGGGGGGGCGGAGCAGAGGCGATGATTGACAGGCAAAATCCCTCACCAGCGACACCCGCAGGCAAAGATTTCTTTTTTCATTGCAGTTGAAAAGGCTTTAGAAATGTGAGAGAAAAACACCTGCCATGGATCACTGGAATGGAATTTTCACTTAAAACTTTTTGTACACTTTTGAAGGACCAGGACAAAGACTTTGAATGTGGTGTAAAAGTGAATGTCATTAAACCTTTAACAGAGCAGTCAAGGTCTGGGGATCTTATATAATTTGATTGTCAATTGGAATTGACTTTAAGTATTTTTCAGATTTTCGTTTCAAAACAAAAATGAAAGAATGGGCTCATTTTTGTACTCCTGTTCGCAAATAAATCATTAAAATGCTCAATGTGTGTGATTTACATTTGGGCATTGTTTTGACAACGGTAAAAGCTCTTTGTTTGTCTTTGTTTTTCTTAATTCATCTGGAATCTGAAAGCCTGAAATGGTTATTATTTCAAATGTCAGTCATCTTTTAATCATCCTTTTCCTCCTAAGTCACGTGACCATAATAAGAAATAAATGATTATAGCCTAGCCCTGGTCCAGAGCCTTAGTGAGAACTAACGTAGGAAAACATAAAACATGGGGGCGAGTGTGTTTAGGGGCGAGTCTTCCTGCTGAGAGAGAGAGAGAGAGAGAGAGAGAGAGAGAGAGAGAGAGAGAGAGGTAGTAACATAAAACACACACACACACACACACACACACACACACACACACAGAGAGAGGGGGGGAGAGAGAGAGAGTTAAAGACAGAACACAGAGAGCGAGAGCGAGAGAGAGAGAGCGAGAGAGAGAGACAATAGGCAGAAAAGAGCCAACGGTTCCTTTGAGCAAAAAAAACATAATGTAGAAATAGGGAGATAGAACTACACTACACACACACACACACACACACACACACACACACACTACACGAAGGTAGGGTAGTTCACACAGGGAGGAGAGAGAACATGTAGGGGGAGAGAGAGAGGTAGAGACAGAACACAGAGAGAGACACTGGATCCTCCTTTTTTCGTCTTCATTTTCCTTCCCTTGGAGGAGGAGGAGGAGGAAGGAGCAGCAACATGAATGTATCCTCGCCAGGAGGGTCGGCCGAGGCGCCGCTCGCCGAGCAGCCTGACGACAGCTTCTTCACCGCAGGTAAACACATAACCATAAACACATAACCATAAGCACATAACCATAAAGACACAAACCAGGGTTAGCCTCTGGCGTCGCTAGCCGACGACGAGGGAAACGCGACGTCCCTTTTCTTTGTTTCTTCACTAGCCCTGAAACATGACTGTCACATCATGCCAGTCATGGAACCACTGGTTCCTGGGTTGAGAATGTTTTACATTTACATCCAGTACATCTACATAAATGTTCACATTAACCATATAAAGTGCTGACCTCATGGTCATGGATGTTACAAGTTAAAGCGCCTGGGTCTAAGTACCCGTATCTTCTGTATTGTTCAATTAAAAGCATTTGAATCTGATTGGTGGCCATTTTTCCGAATGTTCTCCATAGGCTTTCAACTACGCTCTCCTATTGGTTGGGAGGTGTATTGCACCCTGACACATTATACAAAAACACATCAAGACATAAATAAAATGGCCGCCGATCGGATTAAAATGCTTTTTATTGAACAATACAGAAGATACGGGTACTTAGACCTGGGCGCATTAACTTGTTACATCCATGGCCATGAGGTGAACATTTATGTAGATGAACTGGATGTAAATGTAAAACATTCTCAAACCAGGAACCAGTGGTTCCATGACGCTTGTGACGGACGAGGGACGAGCGTCATGTGAACCATGGCTATTTCTTTACAAGCTGCTGTTGTTGTTCTATATTAGTTTAGAATTGCTTTCAGCAGCTGGAGACGTTCTATATGTTCTACATTAGCATTAGCGTCGCTTTGAGCAGCTGGAGACGTTCTGCGTTGGATAGCGACGCTACCGGCTAGCAGCATGGTGCTAATGTTATGAATGGTTCTGAGGATGATGATGAATGATGGTGGTGATGATGATGTTATGAATGGTTCTGATGGTGATGATGATGATGATGATGGTGTTATGGATGATGATGGGGATGGTGGTGGTGATGGTGATGATGGTTCTAATGGTTCTAATGTCCCTTCAGAGGCTCCGTAGAAACCCTAGTGCGCTCAGAACCAATATGGAACCAATATTTTGTACTTCCGGGTGCTTCAAACGCCACTGAGCAATTTCATCTAAATGAATAGCTGGGGGCGGGGCAATCGGCCCTCTAGATATATTATAACTCTATGCAGGTATGGCAGTGAGCATATAGGGTGAAGGATGTCTAAAGCGCTGAAGAAAAGCTTCTCTCAGGCCTTTATGCTGCTGGCTGATTTTGGTGAAGACGACCAGGGGCGTGTTTCACCAAAGCAGAATGAAACTAGAAAAAGTGCTCCTCGGAGCACAGGTCTCCGCCAGGTCAGGTAAGTTATTGTGGCCTCCTGGTGGCGCTATAATAGGCCAATGTGAAAAGTGTGGCATTTCTTCCTCGGCCTAGTGGGAATGTGCGTGCAAATTTTCACGGAAATCGCACGCCGCGTTCATGATTTGAGACATTTTGTTCAAAACGGACCAATCCTGCAAACTTTGGAAGTCAACCTTAGCCAATCAGGATGGAATATGAAATATCGGACAGATGCGTCTTGATCACATGACTATAGAGATACTGTGTACCGATTTGCGTGATGTTTGGATAAAATCTGAAGGATTAATATCCAAAAATGTATTTGACATAAGTCGGCCTCCTGGTGGCGCTGTAAAAAGCAGATGTAAAAAATGCAGTGCAGATGTTTTTCCTTGGTCTCTAGGGAGTAGGCGTGCAAAGTTTCACGCAGATCGGTGCAGTTATAGTTAAAAATGCAAATCGGCCTGTTATAGCGCCACCATGAGGCTGATGTGAAAACTTTTAAGTGCCATTTCTTCCTCGGCCTAGTGGGAATGTGCGTGTGCAATTTTATGGAAATGGCAAGCTGCGTTCATGATTTGAGGCAGTTTGTTCAAAACGGACCAATCCTGCAAACTTTGGATGGTAACCTTAGCCAATGAGGATGGAATATGGGAAATCGGACAGATCAGGGTTGATCACGTGACTAAAGAGATACTGTGTACCGATTTGCATGAGGTTTGGTTAAAAACTGTAGGAGTAATGGGAAAAAATGGGTTTTGCACAAATCGGCCTCCTGGTGGCGCTATAACAGGCCCATGTGAAAAATTTGAGGCAGAGGTTCTGAATTGGCATCCAGGGAGTGTGTGTGCACAGTTTCGCAGCGACCGGGCCAACGGTGCCGGAGATTTGGTGGTAACACACAGACAGGACGGACGGACGGACACACGGACGGACGGACGGACGGAGGGTAAAACATACTCTCTCGCCATGCCTTTCGGCCTGGCGGAGACAATAAGCCTGGATTTAAGCCAAATCCAGGCTTGACAAAGTCTGCTCCGCACAGCCTGGTTTATTCCGTTCCACGAACGCCAAGCCAGGCTGAGACGGAGCGCCTTTGTCGAGCTAGAATTTGTTGATTTTCGCATAAGAATTGAATAAGTGTGGAAAAACTCACTGGTTTGTGAATCAGATTTACTGCTTAAAGGGCAAGACCACTTTGGTAGAGGTTTGGGTTGTGTAGTTACCTTGCCATGATGGCAAGGTGGACAAGAAATCAAAAAAAAATTCGCCATTGACTAGAAATTGATAATTTAAAGAATATGCTCCTCATTGACTTGCATTGTACAGTGAAGAGGCTCTTTTAAGCCCGTTAATAATGTATGTATGTACATGTGTGTATATATACATATATAATATGTCATCTATTTTTTAGAATCTAAAAAAAAAATCTGTAATATATCAAACATCTAACTATGAACTAGTGTTCACAAAGTGACAATGACATATCATATCATCACGTCATTGTGAAACAATTATGATTCATGGTCACACACTATTTCAGTAATATAATTAAATTGATTATATCTTATATTGTATTTATTTCATTTTATTTGAATGCAGGGTCATTAAAATTAGTCCATATACAAAGACATGTGTTGAATTAACTGTGGAAAAAGTCATTGGTTTAAGATTGGAGTCATTGGACTAACAGCTATATCACAAAACTTGAAGAACAAGGCACTGGATTAATTAAGCTTGACTGTTAGCCTGGTCCTGACCTAACTTCACAGCTACATTTCCATGGTAACTAAGGTAGGATTGCTTAAATCTTCTTTCGTGAAACCGAGTCATGGATAAACTTATCCAGGACCAGGGTTAACTGGCTAAACTAATCTGGCAAGATAATTCAGCTTTCATGAAACTGATTCATGGCTAATCCTGGATAAATTAACCCCTAAATTAACTAATTAACCCCTAATTCTGCTTTGGTGAAACCGGCCTCACTCACTCAGCCTCCAATCACCTTTTGCACTGCAGGGAAAAAAGAAAGAAGACCAGACCACCACACAACCTGTGGGCTGTGGCCCCAATTTATATATACATATTTATATATATAACATACATATATATATATATATATATATATATATATATATATATATATATATATATATATATATATATATATATATATATATTATATTATATATATATATATATATATATATAACCTAATTATATATATTTGTATATATAACCTAATTGTGGGCTCGCTGCAGCAGCAGCGAGCACACTATAGATGTTGTAAATATTTCTTTATTATTCTCTCCCAAAAGTATGGCACCTAACTACTCCTACATACTTTCACTTAGAAACTCCATTCAAACTGTAAAAAAAATCCAGCTTACTGTGGACACGTGTGCTTGTACTGTTCTCTTTGAAATAATTTGTAGCTTTTGAAATATTTAACTTTAAACACCCCAAAAAGTCAATGGGAAAGTCAATGTTATTTCAACTGAAAACCCCTAGAGAGAGAAGGACAGAGGAGAAATGCCCTGTGTTTTCATAAAGTCACTGTGGCCACATTTTTTACACTACAGATATTTATTTTTAGTTAGGACCATTAATATAAACACATGCACCTACACACTCTAGCAATCAGTGCAGCTGGTGCTAGCTAATCTCTCAGTCATTGGCTGTCAGGCAGTGGTGCTGCAAAGTAACTAAGTATATTTACTCAAGGACTATGCAAGTGCTTACCATGCACAGTTTAATTTTGAGATCCTTTTAAGTTCCTTTCCATTTTTGTTAATTCTACTCGACTACAATGACAGCATTTGACAGCTTTAGTTACTTGTTACCTTGCAGATTTTATTATTAATACAAAACACACAGTAACCACATACAGCCGATCTACAATGTGACGCGTTATGAGCTTGTAGATCGGCTATTTCCTGAAAATTTGAGTACTTTTACTTTGGTACTCAAAGCATATTTTGACGCTAAAACGTTTGTACACTGTAAGCTCCAACCCCCCCCCCCCCCCCCCCCACACACACACACAAAGAGACACACACAAAGAGACACACATACACCCCATACTCCACCTCCCACCACATGACATACCCCCCTCTGTCATACAAACTATACAAAAGAAAAGCCGATCTACAATGTGATGCGTGATGAGCTTGTAGATCTGCTATTTTGGAAAAATCTTGGCAGTCTTTGGAAAGTGTACAAGGGGCGGCTCAGGGGTAGAGTGGCCGGTAGAGCGGCCGGATGGCAACTGTGAGGTTCCCAGTTCGATCCCGGGCTCCCCCAGAGTTAGTGTCGAAGTGTCCTTGAGCAAGACACTGAACCCCTAATTGCTTCCGATGGGGGCAGGTGCCTTAGATGGTTTTCTCCGGCATCGTGTGTGTGTGTGTGTGTGTGTGTGTGTGTGTGTGTGTGTGTGTGTGTGTGTGTGTGTGTGTGTGTGTGTGTGTGTGTGTGTGTGTGTGTGTGTGTGTGTGTGTGTGTGTGTGTGTGTGTGTGTGTGTGTGTGTGTGTGTGTGTGTGTGTCCTCCTTTGGAGTGAACATGGTCTTTTGTTGATACCTAAGGGAGGAAACTTGAGGGCTTGCCTAGTAGCCTAGATTCACTACTACTACTACAACACACACATGCAGCATTACTAGAGGACACACCCTGACTCCAGCAGTGTCTGTCTCTCTCTCTCCCCCTCCATCTTGATGTGTGAGCTTGTTGATCGGCTATTTTTGGCCAAGCGATTTGGTGCAGACATAAGAGTTGACTAATCAGGGGTCTTCATCGTTTTTAAGGCAAAGAACCCCCTAGCTGAGGGAGAGATGAAGCAGGGACCCCCCAATACATATTTTAGTAAACCTTAGTTTACTAAAATAGTAAACCTTTTTCATAGATTTCATGTATAGCTTCATAGACTTGTTTGACATGCACAATCTTTTCTATATTAATATGTATATTCACCTTAATGTGTATTTTTCAGACAGTTAACCTTTTAAACCCTCAATATTTAGTCAACTTGGTCCGCCCTTCTACACCAACGCTCCGAAAATAGCAGATCTACAAGCTCACAACGGGGTGTGTGTGTGTGTGTGTGTGTGTGTGTGTGTGTGTGTGTGTGTGTGTGTGTGTGTGTGTGTGTGTGTGTGTGTGTGTGTGTGTGTGTGTGGTATAGTAGTTGTGTCTTGTGTGTGTGTGGTATAGTAGTTGTGTATCTGTAGTTTGTGTGTGTGTGTGTGTAGTATAGTAGTTGTGTATCTGTAGTTTGTGTGTGTGTGTGTGTGGTATAGTAGTGGTGTGTGTGTGTGTGTGTGTGTGTGTGTGTGTGTGTGTGGTGTATAGTAGTTGTGTATCTGCTCTTCTCTTCCTCTTCCTCTCAGGGTTCACAACCAAATGACCAATCAGCCTCAGCGGTCTACCTCTCATCCAATCATCATTGATTTGTTCCTAAGCTATGGATAACCCTGTGACCAGATTCAACCAATCACTGATTTAGTTGGGCTTTGGGACGCCACTCTGTCTCTTACCCTGACATGCACACACACACACACACACACACACACACACACACACACACACACACACACACACACACACACACACACACACACACACACACACACACACACACACACACAGTGATAAAGTAATTACTCAGGGTTGAGCATGCTCTTAGAAGGACCTATCCTATATATGTGTGTGTGTGTGTGTGTGTGTGTTGGCTCCCCCGTGACTGTCAGGAATCCAGTCCAGAGAATCTGTCTGTCTTTCCGTCCGTCTTTCTCTCTCTTTTTGAAATAAACAAGAGAATGCACTAAAGTCTTCTGGTGATTAGTAGTTTCCTTGACTACCTATGTTGAATACACTTATTGTAAGTCACTTCTATAAAAGCGTCTGCTAAATGACTGTAATGTAATGTATTTACAACCCTGGCTCTCGTGTCATGGACGCTCCATGACATGAAAACCAGGGTTGTAAATAAACATCGTTGATGAACCCCCAGAATTATTTGTATATTTGGCTGCGGGCCCCCATCTCAAAAATGTGTTTTGCCAGGGACCCCCAGAAGCAAAGATATATCTATCTCTCTCTCTATCTCTCTATCTCTCTATCTCTATGTAGATATATCTATCGATCGTGTGTGTGTGTGTGTGTGTGGGGTATAGTAGTTGTGTGTGTGTTCACCGGCTTCTAATGCTATCAATGCATTGAATGGGAGATTATCACGTTTTATCAGACCTTTGAATGGGCGAGTAGGCACGATTTAGACCTACCCGCGATTTGTCAGACCATTCATGGGGCGTAATCAGGAGCTACTGACCTACTTGGAGGCGGAGCAGTCCCCAAAAACAAAACAATATTTACGATTCTGTGCTTATCGGTACATAACTCGAACGGCGCTGAGTAGGCGCTTTAGCTCCCTCGGTGGTCCTTCACAGGGTGACAGTTCGCCTGTGACTGCGCGCCTCCGTCATGGTCCGAAACCAAAACCGAAACTGAACTATTTAAGTCATCTCCGTTGGTAGGTCAGTATGTCTTGATAACACCCAATGAATGGTCTGATAAATCGCGGGTAGGTCAGTATGTCGCCTATTTCGCCCATTCAAAGGTCTAATAAGAGGTGATAATGTCCCATTCAATGCATTGATAGCATCCGAATCAGGTGCACCTTGGTGTGTTTGTGTGTGTGTGTGTGTGTGTGGTATAGTAGTTGTGTGTTTGTGTGGTATAGTAGTTGTTTGTGTGTGTGTGTGTGTGGTATAGTAGGTGTGTGTGTGTGTGTGTGTGTGTGTGTGTGTGTGTGTGGTATAGTAGGTGTGTGTGTGTGTGTGTGTGTGTGTGTGTGGGGTATAGTAGTTGTGTGTGTGTGTGTGTGTGTGTGTGTGTGTGTTTGGTATAGTAGTTGTGTGTGTGTGTGTGTGTGGTATAGTAGTTGTGTGTGTGTGTGTGTGTGTGTGTGTGGTATAGTAGTTGTGTGTGTTTGTGTGTGTGGTATAGTAGTTGTGTGTGTGTGTGTGTGTGTGTGTGTGTGTGTGTGTGTGTGTGTGTGTGTGTGTGTGTGTGTGGTAGTAGGTGTGTGTGTGGCTGGGGGGGTATAGAGTGTGTTTGTTTGTGTGTGTGAGTGTGTGGTATAGTACATTACATTACATTGCAGTCATTTAGCAGACGCTTTTATCCAAAGTGCATTCAACATAGGTAGGGAACGAAACTACTAATCACCAGAAGTCTTAAGTGCATTTCCTGCAAAAACAAGCAACCAAGAGTATACCTAGCGCTAAGGTAAAAGTGCAATATATCAGCTACCTACTTTCTTAAACAGATGAGACAAAATAGCAAAATCAAATGAGCACGACTAAACAAGATCCAATAAAACAATACAACAATAAAACAAGAGTTTGTACAACTAGTTAACAAGTAGGCCAGGCAAAGAGGAAGGGTAGTGTTTCCTGAAGAGGTGGGTTTTCAGCCTGCGGCGAAAGATGGGCAGTGACTCTGCTGTCCTGACATCAGTGGGAAGTTCATTCCACCACTGTGGGGCCAGAACAGAAAAAAGTCGTGACCGTGTCGATCGACCAGAAGGACCCTTGAGTGACGAGGCAGTCAGTCGCCCCGAGGTGGCAGACCGAAGTGGTCGGGCAGGGGTGTAAGCATCGACCATAGCCCGGAGGTAAGAAGGAGCTGTTCCTTTCACTGCCCTATAGGCTAGCACCAGGGTTTTAAACTGAATGCGAGCCGCTACGGGGAGCCAGTGTAGAGAACGGAGAAGGATAGTTGTGTTGTAGTTGTGTGTGTGTGTGTGTGTGTGTGTGTGTGTGTGAATATTCCATCTATTTTAGGATCACAAATGTGTTGTAGTCTTTTGACATGAAACCCGGCGCCAATAACGACCCAACTGTTACAACGAACACACACCTTCAGTCCCCTGTCACCATTCCCTCTCCAAAGTCTTCCGGTACACACAGCAGCTGACTGCACACTGAAAACTGACACACACGCACGCACACACAGGATTGTGTGTATTTGTGCTGAGTCAGTGGTCCTCTCCATATGTATGTGAGAGAGAGAGAGAGAGAGAGAGAGAGAGAGAGAGAGAGAGAGAGAGAGAGAGAGAGAGAGAGAGAGAGAGAGAGAGAGAGAGAGAGAGAGAGAGAGAGAGAGAGAGAGAGAGAGAGAGAGAGAGAGAGAGAGAGAGAGAGAGAGAGAGAGAGAGAGAGAGAGAGAGAGAGAGAGAGAGAGAGAGAGAGAGAGAGAGAGAGAGATGAGAGAGAGAGAGAGAGACTCTCTTATACTTTGGCTATTCATAAATAGCAGATCTACAAGCTCATAGTCCGGCTATGAGCTTGTAGATCTGCTATTTTTAGAAAAAACACGAAAATAGAGAGAGAGAGATGTTATTTATGTTGCTGCAGCATTCTGTTTATATTATGTGTTACCACACACGTGTGTGTAGTTGCACAGTACACACACACACACACACGTGTGTGTGACATTCTTTTTTCATTGTTATCTCCATGGAAACAGGAATGCTGGAATTTCCTCACTACTACAAATGTTCTCTAGAAACATTAAACTATGACAGACATACAATTCATCCTGAGAAATTGTGTGTGTGTGTGTGTGTGTGTGTGTGTGTGCGAGAGAGAGAGTAGCAGCTATAAGCTATTGCATATCGACTGTCAAGGTCATTGCACACTGGTGCGTTTTTTCATTGCGTTTTATCAATCCGAAATCCGCAAAAAAAAAAACGGCACGCACAACATCCTTGCACACTGAAGTCCGATGCGTATTATTTAAATTCGTTGCAATGTTTTCGCAGAACGAAAAGAAAATGGAGTCATCAAGCAGTGAAGATGATTTTGTGGTCCTGTCACTTGTGAAAAAAAGAAAAACTAAAAAAAGTGCTCCTCAGAGCACAGGTCTCCGCCAGGTCAGGTAGGTTATTGTGGCCACCTGGTGGCGCTATAATAGGCCAATGTGAAAAGGGTGCCATTTCTTCCTCGGGCTAGTGGGAATGTGCGTGCAAGTTTTCACGGAAATCGCACGCTGTGTTCATGATTTGAGACATTTTGTTCAAAACGGACCAATCCTGCAAACTTCGGTAGCCAACCTTAGCCAATCTGGATGGAATATGAAATATCGGACAGATCCGTCTTGATCACATGACTATAGAGATACTGTGTACTGATTTGCGTGATGTTTGGATAAAATCTGTAGGAGTAAATGGGTTTTGCACAAATCGGCCTCCTGGTGGCGCTATAACAGGCCCATGTGAAAAACTTGGGGCAGAGGTTCTGAATTTGCATCCAGGGAGTGCGTGTGCACAGTTTCGCAGCGACCGGGCCAACGGTGCCGGAGATTAGCTGCTAACACACGGACAGGACAGGACACACGGACGGACGGACACACGGACGGACGGACAGGGGGTAAAACATACTCTCTCGCCATGCCTTTCGGCCTGGCGGAGACAATGAAAAGAGAATATTGGGTTCATCCTATCCTGATATTTCGTAAACAGGAAGGAGAGTTTCACACGTTATACAAGAAGCTGCGACATTATCCCGACCGTTTCAGAGTTGCTTTTAGGATGTCAGTGGAGCAGTTTGATGCTTTGCTAGCAACACTGGAGCCACACATTAAAAAGACCACCACAAACTTCCGCGAGCCAATTGATGCTGAACAGCGGCTGGCAGTATGTCTACGGTAGGGACACACACACACACACACACACACACACACACACACACACACACACACACACACACACACACACACACACACACACACACACGCGGTAAAAGTGCGCGCTAGGGTGCTGAATAGGCTATTCACTTCAGGATACACTACAGCCTAAAAACATGAAACGTACAGACGAGATGAGTGTTCATCCTGTCAGTTTATCACATCTTTCTACCAAAACTGATAATATAGGCCAGGGGTCTTCAACGTTTTTCATGCCAAGGACCCCCTAGCTGAGAGAGAGAGAGATGAAGCAGGGACCCCCTCTATATTGTATGAAATTGTGTTGCAGATTAAACTTTTTTTTTTTACTTGGTCTGCTCTTTTCCCCCCTCTACACCATACCTCTTTGCCAAAAATAGCCAATCTACAAGTTCACAATGTCTTGCAGCAGGAGGCGTTGTGAGCTTGTAGATTTGCTATTTTTGGCTACAATTCTCCTCAGTGGTTCAAGTGGTAAAATATATCACACAAAGATTTGGCGGACCCCCTATAGTAGCTCTGAGGACCCCCTAGGGGTCCCGGACCCCCTGTTGAAGACCCCTATAGGCTTAGCTCCAATCGAAACCTCTCCCTCAGCTGATAATCTCAGATGTTTTAACTTCTAGCGCGCAATTACATCTATCCAACTATCTATCCGCTGAAAAAAGCTTTAAATAGCTTCTGTCCTAAATGTTTTTAAGGCCCACAGAGGCAACATTACTGATTCCCCTACTGGTCAAATGTTAAATTGCATCTTCTAATGCATAATATTATGGAACCGGTT
This sequence comes from Gymnoscopelus braueri, assembly GCF_963280865.1. Taxonomy (NCBI): domain Eukaryota; kingdom Metazoa; phylum Chordata; class Actinopteri; order Myctophiformes; family Myctophidae; genus Gymnoscopelus; species Gymnoscopelus braueri. The sequence goes on along the minus strand of NC_137618.1, from coordinate 51,184,840 downwards.
GAGGAGAGAAGCTATTTAAACACTTTTTTCAACTCGTTGGATATATTTTATTGCGCATTAGAAGTTAAAACATCTGAGAGCATTTCAGAAAACCTTTACTTTTTGGATACGATGTGCAGAAAGGGGTAAGAAACATGTAAAGTGGAAAATATTCGGAAATGTCCTGGTCAACCGCCACCGGGCCACGTAGGACCTCATCTTGGAGCTACATAGCGGAGGGAGAGGTTCTAAATGGGTCTAGTATAGGCTGTCATATAGCTGTCACCCAGTGATGGAAGAAGTACTCACATATTTTACTTAAGTAAAAGTATCAATACTGCAATGTAGATATACTCTGTTACAAGTAGAAGTCCCATATTCAAAATGTACTTGAGTAAAAAAAAAGTACAAAAGTATCGGCATCAAAATATACTTTAAAGTACCAAAAGTAAAAGTACTCATTGTGCAAAATGTCCCATTTCACAGGTTCAAAATGTATAAAAGATCTGCTAGATCTTGTAGATCTGCTACCTGCTTGTAGATCTGCTATTTTCAAATGGCCAAAATATAGGGCTGATGTAGTTGGTGTGTTTTGTAAAACCGTAATAATCAAAATCTACAAAGTAACTAAAGTTTTCTTGTAATTGTAGAAAAGTACAATATTTTCCTCTCAATTGTATAGTGAGGTAGAAGTAAAAGTATTGAATTGTAAATACTGAAGAAAGTTATGTACAGTACTTGAGTAAATGTACTTAGTTACTTTACACCACTGCTGTCAACAACACCCCAGTAGACCCAGTCATGCATAATGGCTGAGCTCTCTCATTGCATAATTTGCACAAGCCATTTACAACTTATTGACATCAATTTATAAAGCTTGTTGAAAACAGAACATTCATGTTTTATAACAGGGGTATTCAACGTTTTTCAGGCCAAGGACCCCTTAGCTGAGAGATAAAGCAGGTACCCAGTGGGCAAATGGCCAGCCCATCTGGTCTATTTATTAATGGATTTTTATTTTATTTTATTTTATTACATATATCAAGTGGTTAAAATCCTCACATAAATATTTGGTGTCCCCCCTGTAGTAATTCTGAGGACCCCCCTGTTGACTACCCCTGTGTTATAACAACATTTGCATGATTTCAGATCTCTAAGAACTGGGGACTCCTTCACCACCATTGCCAACAGCTACATGATGGGCATCTCCACAGTGGGAAAGATAGTTAGGGAGACTTGTGACCAAATCAGGCTGCAGCTCAAGGATCAACACATGCCACCACCACCAACACAGGAGATCTTTCAGCACACGGCCAGGAGGTTCAATGAAAGATGGAACTTTCCTAACTGCATTGGAGCCCTCGATGGGAAACATGTTAGAATTGAGGCCCCTGCCCCAGACGAGGCTTTTCCAATGAAGACATACCTGCTCCGACCCTACGGTGGAAAGCGCCTTGATGAGGACAAGCGCATCTTCAACCTCCGCCTGTCAAGAGCGCGTCGCATCTCTGAAAATGTGTTTGGCATCCTGACTCAGAGATTCAGGGTTTACAAAAGGCCATTTGAGTTGAACCCTGACCTGGTAGACGGCATCATCAAAGCAACCTGCGTGTTATGCAACTACCTGCGCCCAGGGGTGGCCAGCCAGGATGACCGCTTTGATGATGGTGAGGGCAGCGCGGCTCTGCAGGATCTCCAGAGGCCAAGGGGCAACCGGGCATCTGATGAGGCTTTTGACATTCGACACACTTTTCAGAAATATTTTGTCTCACCTGCTGGGGAGCTACAATGGCAGTACGACCGTGTGCGCCGTGGACTCACACTCTAGAGGACAAATATATCTCTTGGACACATGCAGCAATGTCATTAGAGATAGATAGATATTCAATGAACACATTTGGCATAATTTCAAGTACTGTGAGCCAAGTCACTTAAGCTATACACGAATCCACGGAACGCTGCCCTGCGCGCAGCCATTGCTGCGGTGTCAACGCTCCGCGGACGAGACACCGCAGCAATGGCCGCCTACAGGCAGCTACAGGCAGCTACAGGCAGCGCGTCTGTGGATTCGTCTATATATTGTAAACACTGCAGACATTTTCAAATCAGTTCAGACATTACTATTGCCATTGTTATATTTTGCAGATACAAAGCTGAACCACTAATATTCATTGTTTTCACATTATTGTAAATTCTGTATATACCACTGAATCAAATTGTTAGTTTAGTGTACCAAACTGATATTGTACGTATACACACACACACAGAAAATATACTGTATATATACACAGTCACACACAATACATTCTGCATTCTGTAATAGCAAAAGACAAAAGATTAACTTGTTTCTTGTTTATTTTTAATTCATAAATATATATTTAACTTGCTGCTCAGAAGAGCAGAATCTGAACCAGTGCAAAGAGGTAAAAATACGTGCTACCTTAGCCTATAATAAATTTGAATAAATAAATAGCTTAACAGGAATGATAAAATAATAACATTTAAATGTGGCTACTCTAGCCTATATTAAATATTAATAAATAAATAGCTGAACAGGAATGATTAAATAATGAAAGTAGTTATGTTGTATCTGAGTTAATACAGAGCTAATACATTGCAATCTGCTGTAAGCATCACCACTGTTGTGGTGCATTTCTGGATAGCCTACGTTACCTTCTCTATGTAGTAGAAGCACTCAAGAAGGACAATGAGCCGAAATGCTTCCACTTCTTTTTCTTGCTAGCCCCCTGTCCACTTCTGCCCTTTGCTGCTCTCCTTTCTCTTGTGTATGTGTCCTTTAGGTTACGCCACTTGTCCTTCACTGCTTTAACTAACGTAACACAAAAATAGTACATTATATTAAAAGTCAAAGCATGCAAGCAACATATTTAATGAACTTTTTGACTAGCAACGTTACAACGTGTGTGGAACTGTACATTCTGTGCAAAGAATAGCGATACCCCAAACGGGGCTGAATGAATGAATAACATTAGCAGCAAGCTAATGCTACCTAGCCCTAGAACACAATCACTACTACAGTATATAGTACATCATTTGTTTTTCTATCAGTACCTACAGTACAATCCTGGCTTCCAAATTCTTCTGCTATCTTCTGCCACAATCTATCTTTGTACTCTGTGTCTTTATAATCAGAACGTTGCTTTTCATAAAGCACTTTGTGCGGCTCGACGAGGTTAATTAACTTCTCAGCCGTTATGATGGAATCACAAGAAGTTTGGTGGCTTAGGAAGGACACAACATTGCTCAAAAGGCGAAAGACAGCTGCGGAAAACGCAAAATAACCGACCCTGGTCCGAAAAAAAACGATACGGACGAAATATTCGGCGGCAGTGTGTAACGTGATTGACATAACGCAAGGTCGATTTTTTTTTACTTGCTCAAAAACGCACCAGTGTGCAAGGACCTTTACTGTCTGTTTTCTCTGTACAAAAAGAGTGACACAATTGGCTAAGATATTTAGAGTATAGATGGAAAATAAAGAAGATATTTAGAGTATAGATGGAAAATAAAGAAGATATTTGTGTATAGATGGAAAATAAAGAAGATATTTTGTGTATAGATGGAAAATAAAGAAGATACTTGTGAATAGATGGAAAATAAAGAAGATATTTAGAGTATTTTCTCACAACGTCTTTCTCATATTCTACTATACATATTCTACTTGTATAGTAATACACGCACACACGCACGCTCGCGCACACACATACTCAGATGTCTCGTTCCCATTAGCGAACCAATCACTAGCAGATGTTCCTGTAGAGGCTGAGTATGACATCATCCTCTGTGATAGTGTTAAGTAAGTGTGTGTGTGCGTGTGTGCGTGCGTGCGTGCGTGTGAGCGAGCACGTTATCCGATGACCAAACGGATGCCCTCAAGCAGTAGCTTTAGCATTCTGCTAATACTGTCTGTCTCTCCTACACTGTCTCCCTCTCAGCTGTCCTACTGTCTGTCTCTCCTACATTGTCTCCCTCTCAGCTGTCCTACTGTCTGTCTCTCCTACACTGTCTCCCTCTCAGCTGTCCTACCGTCTTTCTCTCCTACACTGTCTGTCTCTCAGCTGTCCTACCGTCTGTCTCTCCTACACTGTCTCCCTCTCAGCTGTCCTACTGTCTGTCTCTCCTACATTGTCTCCCTCTCAGCTGTCCTACTGTCTGTCTCTCCTACACTGTCTCCCTCTCAGCTGTCCTACTGTGTGTCTCTCCTACACTGTCTCCCTCTCAGCTGTCCTACTGTCTGTCTCTCCTACACTGTCTCCCTCTCAGCTGTCCTACTGTCTGTCTCTCCTACACTGTCTCCCTCTCAGATTTCCTACTGTCTGTCTCTCCTACACTGTCTCCCTCTCAGCTGTCCTACTGTGTGTCTCTCCTACACTGTCTCCCTCTCAGCTGTCCTACTGTCTGTCTCTCCTACATTGTCTCCCTCTCAGCTGTCCTACTGTCTATCTCTCCTACACTGTCTCCCTTTCAGCTGTCCTACCGTCTATCTCTCCTACACTGTCTCCCTCTCAGCTGTCCTACTGTCTGTGTCTCCTACACTGTGACTTCATTTACATTTTTGAAGTATTTAGACTCCTCTCCTCTCCTCTCCTCTCCTCTCCTCTCCTCTCCTCTCCTCTCCTCTCCTCTCCTCATTATGGCATTATTTAACACCAGATGGTCGCAGTACAATAACAGTTATGTACAACTTGTGTGTGTGTGTGTGTGTGTGTGTGTGTGTGTGTGTGTGTGTGTGTGTGTGTGTGTGTGTGTGTGTGTGTGTGTGTGTGTGTGTGTGTGCACGCTTTGTAACCGGGGCTATCACGATTCAGAAATCTTACTTGACGATTAATTGTCTCTGAAATGATTGTGTTTAATGATTTCATTGTGTTTGTCATTGAACATTGGGAACATTGAACATTGGGAACATTTATGAATACAAATACTTTTCAGGGTTTTTTTTTACTTCTCAAATAATTGTGATTAGGCGATTATGTTATAATTGTGACAGGCCCACCAGCACCCATACTATCTCTGGGAGCTGATGGTAGGTGTTGTTGTAAGTACTGGGAGCTGATGGTAGGTGTTGTTGTAAGTATAGGGATCTGATAGTAGGTGTTGTTGTAAGTACAGGGATCTGATGGTAGGTGTTGTTGTAAGTACAGGGATCTGATGGTAGGTGTTGTAAGTACTGGGAGCTGATGGTAGGTGTTGTAAGTACTGGGATCTGATGGTAGGTGGTGTTGTAAGTATAGGGATCTGATGGTGTTGTTGTAAGTACAGGGATCTGATGGTAGGTGTTGTTGTAAGTATAGGGATCTGATGGTAGGTGTTGTTCCATCTCCCAGAGGTCTAGTGCATTGTAACGGGGAGACTCCCGCGTTCTGGCTGATACCGACAATAAGCCTCTTCGACCAACTTAATTACTTAATTACTTACATCCAAAAGACGACCTTTTCCCTTTGTGCCGCTAGCCATGAAGATGTGTAAGGAGGCAAACAATGGCCACTGGGCTCGTCCAATAGACCAACAGGCTCTCTGCACAGCATTCATATTGGAAAGATATGAGGCCTCTTCCTTACTTCCTTCACAGGTTGCACACACACACACACACACACACCACACACACACACACACACACACACACACACACACACACACACACACACACACACACACACACACACACACACAGTGCGCCTGTCTGTCTCTGTATTGTGGCCAATGACACTGTTGGTATAGTAGAGAACGCAAGCCCACATGGCTCTGTCCTACTCTGTGTGTGTGTGTGTGTGTGTGTGTGACACACACACACACACACACACACACACACACACACACACACACACACACACACACACACACACACACACACACACACACACACACACACACACACACACACACACGCGCGCCAAGGACATTACACAGTGAGAGAGCTGGTTGAGACAGGACCCCTGGGGGAGGTGTGTGCGTGTGCGTGCATGCATGCGAGAAACATAGATTTGATATTATTTTTATTTCATGCAAATGAACTGAGTTACTTGTTGCTTTTTCTTGACAAAGTGTCCCTCTATTTCCTCTGGATTATATTTATATTTATGATTATTTTTTAAGTAAATTACTTTCATAATTTAGTAACTAGTTACTTTTTGAGAGCAGTATTTATAACTAGTCCCCCAACACTGCATACAACTAACTCTCTCTCTCTCTCTCTCTCTCTCTCTCTCTCTCAGGGTCCTTCAGGAGTGATGGCATCAAGGCGTCTGATGTACTGTCTGTTCTAAAAGAGAAAATAGCATTTGTATCAGGTGAGAGTCTGTAATGGTAACCATTACCCGTGATTTTCTACCCATTACTCGTTAAATACGGATAAGGGATCTGGCACTGTCCCTAAACGCTATTCTGCACCTGTTATACCCGCTCTGCATTATGCCGACTCCATTATTTGCGGGTGGGGCGTGGCCGTGGGCGTGTTGGTCGTGGTGGAGGTGTGGTCGTGGGCGTGTTGTTGCATTATCCCCAACATTGCTTTTCTGCCCACACACCTTTGGGAAAGCGCACAGCGGACTCTAAAACCTCCCGCAATGCCAACTTGGTTTGTAGAGCGCACAGGCTGCAATGGATTCCTGGAGACGGCCAGTTCGCACAGCACGGCACCTCTCTCTACTACTAGGCTATTATTGTCAACAAATCTATGTGATCTAATGTTCCTTTAATCAGCAGAAGGGAGAGTGTCAATTCCTTGTGTCAATTGTGTTTATATAAGATGATAGTCTATTCAAAGAAGACAATTTGTGCGTCGCGCAATGCAATGCTCTCCAAATTACACAGTCAGTTTATTCATCGATTACGCAGGAAATAATGAACTGATTACAACAATATAAAATGTTTTCTAATCAGTAACATGTAGGTGATACTTATGTCTATCAAATGTGATTTTATGAAAGTCAAATCTATATATGTCGTCTATTAAACAATGTGCATATTTATATATGTTGGCTATTTGAAAATAGACGATTTGAGAGAGAGAGAGAGAGAGAGAGAGAGAGAGAGAGAGAGAGAGAGAGAGAGAGAGAGAGAGAGAGAGAGAGAGAGAGAGAGAGAGAGAGAGAGAGAGAGAGAGAGAGAGAGAGAGAGAGAGAGAGAGAGAGAGAGATGAGAGAGAGAGAGAGAGAGAGAGAGAGAGAGAGAGAGAGAGAGAGAGAGAGAGAGAGAGAGAATTAATTAATTCGTGATGTTTGGCTCACATTAACATGACCTGTCATCACTTGCTGAAAAAGCTCTGTATTGTGATAGTAATCATTGGTGATTGAATACTTAATTAACAGTTTTGCAAGCACAGGGAAGTACAACAAGTGCTAAGAGGATTTTAAACCCAAGAAAGCCTATGGCTTGTTTCCATTGAGGTCGATAGGCTATAGAGCAGTGGTAACCAACCTTTTCAAGCACATTTTATTTCCAATTGTAAGCCATGATTGACAGGAACCAGTAGGCGTGAGCACATTACGCCCCGTGCTGGCCTCACTCCACTGGCTACCTGTTCGCTTCAGAATTGATTTTAAAATGTTATTGTTTGTTTTTAAATCCCTGAATGGCTCGGCACCTCAGTACCTCTCTGACCTCATAAAGGTCTATACCCCCCCAAGGTCACTGCGGTCTGCTGGCCAGCTAAGTCTCGAGGTCACAGTAAGGACCAAATTAAAGACCAGAGGCTACCGATCCTTTGCTGCCATAGCCCCCACCCTATGGAATGCGCTCCCCCCCCATGTTAAAAGGGCCCCCACCATTGAGACTTTTAAATCTCGGCTTAAGACACACCTTTACACCTTGGCATTTTAACCCCGCTTGAGAGTTTTCTGTGGTCTATGTCTTATTTGTTTTCTGTGTGTTTTGCTGGTGTTTTCCGTGTTTTTAGCATATTTTAGCTTGTATTTTGCATGATTTTCTGTAAACCCTTAACCCTGGTTGTGAAATGTGCTATACAAATAAAGTGGATTGGATTGGATGATCTACCACTAAAATATGTACCGGTATATAAAAAAACACTCGTCACGATTGCAATTTCTGACAGGCTCAATGCATGTGCATACATCCACACAAAGACTAGTAGTTTAAATAAGAATAAAGATGATAGTTATATAATCAATGCCTAAATATTAAGAAAAACGTATTAGAAATATAAATATTAGGACAGAAATACAAATAAAAAGTTATTTTTAAATAAGACAAAACACAAAGGACATGAAATAAATTGCTTTTACAGATTTCTTCTCTTCAATGCACAATATTTAGTTTCTCAGTTCTCAATTTCTCAGAATTTTCACATCTGATATTCTGTTAAAAAATGCATCCATGACCATATGTTTGCATCCAGCTGACAAGATGGCGCCGCCCAGGGCTGCTATGGCAATGACGTGTGTGGTGTTCTGTCTGTTAAGTTTTGTTTACGTGTCCTGTGAACCTTCTTACACTAAAGAAGAGTTACTGCACATTGGGTCTTCTACCCCACCGGACATTTTACCAACATTACTCACCCGTTCCACGGACATATTGGATATTCTGATGAGGGGGACAGCGTTCTTTGCCGCTGCGGTGCGTTGGACCAGAAGACAACGGGGGAAGAGAGGAGGTTGTTTGGTTCATGCGCTACTAGGGAAATGAACACTCTTGATCACTGCTATTGCACTATTCGACAGGCATACCATTCTGTCCCCCGGGCTGCACTGGGCAAAGGAGATCACCATCTCATCCATCTGATCCCTCGCTACAGGCAGAGATTAAAAATATCAAAACCTGTAGTGCGGAGTTTCAGAGTGTGGTCCAGTGAGGCAAAGGAGAGACTCTGTGCCTGGCTGGAGAATGCGGGCTGTGACCAGGACCTTGTTGAGTGGGCGGGGCCTGAGGCTGGAAACAGTCTGGATGAATACACGGACACTGTGACATCATTCATCAGCCTCGGTGAGGAAGTTTGCGTTCCTCTCCGCTTCAGGAAGATCTACAACAACGACAAGCCCTGGTTTTCAGCCCATCTCAGGAGGCTGAGGTCAGAGAAGGAGGTGGCCAGGCGCAGCGGTGACGTGGCTTTGTTCAGGCAAGCCAAGTACGGGTTTGCCAAAGCAGTGAGGGAGGCGAAACATCGCTTTTCAGAGAAGCTGCAGCAGCAGCTCTCTGAGGGGAACTCCTCCTCGGTCTGGAAAGGCCTCAAGACCATCACTAACTATAAGCCAAAGTCGCCACAAGCGTCCGACAATCTCCCCCTGGCGAACGAGCTCAATGAGTTCTACTGCAGATTTGAGAGAGAGGTTCCCTCCCGCCCTCTCCCTTCACCCCCCCAGCCACAACCACTACCTCCGTACCCTAGTGGGCCCCCCTCCTCTCCCCCCCCACCCCCTCTCTCTGTCACGGAGAGAGAGGTGAAACTGCTGTTCGGGAGCCAGAACCCCCGGAAGGCGCCCGGCCCGGATTCTGTCTCCCCCTCCGTCCTGAAGCACTGCACTGACCAGCTCGCCCCGGTGTTCACCAACATCTTCAACGCCTCACTGGAGCTGTGTCATGTCCCAGCATGCTTCAAGGCCTCAACCATCATCCCCGTCCCCAAGAAGGCCAAGGTCACAGGCCTAAATGACTATAGACCCGTCGCCCTGACCTCTGTGGTCATGAAGGTACTGGAGCGCCTTGTCCTGGCTCATCTGAAGCGCATCACCGATCCTGTGCTGGACCCGTTGCAGTTCGCGTATAGAGCAAATCGATCCACGGAGGACGCCGTGAACATGGCTCTGCACTACGCCCTACACCATCTGCACACTGCCGGCAACTATGCCAGGATCCTGTTTGTCGACTTCAGTTCGGCCTTCAACACTATCCAACCATCCATCCTGGAGCACCAGCTGTCCCTGCTGCAAGTGCCTGCCTCCACCTGCAGGTGGATTACGGATTTTCTTACCAACAGGTCTCAGCGTGTGAAGCTGGGGAAGAGCATTTCCAGCTCCAGGTCCACCAGCACCGGTTCCCCGCAGGGCTGTGTCCTGTCCCCTCTACTGTTCTCTCTGTACACCAACAGCTGTGTTTCCCTCCACCCGTCGGTCAAGCTCCTCAAGTTTGCCGACGACACCACCTTGGTGGGCCTGATCTCCAAGGAGGACGAGTCAGCCTACAGAAGGGAGATCGAGCGGCTGCGTAGGTGGTGCAGCAGCAACAATCTGGAGCTAAATGCCCAAAAGACAGTGGAGACGGTGGTGGATTTCCGGAGGAACGCAGCCCCTCCCCCTCCCATCATGCTGGGAGGCACCCTGGTGAACTCTGTTGAGTCCTTTAAGTTCCTGGGCATTACCATCTCCCAGGAACTGAAGTGGGAACTGAACATCATGACCCTCCTGAAAAAGGCTCAGCAGAGACTGTTCTTCCTCAGGCAGCTGAGGAAGTACAGACTGTCAAGGGCTATGATGACCCGTTTTTATACGGCCATCATCGAGTCCATCCTCACCCATTCCATCATCACCTGGTTCCCCGCTGCAGCTGCAAAAGATCTCGTCAAGCTGCAGCGGGTGATCCGTTCCGCAGAGAGGGTGATTGGCTGTCCCCTGCCCTCCCTCAAGTCCCTGCACGACTCCAGGGCGCTGAGGAGGGCAAGAAAGATCATGGCTGACCCCTCCCACCCTGGCCACGGCCTCCTCACCCTGCTCCCCTCTGGGAGAAGGATGCGGCTGCTGAAGGCCACCACAGCACGCCACAGACTAAGCTTCTTCCCCTCAGCTGCCAGGCTGCTCAATGAGTCTGGCTTCCCTTCTCCACCGCCCCCAAGGGTCACTGAAACCTGAAACCTGACACTGGCAATGACATTGCACTACTGTACACTATAGCACTTTATATTATCTATTTTCTTGCACGGTGTTGTTTTGTGTTTGTTGTTATTTATGTTATATGTGAAAAAAGATTGAAACACAATCATGCATTGCCAAAACAAATTTCTATGTGTATTACACAATGGCAAATAAAGGAATCTGAATCTGAATCTGAATATGGTGTCAGATACAATAGTCTCAGGATCAGCCCACCTTTAATGAGACTTCTGTGACTGCACATTATCTGCGAGCCTTTTGAAATCTGGTTGATACTTAGTGAATGCCAGTCTGAGGCAGTCATTAAGATGTGAGTCAGTCATACGAGTTCTAAACTTGGATTTTATTATTTTCAAGTAGGCATTCAGCTTAAAGGAGAAATCCGGACATTTTAAGTGTTATCTTTGATGTGTCGTTACTCACCTACCGACGTAGAAAGTGGCGTTGATTTTTTCCAGCGATTCCCCTGTCGTCATTTTTTCGACCCCCTCCGTTGGCATAATGGGAGCGCGTGGCTAAGGGAAATTCGTCTATTATAACCGATGCAAAGTTATTTTTTTCTCTACTACTACTCATTGTAGAGTCTCATGATACTCAAACATGCACTGAAAGTCCCTGAGAATCTATCGCTAATGCCGAACGAGCTAACGTTGTTTGCTTATTTCTCTGCCTGGCAACACCGAGTTGCCAGGTTCTGGGAGAGAAACAAGCAACCAGCGTTAGCTCGATCCTTTGCTGCCATAGCCCCCACCCTATGGAATGCGCTCCCCCCCCATGTTAAAAGGGCCCCCACCATTGAGACTTTTAAATCTCGGCTTAAGACACACCTTTACACCTTGGCATTTTAACCCCGCTTGAGAGTTTTCTGTGGTCTATGTCTTATTTGTTTTCTGTGTGTTTTGCTGGTGTTTTCCGTGTTTTTAGCATATTTTAGCTTGTATTTTGCATGATTTTCTGTAAACCCTTAACCCTGGTTGTGAAATGTGCTATACAAATAAAGTGGATTGGATTGGATGATCTACCACTAAAATATGTACCGGTATATAAAAAAACACTCGTCACGATTGCAATTTCTGACAGGCTCAATGCATGTGCATACATCCACACAAAGACTAGTAGTTTAAATAAGAATAAAGATGATAGTTATATAATCAATGCCTAAATATTAAGAAAAACGTATTAGAAATATAAATATTAGGACAGAAATACAAATAAAAAGTTATTTTTAAATAAGACAAAACACAAAGGACATGAAATAAATTGCTTTTACAGATTTCTTCTCTTCAATGCACAATATTTAGTTTCTCAGTTCTCAATTTCTCAGAATTTTCACATCTGATATTCTGTTAAAAAATGCATCCATGACCATATGTTTGCATCCAGCTGACAAGATGGCGCCGCCCAGGGCTGCTATGGCAATGACGTGTGTGGTGTTCTGTCTGTTAAGTTTTGTTTACGTGTCCTGTGAACCTTCTTACACTAAAGAAGAGTTACTGCACATTGGGTCTTCTACCCCACCGGACATTTTACCAACATTACTCACCCGTTCCACGGACATATTGGATATTCTGATGAGGGGGACAGCGTTCTTTGCCGCTGCGGTGCGTTGGACCAGAAGACAACGGGGGAAGAGAGGAGGTTGTTTGGTTCATGCGCTACTAGGGAAATGAACACTCTTGATCACTGCTATTGCACTATTCGACAGGCATACCATTCTGTCCCCCGGGCTGCACTGGGCAAAGGAGATCACCATCTCATCCATCTGATCCCTCGCTACAGGCAGAGATTAAAAATATCAAAACCTGTAGTGCGGAGTTTCAGAGTGTGGTCCAGTGAGGCAAAGGAGAGACTCTGTGCCTGGCTGGAGAATGCGGGCTGTGACCAGGACCTTGTTGAGTGGGCGGGGCCTGAGGCTGGAAACAGTCTGGATGAATACACGGACACTGTGACATCATTCATCAGCCTCGGTGAGGAAGTTTGCGTTCCTCTCCGCTTCAGGAAGATCTACAACAACGACAAGCCCTGGTTTTCAGCCCATCTCAGGAGGCTGAGGTCAGAGAAGGAGGTGGCCAGGCGCAGCGGTGACGTGGCTTTGTTCAGGCAAGCCAAGTACGGGTTTGCCAAAGCAGTGAGGGAGGCGAAACATCGCTTTTCAGAGAAGCTGCAGCAGCAGCTCTCGGAGGGGTACTCCTCCTCGGTCTGGAAAGGCCTCAAGACCATCACTAACTATAAGCCAAAGTCGCCACAAGCGTCCGACAATCTCCCCCTGGCGAACGAGCTCAATGAGTTCTACTGCAGATTTGAGAGAGAGGTTCCCTCCCGCCCTCTCCCTCCACCCCCCCAGCCACAACCACTACCTCCGTACCCTAGTGGGCCCCCCTCCTCTCCCCCCCACCCCCTCTCTCTGTCACGGAGAGAGAGGTGAAACTGCTGTTCGGGAGCCAGAACCCCCGGAAGGCGCCCGGCCCGGATTCTGTCTCCCCCTCCGTCCTGAAGCACTGCACTGACCAGCTCGCCCCGGTGTTCACCAACATCTTCAACGCCTCACTGGAGCTGTGTCATGTCCCAGCATGCTTCAAGGCCTCAACCATCATCCCCGTCCCCAAGAAGGCCAAGGTCACAGGCCTAAATGACTATAGACCCGTCGCCCTGACCTCTGTGGTCATGAAGGTACTGGAGCGCCTTGTCCTGGCTCATCTGAAGCGCATCACCGATCCTGTGCTGGACCCGTTGCAGTTCGCGTATAGAGCAAATCGATCCACGGAGGACGCCGTGAACATGGCTCTGCACTACGCCCTACACCATCTGCACACTGCCGGCAACTATGCCAGGATCCTGTTTGTCGACTTCAGTTCGGCCTTCAACACTATCCAACCATCCATCCTGGAGCACCAGCTGTCCCTGCTGCAAGTGCCTGCCTCCACCTGCAGGTGGATTACGGATTTTCTTACCAACAGGTCTCAGCGTGTGAAGCTGGGGAAGAGCATTTCCAGCTCCAGGTCCACCAGCACCGGTTCCCCGCAGGGCTGTGTCCTGTCCCCTCTACTGTTCTCTCTGTACACCAACAGCTGTGTTTCCCTCCACCCGTCGGTCAAGCTCCTCAAGTTTGCCGACGACACCACCTTGGTGGGCCTGATCTCCAAGGAGGACGAGTCAGCCTACAGGAGGGAGATCGAGCGGCTGCGTAGGTGGTGCAGCAGCAACAATCTGGAGCTAAATGCCCAAAAGACAGTGGAGACGGTGGTGGATTTCCGGAGGAACGCAGCCCCTCCCCCTCCCATCATGCTGGGAGGCACCCTGGTGAACTCTGTTGAGTCCTTTAAGTTCCTGGGCATTACCATCTCCCAGGAACTGAAGTGGGAACTGAACATCATGACCCTCCTGAAAAAGGCTCAGCAGAGACTGTTCTTCCTCAGGCAGCTGAGGAAGTACAGACTGTCAAGGGCTATGATGACCCGTTTTTATACGGCCATCATCGAGTCCATCCTCACCCATTCCATCATCACCTGGTTCCCCGCTGCAGCTGCAAAAGATCTCGTCAAGCTGCAGCGGGTGATCCGTTCCGCAGAGAGGGTGATTGGCTGTCCCCTGCCCTCCCTCAAGTCCCTGCACGACTCCAGGGCGCTGAGGAGGGCAAGAAAGATCATGGCTGACCCCTCCCACCCTGGCCACGGCCTCCTCACCCTGCTCCCCTCTGGGAGAAGGATGCGGCTGCTGAAGGCCACCACAGCACGCCACAGACTAAGCTTCTTCCCCTCAGCTGCCAGGCTGCTCAATGAGTCTGGCTTCCCTTCTCCACCGCCCCCAAGGGTCACTGAAACCTGAAACCTGACACTGGCAATGACATTGCACTACTGTACACTATAGCACTTTATATTATCTATTTTCTTGCACGGTGTTGTTTTGTGTTTGTTGTTATTTATGTTATATGTGAAAAAAGATTGAAACACAATCATACATTGCCAAAACAAATTCCTATGTGTATTACACAATGGCAAATAAAGGAATCTGAATCTGAATCTGAATATGGTGTCAGATACAATAGTCTCAGGATCAGCCCACCTTTAATGAGACTTCTGTGACTGCACATTATCTGCGAGCCTTTTGAAATCTGGTTGATACTTAGTGAATGCCAGTCTGAGGCAGTCATTAAGATGTGAGTCAGTCATACAAGTTCTAAACTTGGATTTTATTATTTTCAAGTAGGCATTCACAGTGATGTTGCTAGGTTTTCAATGTAATGGGTCCTGGGACCCAAGGGTGGTCTTTTAGATGGGTCCCAGGGACATTTTATGAGTCCCACAAAAATTCACACCCTACGTGGTGCAGTGCTTGGACCCAGTTTGGTGCCCCCCCGGGACGGTTTTGTCAACGGGGGGCAATAGAATACATTTAATCACAGAACCTTTTTGTCATTATTATTTTATTTTGTATCATTTATGAATGTAGAATTTATTTTTACTATTTATTGTGTAGCAATAAAAGTGAAACACTGGCTTACAGTGGAATTATTGGCAACTAAAGAAATAGGAATTCAAGAAATAACGAAGACAAATACTGACAATGCCTATGCTTGCAGTTATTGCACATAGCCAAAATGCAATAATAATTATTAGGCTTGTCATTGAGAAAGGAAAATAAAGTTGTCTTTTTGAGGAAAAGTGGAACCTTTTAAGTCACTTTAAGTTTAGCATGAGGGAAAGGGTCTCCCTCTTCAGGGAATTTCTTGATATGATATCTCTACTAGGCTACAGAAAACATTCAGTTGGCTATTAAACATACAAGACACAGATAATAGACAACCGGTTACTTACAGCTGCCATTAATTAGTGCTTTTGATTGCCTTTGTGGTCAAATCAGGGTCAAATGCATAGGCTCAACGAGCCATCGTTAAACTGCTAATGTTACACAGCTGATTGGCAACATGCTTTAAACGCATCCATCACATCACTCTGATCTCCATTCTCCAAGCAAGTTGGAGAACACTCTAAAATCGTGGATTTTACTTTGGCTGGTCAATTTAAGATGACAATAGCAACAAAGGTTAGTAGTAGACCTGTATGTATGATGATCAGTTATTATTCCAGACAGTGGTCTATCCAAGACTTTTTTACACGTTTGAGACCAGGTCTCAACCAGCTCCTCATGCCGTCTCACTCTCTCTCTCTCTCTCTCTCTGTGTAACCTGGCGTCGCCAGTCTTTCCACCTCTGTGTGTAGCGTAGCCTAACTGTGTGTGTGTGTGTGTGTGTGTGTGTGTGTGTGTGTGTGTGTGTGTGTGTGTGTGTGTGTGTGTGTGTGTGTGTGTGTGTGTGTGTGTGTGTGTGTTGCTGCTGCGACAATGTGTGTAACCTCGCATCACCAGTCTTTCCACCTCGGAGGAAAACAACGTGTGCGAGAGAGTCTCCACACAACGGTGTCTAACCGAGTTATACTTCTCCAGTACAAAAGGTGTCTAACCGAGAATTATACTTCTCCAAACAACGGTGTCTAACCGAGAGAGTCCATGCAGATCAAAGCAACTAATTTTACCGCAAATTATTATTTTTTTTTCCTCTGTTGTTGGTGACAACTCTAGTGCGTCCCATGGACGCCACGACGGTGTCATGAATGCGTCCTTTCGCAATATTGTGCGTCAGCGACGCAGGACGCAGGCCTATGAGCATCTCTGCATTCAGCTTAAAGGAGAAATCCGGACATTTTAAGTGTTATCTTTGATGTGTCGTTACTCACCTACCGACGTAGAAAGTGGCGTTGATTTTTTCCAGCGATTCCCCTGTCGTCATTTTTTCGACCCCCTCCGTTGGCATAATGGGAGCGCGTGGCTAAGGGAAATTCGTCAATTATAACCGATGCAAAGTTATTTTTTTCTCTACTACTACTCATTGTAGAGTCTCATGATACTCAAACATGCACTGAAAGTCCCTGAGAATCTATCGCTAATGCCGAACGAGCTAACGTTGTTTGCTTATTTCTCTGCCTGGCAACACCGAGTTGCCAGGTTCTGGGAGAGAAACAAGCAACCAGCGTTAGCTCGTTCGGCATTAGCGATAGCTTCTATGGGACTTTCAGTGCATGTTTGAGTATCATGAGACTCTACAATGAGTAGTAGTAGAGAAAAAAAGTAACTTTGCAAATCCAACCACCATATTTCTTCATGACTCATTCATCTATCCATTGATCAATCTACTGGCTTAACAGTCTATAATGGTCAGACAATACAGTTATTTTCTGGTCAGTCTCACATACCTTCAGCCATTCCAGGTTTAATTTCTCCCTCCGCTGGTTGAGGTCCTTGGTAAAGGCATTCTTGAATCGCACGATGTAAGCAGGATCATCATCTGAGATCTTCATTGTGTGCTGGAGGTGGCGCAGGGCAGGTAGAATCACAGAGCAGGATACATACTTTTCCCCACCAAGGAGCTCAGTGATGTACCTACACACACACACAAAATATGGCTAATTCATTTAACTCAGATTACACTTTTTTTAAGTTCTGAATCTCACACACACAGGCCCCTTTTCCACCGGGGTTGAACCGGTTCAGTTCTTTAAAAAATAGCAGATATACAAGCTCATAGCATGGCACTCTTATTGAACCCCGGTGGAAACGAACGCACGCACGCACGCACACACACACACACACACACACACACACACACACACACACACACACACACACACACACACACACACACACACACACACACACACACACCCCTTTTAACTAAGATTACACGTTTTTAAGTTCTGACTTCTGAATCTATTACACATGTAAGGGCATGCATTTCTTAATTAAATACAAAGTGACTTTTAAAAGAAGTTGTATGCCAATTTAAGAACACGCTATCTTTGTAGACCATACCTGCATGGCTCCAGCAGTATCTCCAGCTTTGCCAACTTCTCATATTCAGCATCCGTTGGGAGGACCAGCTTGTGTTTATGCTGGGCCAGCGTTGCGTGCACTGGGACTCTGTTGCGCCTCAAACGTTTGATCATCCCGAGGGTGGAATTCCAACGCGTTGGAACATCTTGCACGAGTGACTCTGCCTCTTGTTCATTGGATGCTTGCTGGACATTCAGCTCATCTGAGTTGGCCGGACTGTGTTTGAAATGTCCGACCACTTTTCGACACTTGGCCAGGACACCATCAAAACCACTATCCCGAAGTGACATTACAATGGCCCTCTGTATAAGGTGCGCAATGCAGGGCATGTGCTCGAATGGCAGTATCCTCCCTGCTGCTATCATGTTGGGAGCGCTGTCTGTCCCAATGGTGGTGATTTTGTCGACTATCCCCCACTGATTAGCGACGTCCAGAAACTGCCTGGCACACGCTTCTGCAAAGTGGCGCTCCTCTGTTTTAATCACACCTAACGTTAGGACAGACAAAGTAGATCAGAATAAGTTCGCTAGTAGTAGTCAACTAAAAAACAGCAGGCTGATTAAATTAAACGTGTGTGTGTGTGTGTGTGTGTGTGTGCGTGTGCGTGTGCGTACACGTAAATTACAAAACGTACCCAAGGCGAACGAGTGAAGTTCCCAGCTGACATCGATGAAGTGTACAGTAACGCCTAGGTAGTTATCGTTGCTGACCGATGTCCAATGGTCCCCAGTCAGTGCTACACACGCCACCCCGGCCAACTTCTCCTCTTTCACAGCTTTCTCTGTGGCGTGTTGGTCATGGATTCTCCTCATGATGGTTCGCCTCGCAGGTAATTTGTAACACGGGTCGCCTGTTGCCGCCCGGAGAAGAAGCTCGAGTCCATCATCTTCAACCACGCTGATGGGCCGGCAATTGATTGCAATCCACTGGGCTAGGAGGTTAGTTAGCTTGGCTGATAAAGCTGTGCTGACGGGCTTGCCTCGGTTGCACTCAAACATTGTAGTTTGACGAACACTTTTCCCCGGAGCAGCAGTGCTTGGCCCGGCGGCGGCAGCTTCCTTGCTAAGATCAATTGAATGCTTTTTGTTTAGGTGATATTTGAGACTCGAGGAACTCCTACAGTAAGCCATTTCAGCTTTGCACAAAGTGCAAATCACCTTGGTCTTGTCGAGGTTTCCATTGGGAAGCTTTTTGTAAATAAAATTGCCCTGAAGCAAACCCGGCTTCACACTGCTCACAGCGTCCTCCATTGTCACGCAGCTGATGTTTGATATGGTAATTTTTCACCCATGACCCTCTCGGACCTGTTCACGCCCCCCCCACACACACCCACACACACACACAGTCACACACAGACACAGAGTAATTCGACCAGGTATACATCAGCTAATGTAGTTGGCTCCCAGACCCAACTTTGAGAATAGATTAACGGCGGTAATTTTTTTATCGCGCGATAAGAGTCCGCCGTTAACTTAGCCCGGTAACGGCGTTAACGGCCCGGCCTTAATAATTAAATATAAAATAAAATAACAGAAAAAAACGTTTTATGGTCATGATTCATGTCATGATGGCTTGATTCGAGGCTTAAATTAATAGATATAAATATTTTTGGAAATGTCAATGGGAAAAATGCATTGAGTTGTTCCTTCCGGCACCACGAAAAACCAGGAAGTGGGCGGGAACTGCGATGCTCTATAGAGTGTTTGTTCAGTAACAGTGTTAAATAGCTCTATATTGTGATAGTAATCATTACTATAGAGTGTTTGTTCAGTAACAGTGTTAAATAGATCTATATTGTGATAGTAATCATTACAATAGAGTGTTTGTTCAGTAACAGTGTTAAATAGCTCTATATTGTGATAGTAATCATTACTCTAGAGTGTTTGTTCAGTAACAGTCTTAAATAGCTCTATATTGTGATAGTAATCATTACTATAGAGTGTTTGTTCAGTAACAGTGTTAAATAGATCTATATTGTGATAGTAATCATTACTATAGAGTGTTTGTTCCGTAACAGTGTTAAATAGCTCTATATTGTGATAGTAATCATTGCTATAGAGTGTTTGTTCAGTAACAGTTTTAAATAGATCTATATTGTGATAGTAATCATTACTATAGAGTGTGTGGAGTATCGCTGGGAGACCGCCTGTTAGGTAAGCACCTCACCTGGGAGAGAGAGTGGGACAGAGACAGAGAGAGGCTCGACAGACACCGCAGCAGCCTGGGCTGCGTCATAGAGGGGCGTTACCTACCAATCGCCCTCATGAATCAGCCCCAACTGAGCGCACCTGTCTGGACCGGCTAGGTGTGGCACCAAACCTCCAAAATAGCCACTCTGTCTCAGTCTCACACTGGCTCTCCTGGTGAACAGACGGGTGCTACAGGCGGTAAGCGATACTATCCACTGTTCCCTCACAATCCTGATTGATCGTGAAATGTGGAACTAAAAGGACCTACGGAGAGGAATGACAACAGATGTTATGATGCATAGAAGCCCCGGACCCGGGATGAATTTATGTTGAAACGTTATTATGATTTATACAAATATATAAACAATGCTCTCTGAGCCTGGCTGTTCGAAATAAACACCCTTCATTGGGTTTGTACCCTGACTTTTGCGTCTTGGCTTTGATCAGTTCCCCACATATGGTGGAGAATACGGGTAAAACTGATCCACGCCAATACGCACAAAGATGGAACAGGCCAACGCCTGAACGGCCCTGCTAAGAAGCCAAACTGACTTGCAGACAGCGGTACAAAAGTGAATTGACAGAATCAGCCGAGATGTAGCCAGCACTCGCGCACCACGGGAGGTGCTCACCAAATTGTCACCAGAAGATGACATCGAAGCGTACCTGGAGGTGTTTGAGTGCACCGCGACCGGAGGAGAGCCCCCTGTGATCGACCGACTGGTGATCGACAGATGTATCCGTTCCTTGCCGCCTGACGCCCGGAGATACGCCTCGCAAGTGAGCCCGAACTCACTGGAGGCGCTCGTGGCACTACTAGAGAACCACCAAGTGAGTGTGGACATGATGAGGACCACCCGTACCGAAGCAGCCAAAACCCCCGGTGAAGAGAAGCCCGGCCGCGACCGAAGGAGGTCGACGCCACCGAATCCGCCCACCGCCCGGACCGAAGCCGCCGTCGCCGAAGGGCCCACTCGGGGCCCACACCAACGGCGCTGCCGGGTGGCGTGAGTGACAGTTCCCCGGGGGTGGACGAAAGGAGTGAGAGAGACGAGAGAGACGAGAAAGACGAGAGTGGAGAGAGAGACCAGAGACGCGAGGCGGAGGAAAACCCGGCCACGTCGGACCGTGGGGCCGAGAACCCCACTGAAGCCGCGGACCCCTTCGCCAAGTTCCCTGGCGCCGAAGCACTCGAACCACCCCGGGTTGGGGAGTTCGCCACGGCGCAATGGAGCGATCCGAATCTGGACATGGCGCGCAAGAATGTTGCCGCCATCAATGGAAAGAAATGTGAAGGGGTGAGTGCACTAAATCCCCCATTCTTTCTAGTTAAAAAAGACCTATTGTATCGAGGGGTGTTAGACAAGGGGGGTACCCGATTGAACAATTGCTAGTACCTAAGTCATATGTTTCACGGGTGTTGTACTTAGGCCACACGCACCAGCTGGGCGCACACCTTGGAGTACAGGAGACATATGAGCGCATTTTGGCCCGCTTCTACTGGCCCGGTGTCAAACGGGCAGTAGAAGACTTTTGCAAGGGCTGCCCTGAGTGTCAGAAAACCGCCCCACGGCCGACCTTTCATAACCCGCTGGTACCACTGCCGATAATTAATGTACCGTTCTCACGACTGGCCATGGACATTGTGGGCCCTCTGCCAAAATCAAGCCGGGGCCACCGTTACATTTTAGTTATCCTGGACTATGCCACTAGGTATCCCGAGGCCATTCCACTGCGGGCGGCCTCGGCCAAAGCGGTGGCCCACGAGTTACTCATGCTGTTTAGTCGGGTGGGAATAGCCGAGGAAGTACTGACCGATCAAGGCACCTGTTTCATGTCACGAGTTATGTCACAATTGTACAAATGGTTGAAAGTGAAACGCATCCGGACCTCAGTCTATCACCCACAGACAGATGGTTTAGTCGAGAGGTTTAACCAGACTTTTAAAAAAATGTTGAAAAAGCTAACCGATGTGGACGGAAAAGACTGGGACCAGTTGATTCCGTATGTACTCTTTGCCATCAGGGAGGTGCCGCAAGCGTCCACGGGGTTCTCGCCATTTGAATTGGTGTATGGCCGGAGACCCCGTGGGCTGCTAGATATTGCCAAGGAAGCCTGGGAGTGCCAGCCTTCCCCCCACCGCAGCGTCGTGGAGCATATCAAGCGTCTGCAGGCCCGGGCGAAGACGATATGGCCACTGGTACGGGAGCATATGGAAAAAGCGCAACGAGACCAGGCCCGCACCTACAACCGCGGCGCCACGCTCCGCGAGTTCCAGGTGGGGGAGAAGGTCCTCTGTGCCTGGCTGTTCGAAATAAACACCCTTCATTGGGCCTGACTTTTGCGTCTTGGCTTTGATCAGTTCCCCACAAGTGTTTGTTCAGTAACAGTGTTAAATAGCTCTATATTGTGATAGTAATCATTGCTATAGAGTGTTTGTTCAGTAACAGTGTTAAAGAGATCTATATTGTGATAGTAATCATCATTACTAGTGCATTTTGCTCCGGTAATCCACTCTAAATCTACCCTTCCAGTGGGATCAAGGTAATGCTGGATTTTTTGGATCAAACTGATCCCAATCCTGTGTTTTGGTTTTGAACTACCCATTTTGAAGATTAGATCCAGATTACAGCTTAGATTTGATTTCCTGATCTGATCGGATATCAGAGTGATCCCAATCCTGATTTTTGGTCTTTAACTACCCAAAATCCAAATCTGATCCGATCAGGTTTTGAACTAGTGGGCCCTGAGTATCTTAAAGACCAGGCCCATTGCAAGTTTCCTAGCATCATGAGCACTACAGGGGTTAGGTGAGTGCTAGGTGTGAGTTTTAGTATAACCCTAGCATCATGAGCAGGGGTTAGGTGAGTCCTAGGTGTAAGGTCTAGTAGTCTGACTAGTTAGTTTTGAGAGGTCTGTAGAGGTCTGTAGAGGTTAGAGGTCTGTAGAGGTTAAGGTCTTTAGAGGTCTGTAGAGGTTAGAGGTCTGTAGAGGTCTGTAGAGGTTAGAGGTCTTTAGAGGTTAGAGGTCTGTAGAGTTTAGATGTCTTTAGAGGTTAAGGTCTGTAGAGGTCTGTAGAGGTCTGTAGTAGAGGTCTGTAGAGGTCTGTAGAGGTTAGAGGTCTTTAGAGGTTAGAGGTCTGTAGAGCTTAGAGGTCTGTAGTGGTCTGTAGAGGTTAGAGGTCTTTAGAGGTTAGAGGCAGTGTTGATTTCTTTAACGAAAACGAAACGATATATGTTCGTCAACGCACATTTTTCAAAGGACGAAGACGAGACGAGACGAGACCACCACCCACATGAATAAACAATAACTGGGACTAAATCATTATGCAATTTCGTTGACTAATAAAGACGAGACGAAAATGTAGTTCACTAAATAAAAACTAGACTAAAATCTATGGTCATTTTAGTTCATGAACAAAGACGAGACGAAATATTATATTATATTATTATAAGATTTTGTCACTTTCTTCCTGTCTCCTTTGATGCGCTGCGCAGGCTGTTCCTCACTCACACACCCCCTTTCAAAGTTGCAGCCGCGTGCGCACACAGTCACACGCACACGCATACACACACACACATATCCCCCCCCCCCCCCCCCACCGACAAAATGAATGGACAGTCAGGAGGAGGATTTAGATTTCAGAGCAAAACTTTACAAAGTAAAACGGTAAAATGCTTTGCACAGGGCTCGGGAGAAAGAGAAGAGGTGATATATGGACACATTTTCGCTACATCGATGCGGAGAACAAAGCACAATGCTTGATTTTAGCCAAAGCGAAGCAATGTGGTCACAAGATAGCTGGGAAAAGCACAACAAACTTGAAGAGATACATAAGCGTTCACCACAAAGACATTGAGCTAACAAAAGGTCTGGTGGTGGACTGGTGGTTGTTTACAACGTAACATTAAACGTGGTGTTGCGGCGTGTCGGCTTAATGTTCCAACAAAAACGCCAATCCGACCCCAAAGTGCCCAAACTAATGATGACTAACCTACGTTAGCGTTAGTACATCTACACATCTGTTCAGATTTCAAATATAAAGTGCTTACCTCGTGGCCACGGATGTTACAAGTCTGTTCAGGTAACCCATAAGTACCCGTATTTTCCGTATTGTTCAATAAAAAATATTTTTATCCGATCGGTGGCTATTTTCTCCGTATTTTCTCCACGCTTTCAACTACGTGACCCTATCGGTTGGGAGGTGTATTGCACTCTGATTACACACTATAACTATGAGAACATGGCCGCCAATCGGATTAAAATGCTTTTTATTGAAAAATACGGAAGATACGGGTACTTATACCCACCCGAAGTGAATTATAACATCCGTGGCCAAGCACTTTATATTTGAAATCCGAACGTTTATGTAGATGTACGGGCTGTAAATGGAGAAAGTGCAAAAGACAGTTTGAAGTTTCGTCATGACTGTCATGATATGACCGTCATGTGTAGGTTGCTGCTATAAATCTAGTAGCAGCAAGCGAACTATAGTAACTTGTAAACAACCCAGTGTGCAAACTGTGCACAAAATACCTGGGCAGCTATACATGGATGCAAACAAGTAATCTTTAGGTGACACATGTGACATTCACCGTTTCCAAAATAACATTAGGACACAAACAAGCCATTTGGGCTTTTTAAAAAAAATCCTTTTTAGCTGACCTTGTATTGGAACTGTACTATCATGTGCTTCGTTTCTGCAAACTTCTAAATACAGTATTCAATCAATCAATCAATCAATCAATCAATCAATCAATCAATCACACTACTACTAGTGAATGATTTGTGAGTAGTTAATATTTACCCTGGTATCTGTCACTCCATGAGAACCACTTACTGGTAAACTTGACCTGAGTTGGCTCTGTACTTAGTTGGACTGCTTTTTCCTTCTACTCCAAATTTGCCAGAAATAGCCGATCTACAAGCTCTACAAGCTTTTTGGCTTATGTTTCCCCTTAGAATATAGATGCTGGGGTTAAGTCCATGAGGCACTTTATTTTATTTTATTATTAATTTTCATCTGAGATGTATTTTATTTATTTTAATGCAAGCATTGGTGTGTCTGTGAATTTTATGGTTTCAAATAAATATACAAGTTCAATCAGAACATGTTCCATGTCTGGATGTATTCCTTAAAATTGTGTTTTTCATCAAAAGGATGAGAGGAAATGCTATGTGAAATATTTTTAGATTAGATGGAAATGTTCTATATTATCTGCTGACAAAAAAAGTAAAGGGCTAATATAATTGTTATGACTAAAACTTTTAGTTTTTGTCGACTAAAACTAGACTAATAAAAATAAGTTTTCTTGGACTAAGATAAAGACTAAAATGCTCGACCTTTAGTCGACTAAAACTAGACTAAATAAAAAAAGGATGAGTTTGACTAAATGTGATAAAAACTAACCGCCGTCATTGAAACTGGACTAAGACTGGACTAAGACTAAAAAATAGCTGACGAAATCAACACTGGTTAGAGGTCTGTATAGGTTAGAGGTCTTTAGAGGCTAGAGGTCTGTAGAGGTTAGAGGTCTTTAGAGGTTAGAGGTCTGTAGAGGTTAAGGTCTGTAGAGGTCTGTAGAGGTTAGAGGTCTGTAGAGGTCTGTAGAGGTTAGAGGTCTGTAGAGGTTAGAGGTCTGTAGAGGTCTGTAGAGGTTAGAGGTCTGTAGAGGTTAAGGTCTGTAGAGGTCTGTAGAGGTTAGAAGTCTGTAGAGGTTAGAGGTCTGTAGAGGTCTGTAGAGGTTAGAGGTCTAAGGATAATTCCTTTAAGGATAATTCCTTTTAACAGGTCGTTCATGAAAGTCCTTGCGGTCTTGTTTCCAATGAGAACCTGTGAGCAATTGGGGTTAAGAGTCTTGCTCAGGGACAAATTTCATATCATCGGCACATATGCTGGGATAGCCTGGAATCGCATTCTCCGGTTTACTTCCTGTTTCTGCGTGACGTAGGTGGACACCTTTTTAGGAGACAGGAAGCAAGTTGGAGTCTATTGATTCCAATGGAAGAGTGAACGTGAACACAGCTTATGAACCATGCTTTAGCTCCATGGTCACTGAACTAAATATTGGACCCGATCGACACAAAATATGCACGATTTTCATACTAAAGTGTTTTTTTTTTAGTGACACAAATTAGGAGAAAATCAACTTTGTTATCGACTTTTCTCTATCCCAGCAACACACTCTCGCGAGATTTGGGAAGATATCTGAAGGGTCCATCTCGGTCCATCTGCAGTCTGACGGACGAGACATAGAGGGCTCTGTCCCTTATATTATATTTTATTATTATATTAGATTTTAACTCTATGCTCTGTCCCCATAAGATGTTCTAAAAACTGATAAACTGAGATTCTATATGTGAATGTAGTAGGCCTACGTGAAATCATTATGGACATTTCAAATGCTCAATAATATAATTTTCCATTATTAACTGTCTTGGTTGATGGGGTATGATTTGGGAATCATGACATTTTGCTAAACATAACATTCATGCTAAACACATTATAGTCTATAGTGGTAAAATATATACCTTTTATAAATAAAAGGACCTGTTACAATGTTGAGCAGAAACAGGAGCACATCTAGCATAATAAGACTGAATAATACATGTGTGTTTGTTGGGGGAATTTCATAGGTTTCTTAAAAGCATCTTTTCCAATAACAGTTTACTTTCAAACATGTAAAGCATTTATTTTCTTTAATGAAGAAAATACACAAATACACATCCATATGACGTTGTCAGGCAGGGATAGGGGAGGGGGGAGGGTGGTGGGATGGTCAGGGGAGAAGACAACCACGCCTACTTAGGAGACCATTTGTAGGATTTGTGTACTACTTCGCCTCTAGTGGCTCCAATGGAGAATGTGTATCTTCCTATATTAACAATCTTTGGTTAAGGTCTGTAGAGGTTAGATGTCTGTAGAGGTTAGAGGTCTGTAGAGGTTAGAGGTCTGTAGAGGTTAGTGGTCTGTAGAGGTCTGTAGAGGTTAGAGGTCTGTAGTTTAGATTGTAGTGACATTGGCCGGGTTTCCCAAACGAATTTCAGCTCGTGCGTAGCCTAGAAGCTACGTAAGAGCCTCCACGCAGCTGCGCAGTTGCAACCCCGCTACGCACTATCTTCATTAGTAGCAGCTTTGTGTGCCCTACGTGCCATCTAAACTGGCTTCGGGAGACACCATCGTCGTAGGTTCTCAAGCGCACAGCGTTACGTGTGTGCTAAAACTACATTCGGGAGACAGCATGCACGTAAAGACCTCCTGGACGAAGCCTACGTAAAGCCTACGTAAACTACGTAGTGCTGTCCTACGCTACACAGCAGTTTAAACACCCTTTGCGAATATATACAGTGAAATGGATCATAAAAATACCAGAGCCAACTGTCAGATGTCCTGAAGCAGTCCACTCCAAATACAACTTTTGAATAATATATTTATGAATTAAATTACAGCGGTGAGGTGACATCTGCAAGGTAAATAAAACACTAAGGTGTTATGGAATCGGAACACTAACTTCCAATAAAGGTTTCAGAACCTTGAAAACCTTTTTTGCAAGACTGAAAACTTGTTTCGAATCTCTGAAAAAAATATTTGATTCTCTGAAAAAAGTGTTGAATCTCTGAAAAAAGTGTTGATAGGCCGGGAAAAAAAATCAAATCTCTGAAAACATATTTTACAGTGTTTCGCCAACACATTTTCAGAGTTTCAAATCTGTCACAAACACACTTTCAGAATATGCATTTTGGCACTGTTCTACCTGGGTATTATTTTGTTTTCCATGTTTGAAACCTTGTAAACTCCTGACTTAAAATAAAGGGTTCAAA
The DNA here is from genome assembly GCF_963280865.1 of Gymnoscopelus braueri. NCBI lineage: Eukaryota > Metazoa > Chordata > Actinopteri > Myctophiformes > Myctophidae > Gymnoscopelus > Gymnoscopelus braueri. Next base: position 51,157,128 of record NC_137618.1, on the reverse strand, counting down.
AGGTTTGAAAACTCGTTTTGAATCTTTGAAAAAAGTGTTGATAGGCTGAAAGTGTTTCTCAAATATCTGTAAACACATTTTACAGTGTTTTGTCAACACATTTTCAGAGTTTCAAATTGGTCACAAACACACTTTCAGAATATGCATTTTGGCACTGTTCTCCTTGGGTATTATTTTTGTTTTCCATGTTTGAAACCTTGTAAATGGGGATCGTTTTTGAAACTAGCAACTTTATTGTTGAAAGACTGGAAAAAAAATTCAATGGTTAAACTTTATTTTGAAACTGTGATTCAGCGTCACACACACAGCAGCACACTCTCCTCAAATCTCTGAACACACACGCGCGCACACGCACGCAGCAGCAGCAGAGGCAGAGCCTCAGAGGCATGCAGGTGCTGAAACTCTGAAACATTCTACTCGAAACCTGGCAGGGAGGCGGGGGGAGCGGAGGCGGGACCAGAGGCGGGGCCGTTTGAAGTCCATTCCAATCACATTTTGTATTTACTGGGCTGGGTGGGACCAACAGCGGTCGTCCAATGACTGACGCTCACAGGGGATTGTCAGACTGCTCAGCCAATGAAAACCCACAAGATAGCCTACACGTTGCTATTCAAGGATTATTATTATTATAATAATATTATCATTATTCATTGCGCACTGGTCCAATACAATACAAACCAATGCGCTGTTGCGCATATCTAAACACACCCACAGCCTGGCACACAACATTCTATCTTCTAATTCTCCAGGAATGTCTGTGATTATAATTGTCCTATTATCAGCAGATGTGAGAGTGTCAATTCCTTGTGTCAATTGCGTTTATATAAGATGATAGTCTATTCAAAGAAGACAATTTGTGCCGCGCAATGCCATTCGCTCCAAATGACACACTTCAGTTTTATTAATGGATTACACAGGAAATAATGAACTGATTACAATAATATAAAATTCTCTCAAATCAGTAACAGGTAGGTGATACATATGCCCATCAAATATGGTTTTTATTGAAAGGCAATCCAAGGTTAGAGCTTGGAAACCAACATTCGGGGAATATCTGACGGCTTGGAGCGCCTCAGTGCGGCTGCAGAGTTCATCTTGGAATTTGTCATTACAAGTTTACTGTAATCCACATTCCTAAACCCCCCCACTCCTACACCCCCCCCCACTCATAATAATTGTATATCGGCATATTTTGCGCATTCAGACAGAACAGTTGAGATTTCATTTGGCCAGATCTCTGGCAATTGTACTTGAATTCTTATAATTTTAATGTTTATATGGTCTGTCAAGTTTATATTTTCATTTGGTATCAGTCATGAATTTATTAGAATGTATTAGAATTTATTTTCTCTATTGATATCAAGCCGGATTTTTCCACGTGTTTAACTACGCACGCAAGTGCATGCTGTAACATAATAATACACAACGTGTACTGTACATATATATAGCCCACTGTAGGCTAACATTTTTTGGGGTTTTAGCTATGGACCCCAAAGGGATCCCCCCCCCGAACCCCCCCTGGCCCAAGGGGTCACTCATAATAATTGTATAGCGGCATATTTTGCGCATTCAGACAGAACAGTTGAGATTTCATTTGGCCAGATCTCTGGCAATTGTACTTGAATTCTTATAATTTTAATGTTTATATGGTCTGTCAAGTTTATATTTTCATTTGGTATCAGTCATGAATTTATTAGAATTTATTAGAATTTATTTTCTCTATTGATATCAAGCCGGGTTTTGTCCACGTGCGTAACTACGCACGCAAGTGCATGCTGTAACATAATAATACACAACGTGTACTGTACATATATATAGCCCACTGTAGGCTAACATTTTTTTGGGTTTTAGCTATGGACCCCAAAGGGACCCCCCCTCCGAACCCCCCCTGGCCCAAGGGGTCACTCATAATAATTGTGTATCGGCATATTTTGCGCATTCAGACAGAACAGTTGAGATTTCATTTGGCCAGATCTCTGGCAATTGTACTTGAATTCTTATAATTTTAATGTTTATATGGTCTGTCAAGTTTATATTTTCATTTGGTATCAGTCATGAATTTATTAGAATGTATTAGAATTTATTTTCTCTATTGATATCAAGCCGGGTTTTGTCCATGTGCGCAAGTGCATGCTGTAACATAATAATACACAACGTGTACTGTACATATATATATAGCCCACTGTAGACTAACAATTTTTGGGGTACAGCTATGGACCCCCAAGCTCCAAGCTCCACCTTAGCGCCGCTAATGGAGCGGCTTCAGAAAAGAAAAATGAAAAAAATTGTCGGTCGGTCGGTCGGTCTGTCGGTCTGTCTGTCTGTCTGTCTCCAGCAATATGTACAGCTGCCCCCCCCCACCATAAATAATATCAGTCCAGTAATGACAGCCCCAAATGTAAGCTCCCAACGCAGTGATTAGCAACACGTTGTTCAACAAATAGCAGATCTACAAGCTCGGTTATTGTGAGCTTGAAGATCTGCTATTTTCAAATAGCGTATGTATAAAATAGGTCTGAAGTGGTTAGTGTATGGTTCATAATTTATATCAGACAGACAGACAGACAGACTGGTTCAGTCCATTAACACTCGCATGACTGAGGTTTCATACTCCTCCACCAAGCCTGAAAAAAGATCATTTTGATCCCCAAATCAGGCTATCCTATTGGCCACTGTCTCCCTCTGTTCTCCAGACTAGTTCACACTTTCTCCCCCAAACAGTGGGGGGTTCCATTGTCTTCTAAAAAACTGAGAGTTGAAAATGGGTTGCCAAATTTTGAGAGAGAAATAAGCAGGCAGGTCTATGAAAGTGTAGGCAGTAGGCTAGTGTGTATTTCTATCTGTCTCCTATATGTCATCATGATTTGTGATTTGTGTATGTGGGGATCTCATTTTTACTTCCATGCAGTGTTGATTTCGTTAACGAAAACGAAACGAAATATGTTCGTCAACGCACATTTTTCAAACGACGAAGACGAGACGAGACCACCACCCATGAATAAACAATAACTGGGACTAAATCATTATGCAATTTCGTTGACTAATAAAGACGAGACGAAAATGTAGCTCACTAAATAAAGACTGGACTAAACTCTATGGTCATTTTAGTTCACGAACAAAGACGAGACGAAATATTATATCATATATTTATTATATGATTTTGTCACTCCCTGTCTCCTTTGATAAGCAGCGCAGGGCATGCTGTTCCTCACTCACACACACACCCCCTTTTAAAGTTGCAGCCGCGCACGCACACACACACACACACACACACACACACACAGAGTCACACCACGTCAAATGAATGGCAGGAGGATTCAGATTTCAGAGCGAAACTTTACAAAATAAAACGGTAAAATGCTTTGCACGGGGCTCGGGAGAAAGAGAAGAGGTGATATGGACACATTTTCGCTACATCGACGTGGAGAACAAAACACAATGCTTGAACACAAGCGTTCACCACAAAGAGATCGAGTTATAAGTTAACAAAAGGTTTGCACTTTCTCCATTTACACCCCATACATCTACACAAACGTTCAGATTTCAAATATAAAGTGCTTACCTCATGGCCAGGGATGTTACAATCTTATGGGTCACCTAGGGGAGGCTTTTATGGGTCACCTAGGGGAGGAGACGACCTTATGGGTCACCTAGGGGAGGAGACGACCTTATGGGTCACCTAGGGGAGGAGCTTATGGGTCACCTAGGGGAGGAGACGACCTTATGGTTCACCTTATGGGAGGAGACAACCTTATCTGTGTGTGTGTGTGTGTGTGTAGGGGGCAGAGATAAGCGTGGGGGTCCCATCCTGACCTTCCCGTCCAGAAACAACCACGACAGAATAAAACAAGAAGATTTAAGAAGACTGGTGACATACCTGTCTACTGTACCCAGGTACACACCTACAACTACACACACACACACACACACACACACACACACACACACACACACACACACACCTGTCTACTGTACCCAGGTACACACCTAGAAACACACACACACACACACACACACACACACACACACACACACACACACACACACACACACACACACACCTGTCTACTGTACCCAGGTACACACCTAGAACTACACACACACACACACACACACACATTAATGCCCCATGTGTGTAATCCCTCTCCAGTGAGGATGTGTGTAAGCGAGGCTTCACAGTGATCCTGGACATGCGGGGGTCTAAGTGGGACTTGATCAAGCCCCTCCTGAAGACCCTTCAGGAGGTGTTTCCAGCGCAGAGATCTGCGTGGCTCTCATCATCAAACCAGACACCTTCTGGCAGAAGCAGAAGACCAACTTCGGCAGCGCCAAGTTCACCTTCGAGGTCAGTGACTCCCGATCCAAATGCAATACGTAAAGTTTAACCACTTAAAGGGATATGTCACTTTCCAACACATTTTAACGTCTACTCAAGCTTCTGTGTTTCAGTTAAGTTGCTTTATTCAGTATTTTGTTATTATTTTCGCCTCCTAGCATAATTGCCTAACTGACTTTTTGGTCAAATTGACATTATTTCTTCGCTGTACTCTCCTAACACTGCTGCCCCATTGTGCCTTATTGCACTATGTCCTTAGCCAATCAGAATGCTTGGTGCATTCCAAAAAGACATTTTGACTTAGGCAGAAAGGATTTTGAATGGATTTTGAATGTAAGAAGCATTCTGATAGGCTGAGGACATAGGCAATAAGGCAGGCTGCATCATCAGTGTTAGGAGAGTAGAGTTAGGCAGGTATAAATAAAGGCAGATAAACATGAGTTTTTCACTTTACGCCTAAGGCCACGTTTACAAGGCAACGATCAGAACAGAAAACGACGTGCCGTTGCGTTGTCACTTCTTATTATGCATTTATACATAGACGCTCCAGTGATTTAAAACGCTGTAGTGTGCATGCCAGGTGGCTAGGTGGCGGTAACATGTCCTCTTCCTATAACAACCGTTTGTTTGGTTGCCATGTCCACTTATTATAAGCGACTTTGGGCTTGTTTCTAAAGTGTAGTTGCTTATTTGGACTTGTTTCTTAATGTTGTTTAAACCAGTGGTTCTTAAAGGAGCATTTCACCCCTGGAAGAACTTACAGTCACTCAATGTTAATAATATTTGTAGTAGATAACAGTAGCACATTTTTAAATGTGCACCCTATGGCCAGAACAATATAGAAGTATGTGTTTTTGACTGGGGTTTGACTGGACTGCTGCATTACTACAATGACCATAATGCTTTGGGGCACTGCCCTTCCTTGTGGGGAGGGGAGGATGCGTGGGGGTGTGGTCTACATTGTAACTTTCCCCTCCCAGTTCTCACTACAACAACAACACATGTTGATGTTGTCATCAACATCAACCAGTGTTGCCATGTCTGCTTATTATAAGCGACTCTGGGACTTTGTAAATATTGGTAGTTGCGGGTTACTTTTTTGGGCTCGTTTTTAAATACAGAAATAAAATAATTTTGTACTTGTCCACGGACCCTCATCTGAAAATATAATTTCTGCCAAGGACCCCTGTACCAGATTTGTGTTAAAATGTTTCAAAAATATTCCATACATTTAGGGACCAGTCGAAATTTACATAAGGGGGGGCATGGAGGAAATGTATGTGCCCTGATCTAAAATGCCATGACCCTCCCTTTGACAAAAAAAAAAAATCAATGACCCTCCCCAAGTGATTACAAAAAAAAGAGTAACCCTCCCCGCCTAGAAGTGTCACGATATATTGTGTCACGATATAGCCCATCGTGGTATTAAAATGTGATGATAGGTATTGTCATGATGTCATACTGTATCGTAATATTTTTTTAATTGTTTTTTTAATACAAAAAAAACACTTTCTTTTTTTTTGCCGGTGAAAGTTAGGAGTTTTTACTGTATGATATGAAATGTAAAGCTTATCATAATCATAGTAATTATTAATCATGTCCTCCATCATATTCAAGGTATTTTGGAGAGAAATGAAACAGACTCCAGTCAGTCACTTTCAGTTTAAAGCACTGCAGAGGGGAGGTGTTGTGTGTCAGCTGATGCTCGTTGACGTTCGTTAATGTGACATGCATCTGCACTCTCAAATAGGCCTACATCTAATCTAAGATTGTATTATACTGTATCTGGTATTATAGATGTTTTTTAGCTGTTGGAAATAACTACGCTGCACTTGGTTGGTAAAGTCCAGATGACAAAAATATGAGGTTTGTGGAATTTATAGTTATGCAGTCTTATATTATATTATATTTGTTATATTAGTGTCTATCTGTCCTCTGAAACAATGGGTTTATAGTTAGTGAGAACTTCACTTCTCCATTAAGCTTGCACAAATGTATTTATTTGTGTGTACAAAGCACTTTGTAATTGTTTCTAACTTGCTTTATAACGTTATTTATAAGATGATGGCCAATGTTGATGATACATGAGAAAAGAACATTAATAATATATCATATCGATATCATGCCCAACATCATGTATCGTATTGTGAAATTCTTGATACCCCTAACCCTCCCCATCAAATACAACATGACATTTAAAACTGATATGTCCAATGTTTTGCTTTCCACATTGATTAGAACATTGCTGTAGTGTAGTCAGTCTTGTTAAATGCACAGTGTATCTGTAGTAGTGGTAGCAGAATGGATAGTGTTCTCATCTTACATGTGGGAAACCCATTGAATCCTGGTCAGATTGAAGAAAGTTGAATATTTGGTAACCAGTAGTTTAAAACTTTTGTCACTCTGCCCTTTTAATTATCAACTACAGTGACTACAACTACACTGTTGCCTACATAAAACAAATTAGGCTATCAATTATGGCCTGATGCTTCTGGTTTTACTTGTGGAGCTAGGCATCTATACACAACTGTCCATATAGATCCACATTAATCACATGCACAGAATTACTTCAAATGATTATGAATATCCAGTTATAGTAGGCCTATTTATAATGCATCTCTCCAATAACGCCTGTTGAAGTTTTGCTTAATTGTTCAACCACCATCGTTAAGACGCTGAATAGATTTGACTGGGTCGTTCACACTCGCTGTGCGTTGATGGCTTGTTAACGACCGTCATTGATTCTAAATAGACAAGGTGTTACTTGATTTGAATTCTTTGTATCCTTTGAAATGGAGAGGGGTCATTGACCACTGTTCTGCTGTACTAAAAAGGTATATAAAAAACGGACTATTTTATCAATTCAAAATTGCATGACCCTCCCTTGGATTCAAAGTAAAATTGGCTGACCCTCCCTTGGACCAAAATTAGAAAGGCATGACCCTCCCCTATTTTCCTCCATACCCCCCCTTATGTAAATTTCGACTGGTCCCTTAGCACTTTTTTTCCTGAAGATTTCTTGGAAAATAGCAGATCTACAACCTCACAATGCATCACATCGCTACGTGTTGTGAGCTTGTAAAACGTTTCATACTCATGTCATGTGTGATTCCTTATTTCTGAGAACAATGTTTCACTGTCATTTCCAGTTATATTGTTTGGACTAAACTTATAGAACACATGATGGCCATTACTTTAGAATATATGACATGCTAAGGTTCAAATACTCTTGTCATACACAGCCTAATCGTTTTTTTTTTTTTTCAAATGAGACCGTTTCATGCTTTCAATTGGTGTATATGGATAATATTAGGTTTACTATAGCCTATTGTATCTAAGACCAGTAAAGTTGAATCCAATGTGCTGGGGTCCCCAGAAAAATAATGATTACATGTAAAAGTAAATACTAACAGAATGTACAAGAGTTTTTCACTATTATATCTGTAATTATAGACCATCTCCTATATCATGAAACAGTTCAAAAGAACCAAAAGGGAAGGACGCTGGAGCAGCACGGACTATTTAAGCCTTTTATTTATGCAGTGCAAGTAATAAGAATGACTGACGTTTCTGTCTTTCGACCTTCCTCAGAGTCATGGGTGGCAGCATCTAGGAAGACATATATATACACAGAGGTGAGCATGGGCTGTGCTCTCAATAAACCAATGGTGGAAATTACCTAGTACTGCATGTCACAGTCTCAAGGTTGCGGCAATCAGAGATAATTAGGGTTAGCTCTGGGCATATGAACCATTTTACAAATTACAGAAAATACAAAAAGTATAACCATAAAATGCAATGATAAGGTAAGGTTAAAACAGTGTACAAGTAGAGAATAGGGCCAAACAATATTGACAAAATTATGACAATTTTTAAATTGTAAAGACACAAAAAATGTGGGAACACTCTCAAGAGTACAGGGCACACAAAAACAGTGTCAGGGAGCCTCAGGTAAAAAACTTGCTATTGGATGAATTTGAGCATTGGGCGCAATTGCCACATTTATAAAAACCCTGTGGGGGACTGGGGAGCCAGGAGGGTGGGGGGTGTTTTCATGTCCGAGTGGACAAGACGGTCTCTGAGGCTTCTGGAGCGTCTGAAAGAGAAGAGGATCAGTACACATGTTAGCAAGTTTGGGATCACTTTTAAGGACGTGCCAGTGTTTTAGGAAGGCATTCTTAATTAGCCCTGCCGCTGGAGAATATTGTGTTGAGAAACAGAACCGAGTAGGTGTCTGTTTGGGCTTTTTTATGAGTAGGGACGTTCTGTCTGTATGTAGGGCTCTGTTATACGCTGCATCTAGGTCCACTTGGTTATATCCTCTTTCTATGAAGCGGTTAGTAAGCTCTGTAGCTTTAAATTCAAAGTCTGTGGTGGAGCTGCAGTTACGCCTAAGGCGCAAGTATTGGCCAATAGGGATATTCCAGATGAGCTGTTTAGAGTGGTTGCTGTTTGCTCTTAGTAGAGTATTCCTGCTGAGAGGTTTACGGTAAATAGTGGTATCAAATAGACCATCACTACTTTTAAAGATGGTGAGGTCTAGAAAGTTTATTTCATTGTTGTTACACTCCAAGGTAAAAGTTAAGTACCTAGTAGTGGAGTTAACATACAGGAGGAACGCTTGCAGCTCATCAACGGTGCCTTTCCAGATCAAGAGCACATCATCGATGTACCGACGCCAAAGGGCTATTTTAGGGAGAAATATTATTTACAGGCTTCCACCATTGGTTTATTGAGAGCACAGCCCATGCTCACCTCTGTGTATATATATATATGTCTTCCTAGATGCTGCCACCCATGACTCTGAGGAAGGTCGAAAGACCGAAATGTCAGTCATTCTTATTACTTGCACTGCATAAATAAAAGGCTTAAATAGTCTGCTCCAGCGTCCTTCCCCTTTTGCATCTATTGTCTCTACCCTTGTGACGCACCGGACTGGCCGTTTAAGGCTGAGGCGCAACAGTAGAATCCCTTTGTTCTTGAGTTCAAAAGAACCCTTATAGAATTGGGTGTACATACATTTTGTCATTATAAATGCTTACACAATGTAGAATATACCTCCCTTTGTTCTTGAGTTCAAAAGAACCCTTATAGAATTGGGTGTACATACATTTTGTCATTATAAATGCTTACACAATGTAGAATATACCTGTCAAGTCCCTTTCTAGTTTAGCTCCAAAGGACATACAAGGACGCAACTCATATGATTTTCAGACCCAATCAACTATTTTATTTTCCAACTTGTTTCTTTTTCATTTGTTTCACTTGTTGGTTTTGGTTGAATCGGTCTGGTCTTCAATCAATTAGTAGGTTAGGTTGTAAACCTTTAACACAGAGAAACATAAAGATTAGCAACATTGCCATTTTACAACAAATCAGAGCATTTGATTAACTGTTTTCAAACAATAAAGTTTTAAACCAATAAAGTTTTAAACAATAAAGTTTTAAACAATTAAAGTTTCAAACGATTAAAGTTTTAACAATAAATGTTTTAACAATAAATGTCCAAAACAATAAATGTCTAAAAACAATAAATGTTCCAAACCAATAAATGTTTCAAACCAATAAATGCTTTAAAACAATTAAATGCTTTAAACAATTAAAGCCCTTAGACCAAACAATAAGCGTCTTTAAACAATTATATAAATAACAATAAAGACACATCTTCAGAAAAATAGCTGATCCACAAGCTTGTAGATCGACTCTTTTCCACTTGACATTTTAAACCTTTTTTAACATGGCAAATTCATGAATTCTACATGTTAGTAGTTTTAAATCAAATAAACCACAACATGGTAATTGCATGAATAGTCTACATTTTAAATCATAAACATAATTTTAGCCTTTTTAACTTTGTATTATTCTTTTGTATTCCACACTTTTAACTTTCAAACACAAGAAATCAATGTTGCAATGTAATGAGTTATTTGCTGCAATGTGTTCCTTAACTTAAACTTTAGCAGTAGCCTACACATGAACACATTTAAGCAGCATTGCAAACATTAAACAGCATTTCAAAGCAACATTAAATAAAACCATTTCACCGACCATTGGCGTCTTTGGGCTTAACTCTTGGTTGGAAACTTGAAGTTTCTTTTCTCCTCTCTGCAGTCTCCTTCTCCCTGGAGTTGGTTTGTTTGTTTGAGTGAGCACCTCTGTTCTTTTTCAGGTGCTCCTAATCTGTTAACGAGCAGCCATTTTGCTACTGCACTCTGGGAAGTGTAGTGCTGTTTGAGTAGTTGTAGGTTTTTGACCATATACGGAAGAGGATTTGCAATGAAGCTCCAGGCACTAAGTCAAAGCTCCAATTCCTGCGTTTTGACTTAACAATACCAATGAGTAGAGCAAGCAGTGTGTAAATGTAACCGTTTTATTTAGAAAAAATATGTATATGGCTGTAGTCCCAGGTCTTCATCTGCAGTTCCTTCATTTTTGCAGGCTGATGACAACTTTCTGTCCTGTCATTGGAAAGAACACATTAGATTAGAATTGTAGTTTACATGGATATCATCCGACGTGATACCTAATTTATTCTTAGTTGCATGCGCACCAAAAATAGCAGACCTACAAGCTCACAAAGTGTCGAGTCCGCTACGCGTTGTGAGCTTGTAGATCTGCTATTTTCGGGACCCGCCGCCCGCCGACGTCACGAAACTCAGTAGCTCTGAAACATGACAGTCATGGCGGAGCTTCAACCTGGTGTTTGCACTTTCAGATATAAAGTGCTGACCTCATGCCACGGATGCCACGGATGTTACAATTTGAATCGGGTGGGTCTAAGTACCAGTATCTTCCGTATTGTTTATAATCCAATCGGTGGCCATTTTCTCCTTATGCTTTCAATTACGCGACCCTATCGGTTGGGATGTATATTGCACTCTGATACATTATACATCTAAGAGAAAATGGCCACCGTTGAGATTTAAATGTTTTTTATTGAACAATACGGAAGATACGGGTACTTAGACCCATCCGATTCCAATTGTAACATCTGTGGCCACGGGGTAAGAACTTTATATTGAAATATGAACGTTTATGTAGATGAAAGGGCTGTGAATGGAGAAAGTGCCAAAACCAGGTTGAAGTTCCGTCATGACAGTCATTTTCCAAAAAAAAGACATGGGTTTCCGACGCTACAGTCAATCAAAGTCAACAATAACAAACGTTCCGTTCACGCCACGGCTCCACGAGCTAGTTTAGTCTACCCGAGTGATACAACATGAGATTATAGTGATAGTGGCAACTTTACAGCATGTTTACTTACTCGAGAGACAAGCGTCCACCGTCCACCGTCCACGGTCCGTGTACATTCTGTCAGTTCCACTAAGAAACATCCCAGACGGGTTGTTGCTCCTCACTCCTCACTAGCTACGTGTGGGTCCGGGTACTAAAGTATAACTCTGATATGTTTGCAGACGCCATGATAGTACATGTGAGGTAGCTAATGGGAGTGGCCGGGTGGGGAAAGAAGGTTGAACAATGTTACGGTGACACCTTCGGGGACGGTCCTTTGAGCTATGGGGGTTGGTTTCGATTTGAACTACACCTGTAGTCACCTGCAGTCATGTAGTGCGGACATAAGGTGAGAACGCCAACGAAAACGTCATTTGACGCTTTGGTTGGCGTCTCGCGGATAAAAAAATCTAAAAACACAGATACAACTAGGGTTGCCAACCGTCCCGTAAAATACGGAATCGTTCCTTATTTGGAAACTAAAAGACGTGTTCCGTATTGAACTGTTACGGGACGCACTATGTTCCGTATTTTGGGGTCGTGGAATGACGGCGCGATTTTTATATGAGAGAGTATTTCTCACTCACACTCACACACACAAACGAGACGGGGCAGCCGTTCTGTCTCTTCTCTGTGTGACTGAGAGCTTGCGGGTGTCAGTCAGTGACAGTGTTGCCAAGTATAGTGAGAGAAATGAGCCAGGCCGACCTACAAAAATAAGCCAAAAACAAGCCAAATTTTGTTCCAGGGAAGTTGCGGGAAAATAAGCAGACTTGGCAACGCTGGCTATGAAGCCATTGTCTGGGAGTGCGCTCAGCAGCTCATTGGCTCATTACTCATAACACGACCAATGAGAGTTAGCGCTTTCACGTTGCTAGGATACGTTCTGCCCTGCGCTGCCTGTGACAACATGGTTCAACGCGCACGGTGGACTGATCACAGTTCTTCATGACTAAAACATCTCCTGAGATCGATTCGGTATGGGATATTACATCTTATTTATCTGGTTGTGTTTTTTAGCAAGATGTCAGTATTTCTATTTACCTGCCCTGGCAGCCTACATATTGGCTGCTGATGTGGGCATAGTCTAGGCTATTTCAGTAGACTAATATGGTTGATTGTTTATTAATGTTGAGTTTTTAAAGTCTAATAAATAAACATTTATTTAATATATATTAATTAAATAGTGTGCCCATTTAAAGAATAACTCTTATATATATTAATCAATATAATTAAATAGTGTGCCCATTTAAAGAATAACTCTTATGTTGTTATGCTCATCTGGAAAACGGAATTCTTCATAATGGATAATATAATAATTCAATATAATTAATATAAATTTCATAGATTTTTACGGGGCCAGAGCTCAGCTCTGGACCTGTCTTATTATTGTAGGTATTCTGTTTCCGCCACTTTTCGCAGTTCTGGCTGAACCGTGCTGTCGCTTTTTACGAAACTTGGCCATATGGTAGATGGTCATGAAAAACTATCAAGAAATAAATCTCACAATCTTTCGTCAAAAGGTGGCGCTATAGCAAAATGCCAACTTTGAACAGGTACAACTCATGCCCTGTTTGACCTACAGCCATGAAACTTCAATACACATATGCGTCTACTCATGATGAACAACTTTAACCCTCTGACTTTTGACCTCTGACCTTTAGATCTCCCACCATTTTGAATTATATGAAAAACAGTTAAAACCTATCTCCTCCTGGGATTTTTGAGTAATCTGCACGAAACGTTTTACACATGAACTTTGGACCTATGCCGAAAAAATTATACAAAAGATTTTCCATAAGTGAAAAAATGAAGCTTTAATGAGCCAATGAATATTGCAGTTTTATGACAATTATTCATCTGCCCCTAACACATACATGCAGACTCACATTTCTTTGAAACTTTGCGTTAATGTTGAGGGTCATTCCAAATATTACTGAAACCAATCTTACTCCAATTGGTCAAAGGGGGGCGCTATAGCGATTTTTTGAAAGTGCAAACTTTAAACAGGCAAAAGTCATGCCTCGTTTGGCCGACAGCCATTAAACCTGTTTACACATGTGCCTTGACTCATGAGGAACACATGTATCACGTTGACCAGTAAGCTCCGCCCTTAGATTGTCCGCAATTTTGAGCAGTTTGAAAAACACTTAAACCCAGGATTTTTCAGCTATTTGCGTGAAACTGTATCATCTGTGTGATCTCCTTTTTCACGGGTTCTTGTCTGTTGGTCCAATGGCTTCTCCCTTAAACGTGTGCCTCACAACCTGAAGGTTGCCAGTTCAAGCCTCACTTGATGCGGACTTCATTAAAGTTGCATTGCACACAACATGATTGTGTCAATTAGTACATGTGCAATTGTTAAACATAACCTGAAATACTTATTTGAGAGGGTATGTTTTTGCAA
>NC_137618.1:51035652-51138152 GCF_963280865.1 Gymnoscopelus braueri | reverse complement strand
TTCGAGGGGTCCCTGGACTACAACCATGAGGAGTGGATGGATCTCAGGGTCTCCCTGGAGGAGTTCATCTGCAGCGCTGTGCACCTCCTGGCCAGGCTGGAGGACCTGCAGGCAAGGACCCCCACCCTACCGGGGGGGCGGGGACCCCCACCTTACCGGGGGGGGCGGGGGTGGTCCTTGAAGGCGTTACTATGGATTCCACCAACATTATAGGATAGACCCGCCTTACCTGATTGGCTGATTGGCTTCCTGGCAGACAAAGTTTTACTGAGGTCAGGGTTAAGGTTAGGGTTAGACATAGTTTGATGAGGTCAGGGTTAAGGTTGGGTTTAGACATAGTTTAATGAGGTTAAGGTTAGGTTTAGACATAGTTTGATGAGGTTAGGGTTAAAGTTAGGTTTAGACATAGTTTAATGAGGTTAGGGTTAAGGTTAGGTTTAGACATAGTTTAATGAGGTTAAGGTTAGATTTAGACATAGTTTAATGAGGTTAAGGTTAAGGTTAGGTTTAGACATAGTTTAATGAGGTTAAGGTTAGGTTTAGACACAGTTTAATGAGGTTAAGGTTAAGGGTTAGACATAGTTTAAATGAGGTTAAGGTTAGGTTTAGACATAGTTTAGTGAGGTTAGGGTTAAGGTTAGGTTTAGACATAGTTTAATGAGGTTAAGGTTAAGGTTAGGTTTAGACATAGTTAAATGAGGTTAAGGTTAGGTTTAGACATAGTTTAATGAGGTTAAGGTTAGGTTTCGTTTTACTGAGGTTAAGGTTAGGTTTAGACATAGTTTTACTGAGGTTAAGGTTAAGGTTAGGTTTAGACATAGTTTTACTGAGGTTAAGGTTAAGGTTAGGTTTAGACATAGTTTAATGAGGTTAAGGTTGGGTTTAGACATAGTTTAATGAGGTTAAGGTTAAGGGTTAGACATAGTTTTAATGAGGTTAAGGTTAAGGCTAGGTTTAGACATAGTTTAGTGAGGTTAGGGTTAAGGTTAGGTTTAGACATAGTTTAATGAGGTTAAGGTTAGATTTAGACATAGTTTAATGAGGTAAGGTTAGGTTTAGACATAGTTTAATGAGGTTAAGGTTTAATGAGGTTAAGGTTAAGGGTTAGACATAGTTTTAATGAGGTTAAGGTTAAGGTTAGGTTTAGACATAGTTTAGTGAGGTTAGGGTTAAGGTTAGGTTTAGACATAGTTTAATGAGGTTAAGGTTAGGTTTAGACATAGTTTAATGAGGTTAAGGTTAGGTTTAGACATAGTTTAATGAGGTTAAGGTTAGGTTTAGACATAGTTTAATGAGGTTAAGGTTAGGTTTAGACACAGTTTAATGAGGGTAAGGTTAAGGTTAGGTTTAGACATAGTTTAATGAGGTTAAGGGTTAAGGTTAGGTTTAGACAGGTTAGAGATCCACAAGCACGCGTCCTTGAGGGGTGTTCCGTGGGGGGGGGTTTAGTGTTAGTCTTGATCTAGATTTAGTCATATAATATCATATAATAATATCGTATCAATATCGTGAGCGCAATATCGTGTGTCGTATCTTGAAATGTGTGTATCGTGAAGCACTGAATACATGATGGTAGGAACTCTCTCTCTCTCTCTCTCTCTCTCTCTCTCTCTCTCTCTCTCTCTATCTCTCTCTGTAGGAGCTTCTGTCTAAGAAGGAGTTTCCCACAGATGTTGAAGGGTCTCGCCGTCTGATTGAGGAACACACACAACTCAAGAAGAAGGTGTGTGTGTATGTGTCACAATATAGATCTATTTAACACTGTTACTGAACAAACACTATAGTAATGATTACTATCACAATATAGATCTATTTAACACTGTTACTGAACAAACACTCTATAGTAATGATTACTATCACAATATAGATCTATTTAACACTGTTACTGAACAAACACTCTATAGTAATGATTACTATCACAATATAGATATTTTTAACACATTGAGTGCCATAAACGGTCCGGACCGTTTTTGAGAATCCATGCGTCGTGTGCCGTTTTTGGCCCATTTTTTTTTTTTTACGTGGGGCTCTAACGAAACTTTGAGATCATCCAAGGAGTCTCTGAGAAGGAGAGGCCGGCTGTGGATCCATGTCAAAAATCCTTCCGGTCGGCCGCTCCAATGTTAACTCCTTGACTAAAAGCTTAATATCTCCATTTCTTTTTAACGTGGTGGAAGTGAGCCGTTTTCGATCGGCGATCACACAATGGAGGATCTCGTTAGAAATATTATTGTTCCAGGCGTTAGTCGGGACCCTCCGCCGTCTCGCACGCACGCTTTGTTTACATGCACTTCCGCGTCGGGGCTTCTACAGCACGAAACATATCAACGTAAGTGGATGGAAGATATGCTGGCACTGAACGTACCCTATTTTAATAAACCTCTGGCACACAATGTGTTAACTAATAACTCTATTTAACACATAGTTGCTGTAGCTTGTGTGTGTGTGTGTGTGTGTGTGTGTGTGTGTGTGTGTGTGTGTGTGTGTGTGCGTGTGCGTGTGCGTGTGCAGGTACTGAAGGCTCCAGTAGAGGACCTGGACAGGGAGGGTCAGCGCCTGCTGCAGGTCATCCGCTCCAGTGAGGGCTTCTCTGGGAGGACCTGCCTCTCCGGCTCCAACGACTTCCAGAGCCTGGTGCCAAAGGTAAACATGCACGCACACGTTTTTTTTGCAACACGTAATCATGCACGGTCACTAGGGATTACAGAGGCGTTCGAACCTCCTGGAGGTTGGCTTGTGACCAGTACTTCTCAGCCAACATTTCTTCAAAACTATGGCCGCTTTCACTGCTGGCAGAAGGAAGCCGGGCTGAATGGGGACACGGCCCTAATATATCACTGACCACCTTCAGTAAATCACAGTAGATATTAATCAGGGAGCTGCTCACACAGGCACTTCATTTTTTATCCCAAAGTCATATTCTGAGTTGGCATTCGAGGCAATTTGTTTGTCAAAACTTGGTTGTATTAGTGGTTGTATTAGTGGTTGTATTAGTCTGGAACCTTCATAAAACTCCACTAACTCAAACTAAAATCCAGTTGAGGTCGTTTGCTAGAGTGACGGACACGCGTTCAACCACTTCTGATCACGATGGCGACGGACATGACGAGAGGAGCTACCATCCCCCCTCAGGGATGCCGGCTAATGGATCAGTCAGTGCTTGCTCCTATTAGGCCAAGGAAGTCACTGCACACCTTTTTTCTTCTTCTATTGTTATACATATTTTAAATAATTTACTTAAGAAGTAGTTCACTACTTCTTAAACATTTGTTTTCTAATTTGTGGAATTTATTTTAATTTATTCATGAAATTGTTTTGACACTGAATTTGTTTTTAATTGACGAAATGTGTGTGTGTGTGTGTGTGTGTGTGTGTGTGTGTGTGTGTGTGTGTGTGTGTGTGTGTGTGTGTGTGTGTGTGTGTGTGTGTGTGTGTGTGTGTGCGCGTGTGTCCAGGTTGCCAGTCTCCTGGACAAGCTCCACTCCACGCGGCAGCACCTCCACCAATCATGGCACGTCAGGAAGTTGAAACTGGACCAGTGCTTTCAGCTCCGCCTCTTTGAGCAGGAC
This sequence comes from Gymnoscopelus braueri, assembly GCF_963280865.1. NCBI lineage: Eukaryota > Metazoa > Chordata > Actinopteri > Myctophiformes > Myctophidae > Gymnoscopelus > Gymnoscopelus braueri. The sequence continues at coordinate 51,134,583 of NC_137618.1, read as the reverse complement.
GCAGAGAAGGTCAGTGATGATGTCATCAAGTGGTGTCAGAAGTACTCACTTTTTCTTATCCTCTAGGCTAAATAATTAAATAAAAATGACAACTGCGTTGTCCCCATAAATCTAACCACTAAATGTTGCAATGTACGCTGCTTCCCTCTCTCTCTATCTCTCTCTCTCTCTAATCTCTGTAGAACAGAATTGAGCACATGTGTGAAACATACCGATGTGTTCACTTGTTGCGCTGCAGTGAGATAGAAGGAGGAGAGGAGACACTTACTTAGGCAACTAATGTGAATATTATTATTATGAATATAATAGGTTGGTTGGTTTGTCAAGAGATATCCATGTGTTTTGGACAATGCAGACAGTCACATAATTAGACAGAGGCTTCAGTGGTTCATAAAAGCTATCCATGTTTCACTCAAGAGTTTAATGTACCGCTACAGCGATCGCGTTTCATACGCTTTTGTTGTAAATATTTTACATAGATGATCTGCAGTTACCATTACAAGTTACACATGCACGTTCCCAGTTAGCCTATATTATAATGTTTCTGCCTGCATGTAATCTGACAACGTGAGCTCATTGAGCTGAGGAGAATTGAAATGTTAATAGATATTTTAAAGACAATGGAATCCTCCGCTGTGCCATGCGGGGGAGAAGGTGTCAGGATCGTCTGGAGCCAGAGGGGAGGGACTGGCCAATGGAATGGCTGAAACGAACGGTCATTATGATCTTAGCTTAGGCTGCATAGGGGATGGGCTGGCTGCCGTCATGCGAGTGTTAAGGCATTCATAAACTCAGTGTCTTAAAATATCGATGTCCTCACAAGTTTAGTAACCTGCGTGTGTGCGTGTGTGTGCGTGTGCATGCGGTAGATGTTTGAGTGGATCAGTCACAACAAAGAGTTGTTCCTCCAGAGCCACACTGAGATCGGTGTTGGATACCAGCATGCAGTAGATCTACAAACCCAACACAACCACTTCGCTATGAACTCTATGGTGAGTAGATCTACCAGCGTGCAGATCGTTTACTCATTGATACAACGGAGCGGAGTGCCGGCGAGCGCTGCAGCTCACCGCGGGTCAGAAAGTACTTTATTACTCACCGCGGGTCAGAGAGTACTTTATTACTCACCGCGGGCAGTGTTAATTTTGACAGCAAATTCTGATTTAGTCTTAGTCTTTCGAATTACACACCATTTAGTCTTAGTTCCATTTTAGTCTTCTGAAATAGTTTAGTCTTAGTCTTAGTCTAGTCGACTAAATATCAAAACATTTTAGTCTTAGTCTTAGTCTTTAAGTCTTAGTCTTTGTATTTTAGTCTTAGTCTTTTAGTCTTAGTCTTTTAATTTTAGTCTTAGTCTTTTAGTCTAAGTCTTTGTCGTTTAGTCTTAGTCTTTTAGACTTTTAGTCTTAGTCTTTGTCGTTTAGTCTTAGTCTTTTAGACTTTTAGTCTTTGTCAAATACATTTTAGGTATTGAATGTGCAATACATTACAGACACAGATTGAGCGGTGCAACCGCTCCTATAAGAGGGTTTAGGACCCATCCGTGGCGAAAGTTTTTCTTTACGTCGTGAAAATGTGTCTTTCGCTGTGACGCCATGCTGTGGGCTAAGCTCTGCAGGACGTGCTGTGATTGGCTAGCGAGACACATGATGAAATTAACTTCAAACTTTGCAGATGCGCTGTGATTGGCTAGCAAGACGCATGATGAAATTAATAATAATGTAAAAAATGTAAGCACGTCACTTCGCAGGACGTGTTGTGATTGGCTACCGAGATGCATGATGAAATTAATAACTCATAAATAGCACCGCTCACTTCACACTGGGTGTGATTATTTTTAGTATCAAATGACAAGAAATAAGTACATGACCTTGATCTCAGATAAAATGAGTATAAGGCCTGCTCTCCCTGAAAAGGTATGCAGTCAGTGCATAAACCTGAGCGTCCAATCCATTTGGCTATGGCCTGCACCTGTGCACCTGTGCAGAAATCCAAACTAGCCGACCTACAAGCTCACAAGGCATTGCAGTGCGACGTGTTGTGAGCTTGTAGATCTGCTATTTTCATGAAACAACATGTCGGACTTTGGCGTTGATTTTAGCTTTCAGTTTTGATGCTATCTTGGAATGGTTTGCATAATTTTAACCTTTAAAATGGTATATAGATTGACTATGTAGGTGACACACACGCTAGTGTAGACGTGTTTGATTGTCTAAAGAAATGCAAAAAGACGGCGTTCCACAACACACACACGTCAACAACTAGTGTTGCCCTGTATGCTTATTATAAGCAACCTCGTTTTCTGTAAAGTTGCTTGTAAATATTGGTATTTGCTTTTTATTTGTTGTGAGCTTGTAGATCGGCTATTTCCAAATAGTCTTTTTTCAAATAGCCGTTGCGTGTAGGTTTAAAGTGCTCATGTAACCTAATAGTCACTTAGTTCTTTGGGCTTGTTTTCATTGACCTGGTTGCTTATTTCTCTCTCAGTAATCTGGCAACATAGTCATTGTTTACACCATCGAAGAAGAAAAATGCGGAAGTGATCCCCCAGCAAAAAAGACGCTATTTTATGTTGTAAAAATATTAAGTCACTACAGCACCATAACGTGGTTAATAAATTCTCTTTTGGGATGCACAATACACGAAAATTACGGGAATAATAACGCGACTCGCGTCGATAACTAATGGGAAAAAAAACTAAACTAAATTTAAAAAAAAATATCCTCCTGTATCGTGTAACCCCGTGCACCGGCTTGTTGTGATTTGTGTTGCGTTCCTGCAGCGTCCATGCTGGCCCCTAATATGGTCTGCTTCCGGGTGGATCAACCTAACATAACAATGAGGATCGTTCTGATTGGATCCCTTCCCAACTAGTCCCACAAAAAGAGTAATTCTGATTGGATCTCTTCTCCATTCGTCCCGCCCTAACATTTTCGTCTCGTCTAATTCGTTGACTAACGTGTCCATTATATTTCGTCTCACTCTTCGTCTTCACTGGATACCTTTCATTTAGTCTTCGTTTAGTCTTAGTCTTTCAAAAAGCTTTGTTGACGAGTATTTTTCGTCTTAGTCTTACTCAACGAAATTAACACTGACCACGGGCACTGAGAGGGCTTTCAGACTGAATAATGGAGTGAAACCAAACAAACATTCAGCCTGAGTGTCAGGCTATAACAACTCACCAGCTGTGCTCAATCAATGCCATTAGCATTCAAGACTGCAACAACATACTACTACCTTACCTTTCAATGGGCATTTCGGAGTCATAAAGGAGTGTTTATTATTAGTGTTATTATTATTGTTATTGTTATTATTGTTATTATTGTTATTATTGTTATTATTATTGTTATTGTTATTGATTCATTTTGTGTTGCAGAATGCCTATGAGAACATCATTTTGTGTTGCAGAATGCCTATGTGAACATCATTATGTGTTGCAGAATGCCTATGTGAACATCATTTTGTGTTGCAGAATGCCTATGTGAACGTCATTTTGTGTTGCAGAATGCCTATGTGAACGTCATTATGTGTTGCAGAATGCCTATGTGAACATCATTTTGTGTTGCAGAATGCCTATGTGAACATCATTTTGTGTTGCAGAATGCCTATGTGAACATCAACAGGATCATGTCGGTAGCGGGCCGCCTCTCGGAGGCGGGGCATTACGCGTCCACTCAGATCAAACAGATCTCAGCTCAGCTGGACCACGACTGGAAGAGCTTTGCCGCCGCGCTGGACGAGAGATCCACCATCCTCGCCATGTCGTCTGTCTTCCATCAGAAAGCTGAACAGGTCTGTCTTTCTGTCTCCATCATCAGAGATAGGGAGAGCAAGATACAAAATAAAATAAAAATATAGCTGCAAGCAGTGATACACGGGGCCAGGGAATGAAAGGCAAAAAGCAATATGCAATAACAGCATAGTAAGACGTAGAAACAGAATAGAAAAAAATCTGCTCCCGTTTAGGATTAGAAATGTAAAAGTTAGGTTCAGGGGTTGGAATTAGAGCTAACGTATACCTGATTTACACTTAGTTGCAGGCTGGTCGTGCATCGAAAAAATAGCCGATCTACAAGCTCATGTCCTGATGTCCTCACAAGTATAGAAATATAAACGTGTGTGTGTGTGTGTGTGGTGCGTGTAGTTCCTGTCCGGTGTGGAGGCGTGGTGCAAGGTGTGCAGTGAGGGCGGTCTGCCGTCCGAGATGACCGATCTGGAGCTGGCCATACACCGGCACCAGAGTCTCTACGAACAGGTGACACAGGCCTACACCGAGGTAAATACCTTTATATACAGCCTACACCGAGGTAAATACCTTTATATACAGCCTACACCGAGGTAAATACCTTTATATACAGCCTACACCGAGGTAAATAGCTTTATAAACAGCCTACACTGAGATAAATACCTTTATATACAGCCTACACCGAGGTAAATACCTTTATATACAGCCTACACCGAGATAAATACCTTTATATACAGCCTACACAGAGATGAATACCTTTATATACAGCCTACACAGAGATAAATACCTTTATATACAGCCTACACCGAGGTAAATACCTTTATATACAGCCTACACCGAGGTAAATACCTTTATATACAGCCTACACAGAGATGAATACCTTTATATACAGCCTACACAGAGATAAATACCTTTATATACAGCCTACACCGAGGTAAATACCTTTATATACAGCCTACACAGAGATAAATACCTTTATATACAGCCTACACCGAGGTAAATACCTTTATATACAGCCTACACCGAGGTAAATACCTTTATATACAGCCTACACCGAGATAAATACCTTTATATACAGCCTACACAGAGATAAATACCTTTATATACAGCCTACACCGAGATAAATACCTTTATATACAGCCTACACCGAGATAAATACCTTTATATACAGCCTACACGAGGTAAATACCTTTATATACCGCCTACACCGAGGTAAATACCTTTATATACAGCCTACACAGAGATAAATACCTTTATATACAGCCTACACAGAGATAAATACCTTTATATACAGCCTACACAGAGATAAATACCTTTATATACAGCTTACACCGAGGTAAATACCTTTATATACAGCCTACACCGAGGTAAATACCTTTATATACAGCCTACACCGAGGTAAATACCTTTATATACAGCCTACACCGAGGTAAATACCTTTATATACAGCCTACACCGAGATAAATACCTTTATATGTATGTCTATCTGTCTGTCTCACTGTACCTGTCCAATTATCTACAGGTCTGTCTGTCCTCTCTAACACACGTTCCCCTGTGTGTGTGTGTGTGTGTGTGTGTGTGTGTGTGTGTGTGTGTGTGTGTGTGTGTGTGTGTGTGTGTGTGTGTGTGTGTGTGTGTGTGTGTGTGTGTGTGTGTGTGTGTGTGTGTGTGTGTGTGTGTGTGTGTGTGTGTGTGTGTGTGTGTGTGTGTGTGTGTGTGTGCGGTTGTGTGTGCGTGTGCGCGCAGGTAAGCCAAGACGGCAAAGCCCTATTGGACGTCCTCCAGAGGCCCCTGAGTCCCGGCAATTCTGATTCGCTGACAGCCACCGCCAATTACTCAAAGGCGGTCAGTTCCTTCTGTTTACACATGTGATGATGTTATGAACAACTTAAACCCCGGAAAGCTTTCACAGAGAACAGCAGATCCACAAGCTCACAACATGTGGTGTTAATGTACATCTATGATCTACAGTACAAGCTCATAGATGAGCTTGTAGATCTGCTATTTCGTGAACATTTGTGCAAAACTTTGAATATATATCATTTTTTAAAGCGACCATTTGTAACTTAAAATCTTTGCTTCTGGGGCATTCTACAAATGTCTTCTAAATCCTAACAGTTTTCTGGAAAAAACTTATGTTGCTATAATCAGTGGTGCTTAAAGCCATTTCATATCAAGGACCCCCAAAAGGAAATGTATTTGGCCACGGACCCCCATCTGAAAATATTTTGTTCTAGGGACCCCCCAGAAGCAAAGATTTGAGTCAAAATATTTCCTTTAAAAAAAATATATATATATAGGGGGCACGGTGGCGTAGTCGGTAGTGCTGTCGCCTCACAGCTAGAAGGTCCTGGGTTCGGGGTTCGGGGACGCTCTGGGCGCTGGGGGCGTGTCTTCTCTTCCGCATGATCAGCGCCCATACGGCGGTGAAAGGGCCTACTCTGTGTGGAGTTGGCATGTTGGCATGTTGTCCCTGTGTAGGGTAGTTAATACCCTCACAAAAACATGCAGTAATCCTGGTCTCTATACTGCCTCCCCCTGGTCAGCCGGGGCGCCTGATGGAGGGGAAAGGAACTGGTTGGAATAACGTGTTCCTTCCACGCGCTACGTCCTACCGGGGAAACTCCCCCCTGTCAGGTGACAAGAAGGTCAGTTGGCTCTCATGCATTGAAGGAGGCATGAGCTCGGCTCTGGGCTCCCTAGGCTGGTGGGGGGAGTGTAGCGCCCAGGATCACTTAGATAATTGGCACCGGGTGAATAAGGGTTACAAAATCGTGGGATTTTTTTTTTATTAAAAAATATATAATATATATTCAAATATTTGCACAAATGTCCAAGATTTTTCAAAAATAGCAGAACTACAAGTTCATATGAGCTTGTATATCTGCTATTTTTGAATAGCCAAAGTATAACATATGGATAACAGTGGTTACACGGATGCGTTCCTGGTTTGAACAAGTTAAACGAGGGAAGGGAGCGAGTGCAGGGCTTCTAAGCACCGCCCGAGTGGGACAGAAAGTGACTGAGGGGCTTCGGGGCAGGGCTTGTAAGGAAAACAAGCGCTCCCCATCTGTGCTGGAGTCGCGATTGCAAGGCTAGGTAGCTAGGCTAGCAGTTTACACAGGAAGTTCACAGACTCGGCAGCTAAATCTGAATTGCTATCGAATATCTTAGTTACAATGACTAACAGTAAGAGTTAACAGTTAAGTTTTGTTTCTTTCTGTGTTTGTTTGGGAAAGGCTTACTCAAAGTTGGTCCATTGTATATTAGATGTGTAACAGTGTGTATATTGTTGTGTGTTTTACAGGTTCATTGTATATTAGATGTGTAACAGTGTATATTGTTCTGTGTTTTACAGGTTCATTGTATATTAGATGTGTAACAGTGTGTATATTGTTGTGTGTTTTGCAGGTTCATTGTATATTAGATGTGGTACATGAAGTGTTGCATCATCAGAGGAGGCTGGAGAACATCTGGCAGCATCGTAAGGTCCGGCTGCACCAGAGACTGCAGCTGTGTGTGTTCCAACAAGATGTACAACAGGTACACACTGTGTGTGTGTGTGTGTGTGTGTGTGTGTGTGTGTGTGTGTGTGTGTGTGTGTGTGTGTGTGTGTGTGTGTGTGTGTGTGCGCGCGCGCGCGACGGTATGATTCCTTAACCCTTATGCCTTCTTTTTTATCACAATAAAAGAATGTACTTTAGATGTCAACTTTGATCATAATAGCACTAACCACTTTGATCATAATACCACTAACCACTTTGATCATAATACCTCTAAGAAGATACCTCTTATCTCCATATTTTAACTTTTTTCATAAATTAATGCCGTACTTCACCATTCAATGTCACACAAAAGTAACAAGAATAGCCGATCTACAAGCTCAAAACACGTTTTGAGCTTGTAGATCTGCTATTTTTGAATTGGAATCCTGAAAAGTTACATTTTTATTTAATTTCAATTGCATTTGTATGAACTTAAATACAAATACATTGGACATAAAAAAAGACAATATAGTCATTAAGCTACTAATATAGACTGAAGTAATTAAAGCGGGTCATGTTTGCATGTTTGCAATTGTAACAGCTGAAATCAATAATATATCAGTATTCTGATATTAACCTGCGGGCCGCATTAAGTGAAGGTGGGGGCCGCATGTGGCCCCCGGGCCGCCAGTTGCCCATGTATGCGTTAGAAGATACATGTTGGTGCATAATTGCTTTTGGTATAATGTCAGATGTAACACAGAAAGTTACGGTGGGCGTGGCTAATAGACTTCCATTATAGTGTCCGACCGATATGGATTTTTGTGACCGATACCGATAACCGATTTTAGAGAGGTTTGCAGGTTATCACCGATATGCAACCGATATTTTGAATTTTATTAGCTGGAATGAAAACAGGCCTTTTCAGGGTTTATTTTTTTTTACATTTACTCAAGTACTGTACTTAAAGGTAGGGTAAGTGATTTGCGTTGGTTAAAATAATTGTTAAATAGCTCTATATTCTGATAGTACTCATTGCTATAGAGTGTTTGTTCAGTAAAAGGAGTCTCCTTGTCTCTCCACCTCTTTATTAAACAGAAACATTTTCGTTTCAGTTTCAGTTTCATTTCCAATTTTATCCAACCAGGACAGAGAACTCAATCAGGATATAGATTAAACAAGTGAAATTGGAAGTGATGACACTAAGAAATGAGCAGATAAAATTGGAACTGGAACACTATACAAATTAAGCTTAAAAATGGGTACTTTCTCCTGATTGGCTGAGATTTTGACACCTACCGAAAAATTTATTTTCTGTTTATTAAAGAGCTGGAGACTCAGGGAGACATCTGTTACTGAAAAAACACTCTATAGCAATGATTACTATCAGAATATAGTATTTTAACCTTTTAACAAAATACTTTTTGTTTTAACCAAAAAATATCACTTACCCTACCTTTAAGTAAAATTTTAAGTACAATTTTGAGGTATTTTTTACTTCAATGGAGTATTTCCAATTTTCAACACTTTTACTTCCACTCCACTACATCTCAGAGGCAAATATTATATTTTTACTCCACTACAATTATTTGAAAACTTTAGTTACTTTGTAGATTAAGATTTAGAATATTATAAACAAAACACGCATTAACCACTTCAGCCCTACATACATTTAGGCCATTTGAAAATAGCAGATCTACAAGCTTGTAGATCTGCTATTTTCAAAAGATTTGTATACATTTGAAAACGTGTGAAACAGGACATTCTGCATAATGAGTAGTACTTTCTACTTCGTACTTTAAGTCAGAGTCGTACAGAGTAGTACTTTCTACTTCGTACTTTAAGTCAGAGTCCTGCAACGGGCGGGGTACCCGCGGGTGAAAAATATACTTGTATAAGTTCACGGGGACGGGGACGGGCGGTACTGAAGTAAACGCGAGTGGGTAACATTTTATTGTGAAAATCAGAGAGGACTGTCTCCACCCAAACAACAACGGCATGGAGCACGCTGGTCAGTCATTTTAACTCACAAAAACACATTGAACATCCTGTTAAACCTTCAAATTAAAACCATCTGACGATGTAAACAACAACACATGTGTAGTGCGTATGTGCACGTTCGCACGTGTGGCTAAAGCCCGCTCCTCCGTCTTCACTTGATTTCTGAACAAACCTGACCACTGACTGAATGTAGCTCTATTGTTGAAGGCTGCTATCTTTTTAACACATTTCAACACACCTTTAAATTGAGAGACTGTCTGTAGGCTATTTCATATTACTCTGCATGTAATCACGGGTAAAAGGGCGGACAAAAGGTCCATTATTTGACGGGCGTCGCGGGGCGGTTCTGGTTCGTATTTTGAAATAATCACGGGTGACGGGTCAGTATGGATCTGATTATTGCAGGACTCTGCTTTAAGTACATTTTGATACCAAAACTTTTGTACTTTTACTGAAGTATTTTTGTAATTCCGGACTTTCACTTGTAACAGAGTATTTCTGTATTACAGTATTGATACTTTTAGTTAATACGCTGACCCGCTGTAGCCAATTAATTAATTAATTAACACTACAGCTTTGGTGGTGTTGTTTTTGTTTGAGGCGTAACAAACAAAGCCAATGACGACGCTAAAATAGAAGTGAGTAGCCTCAGCCTATCATTATTATTATAGGACAAACCACAATTATTTATACCGGCATGTTTTGGGCTGAACCAGTCATCAGATTGAACTAATTTACCGTCGCATCTGGGAAAAGTATCCGCTGGTTGAAGCTGCTTTGGTCGGTGATGTTTTTGTTTGGTTTGCTGTTGTGTAGAGTAGTAGAGTATGGTACTGAAATGTGATCCCAGCGCGCTCTGCTGGACAAAATATATCATTACACCAGCAACGTGCTTTTTGAGCAAACCTTTTTTGCGAAATTTCACCGATATGATCCGATATACGATATACTTATTAACCAAATAAGGCCAGTCAGTCGGACACTATTCCATTATTACCACATTGTTTGACCCGCCCCTTTAGATTAAAGTGACAAAAGATTTGTTTCTATAATCTCCCTTTTCTCTGAAGTTTTTTTTTCACTGACAAAAACTAAATAAATACTAGATAAAACTAAGCTATGATGACTCAAACTAAATGAAAACTAAATGAAAACTAAGCTATGATGACTCAAACTAAATCAAAACTAAATAAAAACTAAGCTATGATGACTCAAACTAAATAAAAACTAAATAAAATCTAAATAAAAACTAAATCAAATCTAAATAAAAACTAAATCAAATCTAAATAAAAACTAAATCAAATCTAAATAAAAACTAAATCAAATCTAAATAAAAACTAATCTATGATGACTCAAACTAAATAAAAACTAAGCTATGATGACAGAAACGTGTGTGTGTGTGTGTGTGTGTGTGTGTGTGTGTGTGTGTGTGTGTGTGTGTGTGTGTGTGTGTGTGTGTGTGTGTGTGTGTGTGTGTGTGTGTGTGTGTGTGTGTGTGTGTGTGTGTGTGTGTGTGTGTGTGTGTGTGTGCTCTCTAATCAGTTAAGGTAAACACAGGACATGTTTATTAAACAATGTGGAACACACACACACACACACACACACACACAGAATCATAAACAGCAGATGAGACGATTAACCAGACAGACAGACACGCATACCGACACACATACAGACCGACACACATACAGACACACATACAGACACGCATACAGACACACATACAGACACACATACAGACAGACAGACAGACAAACAGTCATGAGAGAGAGAGACATGTATGTAGAGAACTACAGTATGGAGAAGTCTTCCTCAGTGTGTAGATGTTGTGTATATGTTAACATGGTTGTTCGTTATGTTGTGCAGAAGTTGTGTATATGTTCTAATGGGTGTGTGTTATGTTCTATAGGTGATGGAGTGGATAGAGAACCACAGACAGTGTGTAGATGGTGTTGTGTACATGTTCTAATGGGTGTGTGTTATGTTCTACAGGTGATGGACTGGATAGAGAACCACAGACAGTGTGTATATGGTGTTGTGTATATGTTCTAATGGATGTGTGTTATGTTCTATAGGTGATGGACTGGATAGAGAACCATGGTGAGGCGTTCCTCAGTAAACACACAGGAGTGGGTAAATCTCTACACAGAGCCCGAGCGCTGCAGAAAAGACATGACGACTTTGAAGAGGTCGCACAGGTCTGTCTGTCTGTCTGTCTGTCTGTCTGTCTGTCTGTCTGTCTGTCTGTCTGTCTGTCTGTCTGTCTGTCTGTCTGTCTGTCTGTCTGTCCGTCTGTATGCGTGTCTGTCTGTCTGTATGTATGCATGTCTGTCTGTCTGTCTGTCTGTATGCGTGTCTGTCTGTCTGTCAGAGATGTCCACGAGTCTCTGAGCTCGAGTCCGAGTCAAGTCTCAAGTCTTTGAGGCTCGAGTCGAGTCAAGTCTCAAGTCTTTGAGGGTCGAGTCCGAGTCAAGTCTCGAGTCTTTGAGGGTCGAGTCCGAGTCAAGTCTCGAGTCTTGCAGCCACGAGTCCGAGTCGAGTCTCGAGTCTTTTTTTTTTTTTTTTTTATTAATTTATACAATGTAGCCTAAGGCTGAAATACAGTTATGATGGTCCACAAACCCAACCCGAAGTGAGAAATGCACAGAATGAATGTTTATCAAAATAGTAGTAGGATACATTCATTTAGGCTCCTTTGCGTCTTGTAGCGCAGCTCAACTGCGGAAGGCACAGGCTCACACACAGCCGACCAAGGCTACTGCTGCTAGTTAGTCTACATATGTTTTATTAAGGAAGATTGGCATGTCAACGTGTTTGGGTATAGCCTACATCTAGTGCACACTGCTGTGATGTCTCTTGAGCGTAACGACAACGCTCCTACAACACGGACCTCCCCCGACCGACCCGGCCGGGCGGTGGTACACAGTCACATACAGTAGCAATGCATATGGCTATACATCGGCCAGTTTCAGGAAAGATATGTACTCACGTTGGCTGTTATCGTTTACGTTCCATTTCCACCATTCTAATGGATTCCAGGGGTATGTAAACATCTCTGAAGTAGCTCTATAGTTTCCTCTGAAGTGACGCAGTTATGTCCAAGTAGGCTATTGTCCCCGTTCGCAAAGTGCAACTTTTTCATCATCCACCTTTGTGCAATAATCCGGAACAGAGCTACAATAGTGTGACAACTGCCAGCTATAATCTAGTAGGCTACTGTAAGTTTACATCAATCATAGCCTTTCAAACCCAGATACATTGCTACCGTGCGTAAAATGTGCCGTCGCCTACCTACCCAAAATAACAGACATACAAGCTATCAACGTGCTGCGTCATGGCGTGTCGACAGCTTACAGATCTGATCTTTTGGGCACATAAACAATGAGGCGCGACGGAGTATACAACACTACGCATTTTGGAAACCAAATAAGCCTGTGAGGTCTGTATCTGTATATTACATTACGTGGTCGGCAACATAGACATGTCACTTGCTTGTAGTCAGTGGTTCTCAACCTGTGGGTCGGGACCACAACGGAGCTCACAATGCCTCGCAAGCTTGTAGATCTGCTATTTTCACAATATTTATCTGTGGAACCGAGTCAAACTAAATGTGGATCCCCAGTTCAAATATGATTCTTTTGGGGGGTCACGGCCTGAAAAGGTTTGAGAACCACAGCTTTTATGCAGTGAACATTACATGAGCGTAGCGTTTACCGTGGTGAAGTGTTGAATATTCACCCAGCTGGGTTTAACGAAATGAAAATCCGATGTTTCCTAAACGTGCTGTCACAGATGATCCGACCATCTTATAAAAAATTTAAGCATATGCCAAGATAACTGAGGTTATATAGCTGATTCTGAGCTAAACATATTTGTTTAATTTTGAAGTTTTTATATTTAAACTTTATGATGAAAGGCCGCGGCGGCCACACACATAGCAGCTGTTGCACTCGCCTCTCCATGTTTACGTTAATGAGCAGCACGAAACAGCTTGACTGAAGCCGGCTCCGCGCAGCGCACACTGGAGCAGAGGTTTCTTTGCGGGGGGGGGGGACAGGGGAGTGGAAGTTTTTTGGGCATTTCATTCATTTATTTGTCAAAAAAAAAACATAAAATAAAGATTGTCCACGAGTCTTTGAGCTCGAGTCCGAGTCAAGTCTCAAGTCTTTGAGGGGCGAGTCCGAGTCGAGTCTGGAGTCTCATTTGTGGCGACTCGAGTGCGACTCGAGTACGAGTCCCCGACTCGAGTCCCCATCTCTGCTGTCTGTATGCATGTCTGTGTGTCTGTCTGTATGCGTGTCTGTCTGTCTGTCTGTCTGTCTGTCTGTCTGTCTGTCTGTCTGTCTGTCTGTCTGTCTGTCTGTCTGTCTGTATGCGTGTGTGTCTGTCTGTCTGTCTGTCTATCTGTCAGAAATGCAGAAATACAGAAATGAGTGAATGGTGTGCTTTGTCTAAAAAGGTGGGGAGTCCTAGCCTGGTAAACCCCTCCCTCCGGAAATCTCATTTGTATTTGATATCAGTACTGTCTAGCATACAGGCCTGTCTGTCTCTCTGTCTGTCTGTCTGTCTGGCATACAGGCCTGTCTGTCTGTCTGTCTGTCTGTCTGTCTGTCTGTCTGTCTGTCTGTCTGTCTGTCTGTCTGTCTGTCTGTCTGTCTGTCATGGCATACTTTGTCTAAAAAGGTGGGGAGTCCTAGCCTGGTAAACCCCTCCCTCCGGAAATCTCATTTGTAATTTATATCAGTACTGTCTTGCATACAGGTCTGTCTGTCTGTCTGTCTGTCTGTCTGGCATACAGGCCTGTGTGGGCGTGTCTGCAGAGTTCATAACATGAACTCTCTAATCAGCGTCCTCGCTCATTGTTCTGTGATTGACAGGGGAGGTAGGCCAATCAGGTGGAACCCGAGTGAACCCAAATGAAGCCGAGTGCAGCCGACCAAAAATGTTACGGCGGCCATTAAAACTCTGTCCGCTGTTCTCTCCTCTGTTAAAAAAAAAAAACACTGAATTTACTTTTAAGATGTTTTTTCGGATAGCATTTAGTTGTTTAACTTCAAACATGTGGTCAATTAATCATGACAGAGCCTATTTAAAAATACAATTTCAGAGAACCGGCAGGGGCGGGCAGTGACACGCATGTATCCGAATAAAGCAACCAATTTTGGGCATGGCCCTTTCAAATGTCCCCCTGCGGAGGAACTAACTGCGGATTGGCTGAAGGGGAACAAACTGCTGATTGGCTGAAGGGGTTGTCAGTCAACGGTACTAATCACGCCCAGCTCTTGGTCACAGAAAAAAAGCCAAACAGGCCCTCATGCCAGACTCACTACTGCAAGGAGGGAGGGGTTTACCAGGCTCTAAATATAACAAAATAAACAAGACCAGGAGACCTGGTTCTGCCAGACCCAGAATAAGTACTTTACAAGATCAGAGCACTACGTCACCGGACTTCACATGGCGTGTCAGCCTGTGTCTATGCCCATGTATGGACGAAAGGGGGACAGACTTTTTTGGCTGGGGTCGGAGGACAAATGGCCCCTGCCCATGTATGGACGAAACAAGTACAAAGCCTCATGTAAGCCCGACCCCTTGGGTCTGGCAAAAATGCCAAGTGCTACTTTATTAAAAAGCCTAAAGTATTTCATCTTTGAACAATTAAAAACGTGACCACTTGTTTCTTCAGGGCAAAAGAAAGAAGGCTTGGTAGAAGTTTGGGTCAAAGTGTCTAGTATGTGTTTACATAGAGAACAGTGACTTGATCCCCACCAGGACAGGTTGCCTACCCAGTCATAGCCAATTGGAATGGAGCCTGTGTCATGTGACTGACACATGTTGATCACATGATACTATGACTGTGTCATGTGACTGAAACTGATCACATGATAATATGACATGTGACTGATACATGTTGATCACGTGATAATATGACTATGTGTCAGAGTTTTGGACCACATGTGTAGGAGGAGCAGAACAGATGTGTTTTGATGCCATGTAGTCTCCTCTCCTCTCCTCTCCTCTCCTTTACTGCGATCAGTGTTGCCAGATTCTGTGAGAAAAACAAGAAACCAGGTCTAGGAAAACCAGCCCAAAAGAAGCGACTATGGGCCACATGAGCACTTCAACATATACATCAGCTATTTGAAAATAGCAGATCGGCTATTTTAAAATAAAATCTTGCAGGGAAATTATAAGAAATCAGAGCTAGATGTATCTCATAACATGGGGGTGGATGGAGTGACTTTTTTTGGGATGACATCACTTCTGCTTCCATCATTCTCTCGCAGTCAAGGGATCATTCATAGGTTGGGGAAGAGCGCCCTCTAGTGTAATAAAAAAAAGGTGTGTGTGTGTGCGTGTGCAGAACACCTACACCAATGCGGACAAGCTCCTGGAGGCGGCAGAGCAGTTGGCCCAGACGGGGGAGTGCGACCCCGAGGAGATCTACAAGGCAGCACGCCACCTAGAGGTCAGGATACAGGACTTTGTGAGACGCGTGGAGAACAGGAAGCTGCTGCTGGACATGAGTGTGTCCTTCCACACGCACACCAAGGAGGTAGGACAGAGACACACACACACACACACACACACACACACACACACACACACACACACACACACACACACACACACACACAGGAGGTGCAACACGCACTCACACACACACACACACACACACACACACACACACACACACACACACACACACACACACACACACACACACATATGTATATATGTACGTGTGTGTGTATATATACACATTTATTTATACATCTCTGTGTGTGTGTATATAGTTGTGGACGTGGATGGAGGAGCTCCAGAAGGACCTCCTAGAGGAGGTGCTCTCAGACTCGGTGGACAGCGTCCAGTCTCTGATCAAACAGTTCCAGCAGCAGCAGACCGCCACTCTGGACGCTACGCTTAACGTCATCAAGGAGGGGGAGGAGCTTATCCAACAGCTCAGGTAAAAAAATTAAAATAAATTGACAAAAAGACAAAAGAGACGAGACAGTCTTCCAGAGGTGTTGGTGGTCTGGTCGGCTGCTGCATGGGCCCTCTGCTCCACCCTGTGCCAGAGCCCGTCCAGCCCCCTCAGGTCCTCCACGCCCGCCTTCCTGAGTATGTCCGTTTTCCCCAGAGGCGAAGCATCATGAGGGCCAGTGGGGCCACGGCCCGTTCAGTAAAGACCCTGACTTTCCCCGTCTAGCTGCTCAAACTCCTGGACAAGATTCGCAAGAAAAAAATATTCTGCTCCAACAACAATAGACACAGCTGCCGGCCGCGACACTCATGTGACTGCATTGATACATTGGCTGCCCAATTTGCACCTTTTACAAAGCTAAAAAAGCTGCCTACTCCTGCATATCAATGGTCCAAGTTTGTCTGTATACCATATATGCGAAGATCCTGGGGGATACAGATCCTGGCCCGGTCAACATTAGATTCCACGCTACGCGGAGCCCTGGTTTTCCCTGTGGCCAGTGGTCTTGAGCAGCGCCGCTGTTCTTGTCCTAGGGACGTCTGGGAGCCGTCCCTTGGAGGGGTTACTCCCGCGATCAAAGTGATCCCCCGAGTACTGCGTCCTCTCCGTGTGATCCTCTATGTCTGTATCCTCCGTCCCGAGCAACACCACAAAACTAACTGTGAATAAAACAATCAAACAAACACACGCACGGCGGCAGCGAGCCAAGGCAGCCAGTCCTCCCGTCACTCCGACCAGACGCCAACTTTCCTCACGTGGGTAGATGTCAGACGTCACGCCATTCATAAAAGCCAGTGTGGCTGGCCACCGTCAACTCAATATAACGTGTTTCTGATATTGTTCACAGATTGCACAACATGTAGCCTGTTCACTTAGTTCTTTTACAAATATATTTAGCTTGTATAGCGCTGGTGAACTCTTAGCGTAGTACATGAACATGTACTTATTGAGAGTCGGGAAATTAAAATGACTCAAGAAAAAACTCTCTCCGAGGCTTAAATAAATCAGTGAAAAAGCATTGTAATTCTGGATTGTGTATGGCGGCAAGCCTGAACCCATAACATATGAAGGCTCATACAGCCAAACTTTGTCTTCAAGGGCGCTATGGGAGGCTTGAAGGGCACTACGGGAGGCTTGAAGGGCGCTATGGGAGGCCTGAAGCTCAATAAAGTCGTTTGAAAAATGTGTATATTCTGCTCTGAGTTGTTCACCAACCTCTCTCAGCTTTCGAAAAAGATCAGGAAATCTTTGTCCGTCTCCTAGGGAACGGTCTGCTAAGAAGCGTCTTTGTACATTTTGAGTCACGCGGAGGCTTCTGCCTGTGTACTGTGGAAGGCTATGTTTCTGTTCAGAGAACAGCACTTCTGACGTGGAATAGTTTGAGGTAGAGGATCCATTGCTTTCTCCCTCAGCCAAGTCACGGACAGGCATCCGACAGGAAGATTCGTACCATTCGGATAAAGGTGCAGGTGCAGATGGAGGTGTGTTGAGGATCAACAACGTTAAGACAATGTAATTGTTGCGAACATTCAGGGCATACTTGCCAGCACTGGCCTATATATGGATATCCCCATAAATGGAGAAGATCGACCTACGAAGTCGTCATAGAGACCCAAGACGTGCGATAGATACAGGGTCTGACATCAGCGAACCCTTCTCAGATACTCCATATATGGAGATGGCCGTCACGTCCAGGCAGACAATTGTTCAAGTCGCTCCGGTCCGAGTCCAAGTCGAGTCCCAAGTCATTTGGTCCCAAGTCCAAGTCGAGTCCCAAGTCGTTTGGTCCCAAATCCAAGTCAAGTCCAAGTCATTTGGTCCCAAGTCCAAGTCGAGTCCCAAGTCAATCCAACCCTCAGGTCCGAGTCCCAAGTCGAGTCCCAAGTCATTTGGTCCCAAGTCCAAGTCGAGTCCCAAGTCAATCCAACCCTCAGGTCCGAGTCCCAAGTCGAGTCCCAAGTCATTTGGTCCCAAGTCCAAGTCGAGTCACAAGTCTTTCTGTTGTGGAAAAGTCAAGCCGAGTCACAAGTCGAGTCACAAGGTTGTCAAGTCGAGTCACAAGGTTGTGTCAAGTCCCTCACTACTATTGTTCCCCAGCCCACCCACAAAGCACTCAGGATCAGTGGCGTGGGAAGGAAAAAAAAAGAAAAAAAAAGATTTTTATTTTTATTTTTATTTTTTATAATATATATATATTTTGGGAAGACTGCATGGCTAATTTGCATACGCGTAATATATTCACGAGGATATGCATATGAGCCATGCGGTCTCTGGTCTCATAAGAATGAAAACAAACGCCAGCCATGGATCATAGCGGTCTGTTACGGTCATGGATGAACTTCAACCTGGTGTTTGCACTGTCGTTCTGCCTTTCATATACACACACACACATATATATATATATACATATATATACATATACATATATACACACCCACCCACACACACACACACACACACACACACACACACACACACACACACACACACACACACACACACACACACACACAGAGAGAGAGAGATTATTGGGCAGGTATAAAGAAACCTTGACCATTACAAATATATAAATCTTTGGCCTACAAATATATAAACTTGGGTCAGTGCAATGAATGGATGAGTCTGAAAACCTTCCCAGAGTAAAACTTCTTTGGTAAGTATATTTGGTACCCATTCCAATAGAGATGCGCGGATGGCCTCTCACGTCACCCGAATCTGCATGTACAAATTAATTATCCGCCCGTTATCCAACCACAATAATTATATTATCCAATTTAAATATCCGCACCAACCTTTTTTCCCGTATGTCAAAATATTATTATTTTCTGGTATTCCATGTTAGTTTTAGTATTAGTTGTGGGATGCGATCACAAAATGCATTGATTTAGCCTATGGAATGTCGGTGGGTCTTTTTTCTTTTTTTTAAACCGGTGCTGCGCTGAACACACAGAGCGCACTGCTCTGCTGCGCTGAACATACAGACTCTGTGCGGCATCCAACATACAGGCATCCAACATACATGCGGCATCCAACATACAGAGCGCACTGCTCTGCTGCGCTGAACATACAGAGTCTGTATGTTCAGCGCAGCACCGGTTTAAAAAAAAGAAAAAAGACGCACCGACATTCCATAGGCTAAATCAATGCATTTTGTGATCGCATCGCACAGAGGCTGCTCTACACACTCACACAGACACAAGCACGCAGAGATTTAGCTATTTTATGGATAGATATATTATCCATCCATCTTCAACCGCTTATCCGGAGTCGGGTCGCGGGGGCAACAGTTCCAGCAGAGAGCTCCAGACCTTCCTCTCCTGAGCAACATTAGCAACTTCCTCCTGGGGGATCCCGAGGCGTTCCCAGGCCAGTGTGGAGATGTAATCCGCCCATCTGGTCCTTGGTCTGCCCCGGGGTCTCCTCTGTCATTAATTTATTTACCGCAATATTTCACCCGTGGTTTATCCGATATTAATTAATAATCATATTTGATTGACCCGAATCCACCCAAACCGCGGAGTACCCAATATACTTCTAATATCTGATAATAATATCTAATAATCTGATCCTGATAGCATTATTGCGGACACATGCGCTGTTGCCCACTACAGACGAACACCAAAACTCTCGCCCCAAAACAGTCACCCCGGGGGAAATCCGGTGATATTCACCTGGTATTCCTAAACGTAATCTCATTAAACTATGCCTAAACCTAACCTTATTCCTAAACTTAACCTCAGTAAAACTAATAACATGGCTAACCGTAAACTTATTTCTAACCTTATCCTCAGTAAAACAAATACAAGAATACAATAACCGCTGGTCCGCGAAAATAAATGGGGGCGATGGTGTTTTGGGGCGAGTTTTCCGGTTATATATCTACGGGACCATGGCTTAAGTTGCAAGAGATTCTCTCCGTGGAGGAGTAATTAAACACCACAAACACGGATTATAGATAGATAGATAGATAGATAGATAGATAGATAGATAGATAGATAGATAGATACATACATACATACATACATACATACATACATACATAGATACATACATACATACATACATACATACATACATACATACATACATACATACATACATACATACATAGATAGATAGATAGATAGATAGATAGATACATAGATACATAGATACATAGATACATAGATACATAGATACATAGATAGACAGATAGATAGATTATGTTACGTGCGTAATTACGCACGTGTAAATAAATTACAGAAAATAAGAAAATTAATTATGATAAATAAGAATAAATTCATGACTGATACCAAATGAAAATATAAACTTTACAGATCATATAAACATTACAATTATAAGAATTCAAGTAAAATTGAGAAAGATCTGGCCGAATGAAATCTCAACTGCTCTGTTTATTATGCGGGGGGGAACTGACAAAACAAGTCATCCGAGTCATCTTGTCTCGAGTCGAGTCGGGAGTCATTGGCTAGCAAGTCAGAGTCGAGTCTCAAGTCTGTTGGTCTTTTACCTTCCAAGTCCAAGTCGAGTTGCAAGTCTTTACATTCAAAGTCCGAGTCAAGTCGCAAGTCGTCAAATATGCGACTCGAGTCGAGTCACTATGACTCGAGTCCAATTGTCTGCGTCCAGGACTGACGTCATGGTCCCATATTTGGGCATAATTGACATGGGCAGGTACAGCCAGCAGCATAAAGGTCGCTGGAAGCCCTGGTTAAGGCGACGCTCGAAGAGCATCTTAACTCTATCCAGAGTACCAGGAGATTAGCTGGCCTTACAACCCAGTTAATCACGGATGGCATATTCAGGACAACTAGCTGGACTTACAACCCAGCTAGGCCTTCACAGTGGCTCTTGAGTCCGATTCCAAACAACCAGTCGATTATCTGTACTACAGTAATGAAACATGTCCGTCTCTGCTTTAATAGCGAACCGTTACGTTCCTTAAACGGTGGAGATTCTGAATCCCTCTGCTTTGCTTTCCGCTCTGCCGCTCTGTTGTCCTGTCCTGCTCTCCTGTTCTGCTGAAATCCTAAGATATGCTTCTCTTTACCTCTTTGAAAAGCTTTGAAAAGATTATCTCCTGTTCTGCTGAAATCCTTTAAGATATGCTTCTCTTTACCTCTTTGAAAAGCCGCTCTCCCGTTCTGTTGTCCTGTCCTGCTCTCCTGTTCTGCTGAAATCCTTTAAGACATGCTTCTCTTTACCTCTTTGAAAAGCTTTGAAAAGATTATCTCCTGTCCTGCTGAAATCCTTTAAAGATATGCTTCTCTTTACCTCTTTGAAAAGCTTTGAAAAGATTATCTCCTGTCCTGCTGAAATCCTTTAAAGATATGCTTCTCTTTACCTCTTTGAAAAGCTTTGAAAAGATTATCTCCTGTCCTGCTGAAATCCTTTAAAGATATGCTTCTCTTTACCTCTTTGAAAAGCTTTGAAAAGATTATCTCCTGTCCTGCTGAAATCCTTTAAAGATATGCTTCTCTTTACCTATTTGAAAAGCTTTGAAAAGATTATCTCCTGTCCTGCTGAAACCCTTTAAAGATATTCTTCTCTTTACCTCTTTGAAAAGCTTTGAAAAGATTATCTCCTGTTCTGCTGAAATCCTTTAAAGATATGCTTCTCTTTACCTCTTTGAAAAGCTTTGAAAATATTATCTCATGTCCTGCTGAAATCCTTTAAAGATATGCTTCTCTTTACCTCTTTGAAAAGCTTTGAAAAGATTATCTCCTGTCCTGCTGAGATCCTTTAAAGATATGCTTCTCTTTACCTCTTTGAAAAGCTTTGAAAAGATTATCTCCTGTCCTGCTGAGATCCTTTAAAGATATGCTTCTCTTTACCTCTTTGAAAAGCTTTGAAAAGATTATCTCCTGTCCTGCTGAAATCCTTTAAAGATACGCTTCTCTTTACCTCTTTGAAAAGCTTTGAAAAGATTATCTCCTGTCCTGCTGAAATCCTTTAAAGATATGCTTCTCTTTACCTCTTTGAAAAGCTTTGAAAAGATTATCTCAAATATTACAAACTGCATTGTTTTTAACTTTTTGACACATTTTATATCATTTTATATGACGTCAGCATCCATGACTTCTCTCATCTCCATATTTGAATAAATCATCCATGACATCACTCCATCACTATATTTGGATGCATCCGATAAACGGCTCTCAAAGTGGGGTCCGGGGACCCCTTAGGGGTCCATAGAGTCCCCAGCAACATAAGTGACATTATAAATGACACTTGGGTAAGGGGTCGGGTTGTACTTCTCATCATTGTTCATTCTTGTCTGTTCTTGTTTTCATCAGTGGTGTAAAGTAACTAAATACAATTTTGAGGTACTTTTACTTTACTGGAGTATTTCCAATTGTCTATACTTTTACTTCTACTCCACTACATCTCGGAGGCAAATATCGTACTTTTACTCCACTACAATTATTTGTAAACTTTAGTTACTAGTTACTTTGCAGATATACATTATTACAGTATAAAACATACATTAACCACGTTAACCCTTTCTTTTACATAGACTTTTTGAAAAGAGCCGATCTACAAGCTCACAACGCGTCGCATCGCGACACGTCTGCTATTTTCAAGCATTTTAGTACTTTCACTTTTGGTACTTTAAGTACATTTTGATACCAATACTTTTGTACTTTTACTCAAGTAAATTTTGAATTCCGGACTACTACTTGTAACAGAGTATTTCTACATTGCAGTATTGATACTTTTACTTAAGTAGAACATTTGAGTACTTTTTCCAGACAGGGCGTTCCATTGCAACATGTAAGTCTGGCTCCAAGTAATCCACTGCTTAAATCTCTATACCAGAGGTCTTCAACAGGGGGTTCGGGACCCCTAGTGGGTCCTCGGGGTTGTTACAGGGGGGCAGACAAATGTTTGTTTGTGTGATAGAAAGTTTGTTTTTACATTAACCACGTGAATCCTAGCATCGCTATTCTGAGGGAGGCATTGTGGGCTTGTAGATCTGCTATTTTTGGCAAAGAGTTTTGGTGTAGAGGGGAACAAAATAGCAGACCAAGTACAGAGCCAAAGGTCTAGTTTATTAAAGGGATATTTCACTTTCAAAAACACTTTGGGTCATTTTCTCGTCTACTCAGGCTTTTGTGAGCCCCGCCCCGCCCCCGCCCCCAGTTTTTAAGTGGCTTGATTCAGTATTTAGATATTTGATATTCATTTTATCAGACGCCCTCTTCCTATACAAACCCATTATAACTTCAAACTCCATTTATAACATGTTAGATTCATCAAAAACACCCGTCCTTGGTTCTGGTGACTCATCCTGCCCTCCTAATACGCGAGGGGGCCGTGTTTTTTCCATTACTTTTTTATCTATCTATTTATTTATTTTAAATTTTGGAAAATGAAAACAATGTAATACAATAAAGTAATGAAATAAAATAAATGAAAAAACACGGCCCCCTCGCGTATTAGGAGGGCAGGGTGAGTCACCAGAACCAAGGATGGGTGTTTTTGATGAATCTAACATGTTAAAATAGTTTGAAGTTATAATGAGTTTGTATAGGAAGGGGGCGTGTCTGATAAAATGAATATCTAAATACTGAATCAAGCAACTCAAAAATGGTCTGGGGGCGGGGCTCACAAAAGCCTGAGTAGACGAGAAAATGACCCAACGTTTTTTTGAAAGTGAAATATCCCTTTAACACATTGGGTGCCAGAATGTTATAATAACAGATTACGTTCGGTGCCAGAAATCTCACCGTTGAGCTGCGCGGCGCTGTTTAAGCTGTAGACTCCACAATGTGCATTCCAAGTGATGGGGCGGCCATAGCTGAGTGGTTAGTGAGCCCGCCTAGGGAACCAGCTGGCCCTGGTTGCCCCAGGTTCGATTCCAGGCTATCTCAGCATATGTGCCGATGATATGAAATTTGTCCCTGAGCAAGACTCTTAACCCCAATTGCTCACAGGTTCTCATTGGAAACAAGACCGCAAGGACTTTCATGAACGACCTGTTAAAAGGAATTATCCTTATCCTTTATGCGTGCAGTTTCGATCTTTCATGCGGGTCACAATGGCGCAGCGATCGCCCATACAAAATGAGTCGTTTTCCCCAACGTAAAAGAGTTATAGTGGTTTTAGAGAAGGAGATAGAACAGAAGCGGATGGGGAGCCATGTTTTTTGGCACGGTGATCTATATGGCCCTTCCTTCTCAGAATCTCCTTGGGTGATTCCAGAGCTGCTCCAGCCCCTCCCGTGTGGAAAAAAAATAAAATAAAATAAAGTGACTCAAAACACGGTCCAGACCGTGTTCGGCACCGAAGCGCTACTCTGTGCAAACACGGTTCAGACCGTGTTTGGCACCCAATGTGTTAAGTATTGAGAGTTGATGTGGTTAAAGATCTGAACATGAATTAACTTGAATCAACAAACCAAAACATATATTAATCTGTAACACAATTGTATACAATATATGTAGTGGGGGGTCCGTGCTTCATCTCTCTCTCAGCCAAGGGGTCCTTGGCCTGATCTATACTTTAAAATCTATGTTGTTATCCCGGACACCACAAGAGAATCCATGTGACGCATTATTGCTGTTTGTAAGTATCAGAGCATAATTAATAATAATTGTGCGACAAGAGATTCAGAGAAGGCAAAGAGATCAGCATTTTACGTCGAGAGAGACATTTTTTCTCTGTCTGTCACGCTCTGAAAATAGCAGATCTGCAAGCTCACAACGTTTTGAGCTATCTGTTAACATTCACATGTCCACCCCCCTCCCCCCCCCTCAGGGATGCAGCCATGTCCACCAATAAGACGCCTCATTGCAGTTCCATCGCCCACATCCAGGGGGTGCTGCAGCAGCTGGATGAGGCTCAGGGTCAAATGGAGGAACTGTTTCACGAGAGAAAGATCAAACTGGACATTTTCCTCCAACTACGCATCTTTGAACAATACACTATAGAGGTAAGACTGTGTTACTGTCTGTCTGTCTGCCTGCCTGTCTGTCTGTCTGTCTGTCTGTCTGAGAAATTGTGAAATATTGTGCAAATCTTTGAATATATATGTTTTAAAGCAAACATTTGTAACTCAAATCTTTGCTTCTGCGGGGTCCCCGGAACAAAATATTTTGAGATGGAGGTCCTTGGCCAAATACATATAATTTTGGGGTCCTTGACATGAAAAAGATTGAGAACCACTGACATAGTAACATAAGTTTTTTTCAATAAACAGTTAGGATTCAGAAGACATTCTGTAGAATCGGCTTAATGGGTTAAAGGACGACTTCACCCATTTTCAACCTTATCTTCATATAATTGGTCTTCACTAATGCTCATTATAATATTATATTATATCTTATCTTCATATAATTGGTCCTCACTAATGCTCATTATAATATAATTAATAATTATACACAGGGGTGCACATAACTTTTTAGGTCTAGTACTCAGAAGAGCACCTGGGGATGTAACTTGGTGCGCACCAAATAAATGGACATGGTCCCGTCCCGTTTTGTCACCGGGGGGGGGGGATTCAGCACGGTGCCCACCGGGACAGTTTTGTCAAAAGGACGCTCTGCTTTTTTTCTTCTCAAGCCGCTTGGTGAACCCCCCAAGGTTGGTGCCCTGTGCTGCGCTGCTTTTATCCGCCAGATTGGGACGTTCACGGCATATTTTGCACCATTACGGTGCGTTCATCATCGGTGACGAGTGCCTCTAACAGCCGCTGCTGGCTGCGTGCAGCGAGCTGCGAGTCGCAGCGTGTCTGTGTGTCAGGATGCGAGGCAAGGCAACACTCACACAATCACGTGCAGCATGCGTCCCCTCCCCCTGCGCCTATTGGCTGTACATGGGGCCGACGCGTGCTTTAGCGTGATTGTGTGAGTGTGGCTTCAGGAAGTAAATTCCTAGCCTCGATCTCCAGGCTTTTATTTTTTATTTTTGCTAAAAAATTAAAGCTTGGAAATTCCTGTCCCAGCTGTTGGTACGCAAAAGCGCCTCGCGTCGTCTGATGTGCCGCGCATTATTTATTTTGGGTGCGCATGCGCACCTGCGCACCAGTTATGTGCACCCCTGATTATACACATTATACATTATACACTGTGTGTGTGTGTGTGCGTGTGTGGGCGCATGTGTGTGTGTGTGTGGGCGCGTGTATGTGTGTGTGCATGTGCGTGCGCACGTGTGTGTATGTGTGTGTGTGTGTGTGCGCGCGTGTGCGTGCGTGCACGTGCACGTGCGTTCATGTGTGTGTGTGCGTGTGTTTCAGGTAACGGCAGAGCTGGACGCCTGGAACGAGGACCTCTCCAGGCCTCTAGGGGACGCTAGCTGCAGTACGGCAGGAAGTGGTGGCGGCGGCGGCTCGTCGGGAGGTAGCGAGGAGACGATGGGCGTGGCGGAGCTGCGCCTCCAACGGCACGCCGAGAGGAAAGCGGCCATGAACAGCATGACCTATGAGGTCATGCAGCAGGGGACGGACCTGCACCAGTACATCATGGAGGTCCAGGCCTCAGGTGAGACACGCTTTAGAGACCTGCACCAGTACATCATGGAGGTCCAGGCCTCAGGTGAGACACGCTTTAGAGAGAGTGTCATCTTAGATCTGAGCTATATAGCAACATAAGTCAGGGGTCTTCAATGTTTTCAGGCCAAGGACCCCCTAGCTGAGAGAGAGATAAAGCAGGGACCCCCTACTCTATATTGCATAAAATTGTGTTTCAGATTAAAGTTTTTTTTTTTTTACTTAGTCTGCTCTTTTTTCCCTCTACAACACCTATAGCCTCTTTGCCAAAAATAGCCGATCTGCGAGGCGTTGAGAGCTTGTAGATCTGCTATTTTCGGCTAATGTTCCCCTCAGAAAAGGAATTCTAGGGTTCAAGTGGTTAATGTAAAAAAAACTAAATCCCCCCTATAGTAGCTCTGAGGACCCCCTAGGGGTCCCGGACCCCCTGTTGAAGACCGCTGACATAAGTTGTTCACAAGGGGCTAGCATCCAGCTTGAGGCTATACACGAATCCACAGAGCGCTTCCCTGTAGGTATGGCACCGCCCCCTTTAGGTAGGCCGCCATTACTGCGGTGTCAATATCAGTCAGCTGCTACTACGCTGATATTGACACCGCAGTAATGGCGGCGCTACCTAAAGGGGGCGGCGCCATACCTACAGGGAAGCGCTCTGTGGATTCGTGTATATAGGAAGAGACAGTTCATATGAATGGCCTGTAGTCTTGCTGTTTCACCCCTGCTGGTGTCAGAAGCAATTCGGCTCTATTCAAGCGGATGGGTTTTTGCCGAACTTTACACTTGATTTTATTACCTTAACTCTTTGACTGCCAGAGTTTTTCAGTAAAGTGTCAGCCCAGTGCCAGAGATTCTGAGCATTTTTCCCCATCTTTGAAGACCCACAGAACATGTTGTGTTTTGACTAAAATTACACAGAATATCTCAAAAGAGAGGTGTGGCTGTCTACTTTACCCGGGGGAAAAAGTGAGTTGCTAGCATGTACGGTTCCTTACTTATCAGCAGTTGAGTATAGCTTGGTTTCAGCAAAATCAGCCCTTTTCAAATGGAAACCTGAGATAACAGGCTTTTAGTGAAAGATGCTCTCTGGAGCAGAAATCTCTCTGTAGCCTTTTATTTTTCTCCTCCGTGGTATCAGATATGTGAACCTTAGTTGTTATCAAACTAATTACAAAAAAAAAAATCAAAGTAATTTTTTACAGAGTTTTACATTCAAAGATCAGTTGTGAAATGTCAGCCCAGTGCATCTTTCAGTGCACTAAATCTATTGCATATCTGTTTGTGTCACAAATACTATATATATATATACACACACACACACACACACACACACACACACACACACACACACACACACACACACACACACACACACACACACACACTACATCAATGGCATGAAACAGAATATAAACAATATATACAGTCTACAAAATAATGTCCACAAAACCCAGAGGTAAAAAACTATGCATCACCATTTAGTTAGAAAAGGGATAATTAGCTTGCTTCCAGTATACAAAAAACAATACTATTCGATGTTCAAGGTTGTACTTTATTGCATCTTGTGTACAGGTACAAAAACGTAAAACTTTTTTACTTCACTGTTTTCAATTTTCAATACTTCTACTCCACTACATCTCAGAGACAAACATTGCACTTTTACTCCACAAATTATTTGAAAACTTTAGTAACCCTATACACTTGGCTATTTGAAAATAGCCGATATACAAGCTCACAACGCGTCGCCTTGATCTTGTAGCAGTTGGTATGTACTGTGGCTCTGAGTGGTACTTCTTATAACACTCCTCCGGGTGCAAGACCACATTGCATTTTTTACAGTACCACCTCGTCTCGCTCCGATTGGGTGGTATAGAGCAAACCCTGCATCGCCTGCGTGGTCCTGCGCATCCGGTGGTGGGAGGCAACTTTGCCAGTACATGGCCTGCCAAGTCGGGCTCCAGCCTAGACTGAGGGTCGTGGAAGGGTGCCCTTTCTGCCCTAGGCGCCACTACAGGTGGAGGGGCATTCCTCCCTTCTAGCTCACCCCCAGCAGCTCTCTGGGTGGGCTGGGCTGGGCTGGTCCAGGACTTTATCACACATTTCATGAACTCTAGAAGACATTTGCATTCGCCCTGTGGATGCTTGTTCCTGTAAATGATAAATGCATTGTACATACAAATTTCAAACAAATAGGTTACACATTTGTTTGTCCACTTGTTGGACTTTCTGACAAACGGGTAGTACGCAATGCTCTGGTCCAATCTATCCACCCCGTTCATGGACTTGTTGTATGCGACAACACAAGAGGGCTTTTATTTATCCACTATCCGACTCGGCTCATCCTTCCGGCCTTTCTGCCATACTGTGACGTTCTCGGTCTCGTTTTCATGGAAAGTGGAGATCATTCTCACAATGTTCTTGTCCCGCCACCCCAAGACCATCACCTTGTTGTTGTGCCTTGTAATGATCTCTCCAACTTTCAGGT
Source organism: Gymnoscopelus braueri (assembly GCF_963280865.1). Taxonomy (NCBI): domain Eukaryota; kingdom Metazoa; phylum Chordata; class Actinopteri; order Myctophiformes; family Myctophidae; genus Gymnoscopelus; species Gymnoscopelus braueri. The sequence continues at coordinate 51,105,399 of NC_137618.1, read as the reverse complement.
CAGCAGTAGTGAGCTCTCGAATGAGTGGTGGTTTGCCTCGATTCCGCTGCAGTGTACCGCAGACATGGGTCTGGAGGTTTAGCAGTAAGTCACACATGCCTACAGAGTTATAGAAATTGTCCATGTATAATCTGTGGCCATTACCGGCTAAACCATCCAGAAGACCGACCACTGTGTCAACCAGGGGAATATGTTCTTCTCCACGACCGCAGTATGGCCTCATGTTGAAACAATATCCTGTCTCAGAGTCACACAGGATGTAGGATTTTATGCCATATTTGGTTTCATGGGATTGTACACCTTGAAACTTAGCCTCCCACGAAACAGCAATGTACCTTCATCTATACAAATGTTTTTGTTTGGTTGGTACATGTCACGACATTTGGAGACAATATAATCCAAAACTGGGCGGATTTTGAACATCCTGTCCTTGCCAGGTACAGGTGTAGCATTGTCACTGAAATGAAGGAAACGCTGGATAATTTGAAACCTGTTGCGACTCATGGTTTTGTTGAAGAAGGGGGTAGAGTAGAGGTCTTCAGTCGACCAGTACATCGAAAGCTCTGGCTTTCGAATGATGCCAGTCAGAAAATGGAGCCCTAGGAAGGTTTTTAGTTCTGGGACGTCAACAGGGTGCCACTCCCGAGCCCGAGCATGAGGCTGCATTTCCTTGATAGCTGCTATGCACTGGTCAGCATACAAATTTGTCTGAGTGACAATTTGTTCGAGGAGCTCCTCAGACAAGAAAAGCTGCAGGAAGTCCACTGCGTCCTCAGACTGGAGAGCAGCAGCAGCACCGCGAGGTCCAGGGTCTGCAGTGAAGGGGATGTGTCTAGGATACCAGTCCCCAGTTTCCTTCCACTCATCTGCAGCTGGACTGGGTCCCCCACGTCCTTTACCACATCCTGCACCTCTGCTACGCCCCGGCCTGCCACAAGCTCCACCTCTGCTCCGTTGCCGACCTGTAAATTATAGAATACATACCGTAAATTTCGGACTATAAGCCGCGACTTTATTCCCATTTTTCGACCCTGCGGCTTATATAACGGTGCGGCTTATCTATGGATTTTTACAGCTAACGGCCACTAGGGGACCTCCTAAATCCATGGATTTTACACCCGCGGCTTATAGTCCAGTGCGGCTTATATATGTACAAATCATTCAATTTAGCTGCTGCGGCTTATATTCAGGTGCGGCTTATAGTGCGAAAATTACGGTAATTACTATAACATTTTTCATTTGTGTGGTACTGTAAGTGATGGATAATTAGTTTGATAACAACTATGGTTCACATATCTGATACCATTGAGGAGAAAAATAAAAGGCTACAGAGATTTCTGCTCCAGAGAGCATCCTTTTAGCTTGCTTCCACAATAAATATATATAAAAAGATACTATTGTCTGTCACAGTCACAGTTTGAACTATTCAGCACAAGAACTTTTTTCTTACCTCTCTTGGATCTGCCAACAGGTGGTAAGGTAGACTCCTCCTTCTCCAACTCCTCCTCCCCCTCCTCTTCTAAAAGCACAGTAGTAAAATAGAAAATAGTTTAAGAAATATGATCAAAATCATTAGTATTATTTACACTCCCAGCATGTCTCAGGCTGGTCCATGAATTTATGATGTAAGGTAAGGTAAAATGATTCTTACCGTCACTACAACTGCTGCCCACATCAGCACAGCCACCTGTAGCCCCCCAAGCCCCACTGGCACCAGGCAACTCCTCGTTGTCTGAAAACAGTGAGATTTTGGAAATGTCTGTGATTTACACAAAATCAAATCAACGCTCCTCTTATCCAGAGCTACTTACAATAAGCCACACATCAAAAGATACAGTAGCCTACATATAGCCTGGTTCCAGCCGAATCTGCCTTTGCAAAATCGCATCGCACTTTAGCCCTCGGCAGATTAGGTCTGGCCCCCCTCCATAGAGATTCCATTTCTCTCCCTCCGCAGTGGTGTGGAGCCAACCAGGGCCCAGTATCCAAATGTGGGCGGGCTTATCACCTTATTTGGAGCAATGACGTACAAGGAAGCACTGCTCTGATTAGTTCGTGAACAAGGAAGCACTGCTCTGATTGGTTTAGGTCTAACCAATAGAGTCCGTTTGGATCTTTTTGTAACCGCCCCTTGGAAAACAATCTATCGTTGATAGGGACCAGACTAATATCCACGCAGTGTGTCGTGTGATATTGTCTGGCCACGCGAGGCTAGCCTACATAGGTTACCATGCATAAGTTACCACCCTTTGATGTGAAATGACATCAAAGGTAAGTGAACATGCTTGTTGACAGAACCTCATGAAGATGTAAACATTGCTGTTTACATGACATGACCTTTGTTTTCAGTTCAGGGCTTTGATCTAAGACAGTTCAAGCACATGCAGGGAGGGGGGCTGTTTGCAACTGGCCTCCATCACCCGTGCTAGAATAGCATTTCAATGACATGGTGTTGCTTGCTATGATTTATAATAACCACTAGATGTCATCATTACCACCATATACTTTTTGCCATGCTATATATATATATGTCACAGGGTGTTTGGAGAGCCAGGGTGATTGAAGACAGAGCGCTTGTTTTTAGGCACGGGGCTTCGGGGCGATGCGGGGCTTTTCGAGACAGGGTTTATTAGCGAGGCTCGTGAGGAGGAGGAGGAGGACGGCGCTGCGATGCGGGGGGTTATTACGCGAGGCTCGCGAGGAAGAGGAGCCTCCTCCTCCTCCTCCTCCTCCTCGCGTTTTAAACCGTCCCGTCCTCTCCTTCTCTCCTTCTCCTCCGAGGAGGAGGAGGAGAAGGAGAGCGCGGAGAGGCGGGGCTTTGATGCGCCGACGGAGACCTGTCTTTTGTTGTTCCCCCCCACATAGCTATAGGGGAACCATAATATCTATGAGGGGAACGCTGAACACGCGTTCACACGCACGGCGCGCCGACTTAGTGGAGCTTGAGGCCGAGGAAGCGCGCCCTCGCGCCTCCAGGCGCGAGTGCCCGCGGTGACCGGCCGACGCTCCACTAGTCGACTCAGCGCCGTTTGATTTGTAAACCGATAGGGACAGAATAGTTCTTTTCATGGATCACTGTGTGTGTGTGTGTGTGTGTGTGTGTGTGTGTGTGTGTGTGTGTGTCAGGGAGAAACTAAAACAAAAGCCAGCAGAACACAATAAAAGTATCTTAACAGTCCATTGAAAGCATGTGCGCGTGTGCGTGCGCGCACGCGCGTGTGTGTGTGTGACTGTGTGTGTGTGTGTGTGGTAGCGGCCATATATGCTTGTGCACAAGCCTGGCTTGTGGCTCCCTCTAGTGTCTAGTGTTGCTTCTACAGAATTGCTGGGTGGGTGGTAAAAACGAGCGAGCCTTCTTCAATCACCCTGGTTCTCCATTCACCCTGTAACATATATATTGGATGTCTTATGCTAAAGTTCTTGCTTTAGCATAAGACATCCAATGTACTATATTTTAGAAGGATTTTTATACATTTTCTACAGTACGACATGCACATCCATAACACGAATTTGAGCTGGCGATGAACACAAATAAAGCAGATCGCACACCGAGTGCTCCAACTTTGAGGTGTAATAAAAAAGATAGCAGATCTACAAGCTCACAACGTCGCAAGCGATGCATTGTGAGCTTGTAGATCTGCCATTTTCAAATGATTTTTATAGCAACGCATTGTGAGCTTGTAGATCTGCCATTTTCATTTTATGTTTTATCAGGCCATACACACACACACACAGTCATTTTATCTGGAGGCTAGGCTGCAAGTTGCGCAGCGGGCCTTTGACAAAAGGATTTTTATACATTTTATATGTTTTACCAGGCCATACACACACACAGTCATTTTATCTGGAGGCTAGGCTGCAAGTTGCGCGCGCGCCGTTCGTGTTGGGTTTGAGCGATGAACAATATATAAAGCAGATGAAAGAATAGTATGAATGAATAGTTCTTCTTACCACTGTCAAGGACAGGAAGATCCTCTCTCATGGGTTCCCACACATCCGCGGAATCCACGTCGTCTGAGAATGAGACTGTGGAGCTCTGAGAATTGAATGGAGACTCCACGACCTCACGACGCTCTCGAAAGTCCCGATCCGTTGTGACTCGGGCACTGCGACGTGGTGGAGGTGTGTCGGTTCCGACACTCTCCGGTCCAGCCTCGACACGAGGTTCATCTTCACCAGAAAGCTCGGAATCGGTCTGCGGCAGGGCCTTTTTTTGGATCCAATACTGCATCGACTCCTCCAGGGTTCGCTGCCGTAAAGAGCCTGCGGCGCTCGGTGTGCTACTCGGCGGAGCAGCCGCGGGGAGAGGCCGTTTGAGCCTTTCTTGGCATGGCTGTATAAAACTAACTAAAACTAACACTGAAATAAACTACAAACTAAATAAACTCACTCACCTCACTCCTCACTCTCAACGCCCTTCTCTCAACTCACTATAAACATACAATACAATTACACTAACGTTTTTTTTTCTTTTCTTTTTTACACATAATTACACATACAATAAACTAAATATGCTCTTTCCCTCACTCCTCTCTCTCTGTCAACTCCCTTCCCTATAAATGCCAATAAACTAAATCTAACTAAATCTCCCTTCCCTAGCAACTCTAAAACAACAATAAACTAAATCTGCTCTTTCCCTCACTCCTCTCTCTCTGTCAGTCAACTCCCTTCCCTATAAATGCCAATAAACTAAATCTAACTAAATCTCCCTTCCCTACAAACTCTAAAACACTAACACTATCGCTCTCTGTCTCTCTGTCTATCTCTCTCTCTGTCTCTCTCTGTCTCTCGTCTCTGTCTGTCTGTCTCTGCTCAACTCGTACCTACTCCCAACGATCAGAGCAGTGTTGCTGGGAGCTATTTATTTGTTTTGGTTTGATCACGTGATTTCTGGTTAACCCTATGTGACCCAGACAAGTGGGTCACATAGTCAAGGACACCAAAAGATGTGGGAAGTCCCCTCTATTGTAAAACCACTGAAAACCCAAAACGCGTCTAACGCGTCGACGGCCAACTGGACAAAGTAGCAATTGACGCGTTATCGCGTCAAGGGCAGTCAAAGAGTTAATAAACATTTTCATAAATACTATATGCTTCCAGTCACTAGTTTAAAGTCTTCTTTCAATCACCATGATATGCGTTTTGGTCAATTATGGTCCCATTTATTTTAAAATTGATCATAAAGTAGGGTATGCTGTAGGAGGGGTGTGGCTACCTTGTGAGGATTTGATTGACAAGCTACACAACCAATCAGCATTAATACCCCACCCCCGTTCTGGTCCCAACCAATAGCATTAATTTCCGAGTCCATTTTTGGACCGGATATAGAAAGATGGCAGATTCGAAATGGCTGAAAAATAGCCTTCAGTTACGTCTGTAGACACCAGGGGTGTGACGATGGCCATCTATTTCTAAGGTCTACGGTTTTTCAGAAAACTCTTAGGATTTAGAAGGCATTTCATTGTTGTCAGGCAGAAACCGCTTATCTCCATAGTATAACTTTTGTGTTTTTTTCGTAAATTAACGCCCTACCCGATCATACTACAGTGTCACACAAAAGCATCAAAAGTAGCAGATCTACAAGCTCGAAATGCGGCGCGAAGACACACGTTTCGAGCTTGTAGATCTGCTACTTTTGATGCTTTTGGAATTTGAATCCTGAAAAGTATGTTTTGGACATATATGAGGTTTCCACCCCTCTCCCTTCCTCTCCAGGTATAGAGTTATCAGGAGAGAAGGAGGTGGACTTGGCCACTCAGGTCCAGGACCTCCTGGAGTTCCTCCATGAGAAGCAGCATGATGTGGAGCAGAGCGCTGAGCTCACACACCAACGGCTGGAACAGGTTGCTCAGCTACGCCACCTACAGGCCGAGGTCAAACAGGTAATACGTCAGTGGTTTGTCTTTTATTACAGCAAATTATGAAGACTTTTTAGTCAAAGTCTTTGGAATAAAATAAAAGCATTTTGTTTTAGTCATATTTCAGTCACCTGAAATGTTTTAGTCTAGTTTTAGTTCAGTTAGAACTAAATATAATTAGATTTTAGTCGACTGAATCTACAGTTGATTTAGTGACTAAAATGTATTCTGGCGTCGTAATGACCAGTGGTGGAAAAGGTACTCACATTTCTTACTTAAGTAAAAGTATCAATACTGCAATGTAGAAATACTCCGTTACAAGTGACAGTCCGGAATTCAAAATTGACTTGAGTAAAAGTACAAAAGTATAGGCATCAAAATGTACTTAAAGTACTAAAAGTAAGAGTAAAAGTATACAGAATATCCCAATTCACACAATAGCAGATCTACAAGCTCACAATGAGTCGCATCGTGACACATTGTGAGCTTGTAGATCGGCTATTTTCAAATGGCCGAAATGTATAATAGGGCTGAAGTGGTTACTGTATGTTGTGTAATAATGATTATAATCTACAGTAAGTAGTAACTGAAGTGAAAATTGGACATACTCCGGTTAAGTAAAAATAGCTCAAAATTGTACTTAAGTACAGTACTTGAGTAAATGTACTTAGTTACTTTACACCACTGGTAATGACTTATTTATACTGAGGTGCATCATTGTACATTGTATCTATCTGATCTACACAACTATATTATGAAGGATGTTTGAGGCACTTGACACACACACACACACACACACACACGCACGCACGCACGCACGCACGCACACACGCACGCACGCACGCACACACACACACACACTTCCGTTGTATCTTCGCTGGGCAAAGACATAAGAATAGCTTAACTCATTGACTGCCAGAGTTAAAACCTTGTTCATAGCAGCCCTTGCCAGCGATTTTCGTGTTTTTTTGTTTCGTTATTTTGTTATTTAATTCACATCTAGAAAGTCTGGCTTGACACTTGAATCGTTTTGATCGTTCCACCACTAGAGTGCAGCGCATACCAAGCTTGATCGCCTCTCGATCACACTCGCCCCCTCCCAGACCCACTCACACAGTGAAACACATGAACCGGAAGTGAAATGTCTCAGATTCTGTTATCGGCGAAAATTACTTTGTGATACACAACGGGGATGACTGTTCGTCACCCAGACCATAGATTATAGGAGGGGAGGTCTCCGATCGTTTTTCATAGCGTGTGAAAAACCATTTGTTTCCCTATTATGGTCGAAAATGACTGGGGGGAAAAATGTAAAACCGAAAACGGAACCCAAGTCATGGAACCGGATGCAGTGGTGGTTGAAGTAAGTGGAACCCGAAACTTAGCCTGATTCATAACAGAATAGCGTGATCAGAGCATAAAGATCAATAAAGACCATAGATCGCATTAACGCGATCCTGGCGGCCAAGCGCGCTATTTATTAGATCGCGTTAATGCGATAATGGCGGCCAATGAGTTAATAATAATAATAAGGGTAATAATAATAATAATAATAATAATAATAATAATGTATTAATATTAATGCATTCATGTTTACCTTATTTTTCAGCTCATATAACGTTTATCTCCTCTCCTCTCCTCTCCTCTCCTCTCCTCTCCTCTCTCTAGGTGTTAGGATGGATCCATAATGGTGAATCCATGCTAAATGCTAGCATGGTGAATGCTAGCTCTCTGTTAGAGGCTGAGCAGCTACAGAGGGAGCATGAACAGTTCCAGATGGCTATAGAGGTATTCACACACACACACACACGCACGCGCGCGCGCACACACACACACACACACACACACACACACACACACACACACACACACACACACACACACACACACACACACACACACACACACACAATACATATTGTTAGTGTTGTGTTCCAGTGTTTAGTGTTACATTATGATTCCCTCGGTTCTTCTGTGATTTCGAGTCCAAAGGAAATAGCATTGAGCACCAAATCATCATGATTTGTGTGCATGGGGATCTCATCTTAAACAAGCTCAGTGCTTAATGAGTCTTCCAGTTTAGTAGACCTTGTATTGTGAATTTGTACTTATGTACTGATGTTCTCATGTCTTACTAAATAAAGTACATCAATCAATCAATCAATCAATCAAATCCCCTTCAGAAACACACAGTTGTATTAACAGAAATATGATATCCTCTATTCAAATTGTCTAGAGGGTCAGCGGACGGTGGGTGGACGTCACACAAACGTAACATGCAGACCTGAGAGGCGCACTGTTGCTCCAACCACACTACACTTGGCACCAACACTCATTTGGTCCCCTAGAGTGTTAGGGGGCCTCATTTGGTCCCCTAGAGGGCCTCATTTGTACTGGTAATACTGAATAATGATCTCCTCTCCTCTCCTCTCCTCTCCTCTCCTGCTATCAGTCATTGTTTCATGCTAATTCTCTTCAGAAGACTCATCAAAGTGCTCTCCAGGTCCAGCAGAAAGCAGAGGTGAGACACATGAACCACGTCATTGTCTCCGCCGGAGGTGGAGAGTATGTTTTCGCTTCGTCCCGCCGTGTGTTCACCTCCCTCCTAGCCAAGCTAACATTGGTCAAGCTCCACGTGACACGTGTCAATATGTTGACACCAATGCCTTTGATTGGCTAGAGGGACGCGTGACGAAATAAAATCCTATAAATAGGTGTGTCACTTCAAAAGGCCAATTTTGCCTTTTGAAGTGAGGTAAGACAGGATCAATCAGTCTTGATTGGAACAGTACCTTCCAGTACAAATCACCCGTCCGTGCGTGTGTGTGTCCCTCTGAGAACACCTAACATTGGTCAAGCAAAGGCGCAGAAGGCCAAAGCTAAGAAAGCATACTCATCTACAACAGTAACACAGAAGAGGACTATAGAGTTGAATTGATCCCACAACAAGGCCGAAGTCTTAATACTTATACTGTAACAATTGGCCACCTTGATCAAATACATTATGTAGCACTAGAGAAAACTGACATAGATCAAACACACCAATCAACTGCTGAAACTGTTCAAGACAATGAAGATGAAGAAGACAGACAAGCATTTGAACAAAACAGTCAATTACGAGGACTCCCATATGACACATTGCTTCAAGAAGAACATTTTTAAGATGCAGACACTACATATTCAGTCGCCCCTGCAGAACACCAAAAACCACGCGCATTCTACCAAGACGACCCGTGCTATTAAAATAGCACGGGTCTGCTGGCGGAGACTTGTGCTCCGAGGAGCACATTTTCTAGTTAACTCTTTATCTGATTCTAAAGCTCACCCTGCCGTCGACGAGAAAGACCAGATTGTGTGTTTTTAGTGGTTTTCCACTAGATGGCACTGTTGTCAACCGTATGAACCGGCTTGTTTCCATTGTGGTCCATTGTACTCAATTCGTTACTAATACATACAATATGAATACAATACAAGACATATTGGAAGGTGTTCAAGGATGTATTCATTTTTTATATATATTTTTCTTAGTTAAAGTAATACAAGGCAGGTCCACAAATAACGATTTTTAGCAACTTCTGCTGGTCATTGCCGTCACTGCAGGTCTTTCGTTTATTCCTGCATTACCCATAATTCCATTTGCTTTCACCGGAAGACGGAAGCGTGGATCGTTTTTCTTAGCCAGTGGAGCATTATTTACCGTGGGCTGTGTTTTCTTTTGCTGTTGTTTCTCCATCTTCAAATCCTATAATGTCTTAAAAATAGCGTGAGATTCCTTTTTGTTATTATCGCGGTAGTTCCTGGCCAGGATGACGTAACTTTCGCGGGAAGGGCGGCCCGCCACCGTTTCAATAGAAAATATAATAGAAAAGGCTTTCGGGGGTGAAATTCATGGAGTGGGAGTTGTGAAACATTCGCCACTCACAAAAGATATACAATTTTACTTTAGTTTTTTTTTTTAAAGTTACCTAGTATTACTTTAACTAGTTTACTTAGTTAACTGCATTCACCTGTATAACCCTGGCTATAAACCATCAATTGGAAGTTAATCTGGCCCTGCCCCCACCAGAGGACAGAGGGCCTGGTGTAGCCTGTCTGTTAAACAGTGGTGGAAAAGGTACTCAAATGTTTTACTTAAGTATAAGTATCAATACTGCAATGTAGAAGTACTCAGTTACAAGTAAAAGTCCGGAATTAAAAAATTCCTTTAGTAAAAGTACAAAAGTATTGGTATCAAAATGTACTTAAAGTACCACAAGTAAAAGTACAAAAATGTTTGAAAATAGCAGATCTACAAGCTCACAACGTGTCGCGAGGTATGCAAGGTATAAAACAGGGCTAAAGTGGTAAATGTTTTATAATATAATCATTTACATCTGCAAAGTAACTAGTAACTAAAGTTTTCAAATAATTGTTGTGGAGTAAAAGTACAATATTTGCCTCTGAGATGTAATGGAGTAGAAGTAAAAGTATAGACAATTGGAAATACTCCAGTAAAGTAAAAGTACCTCCACATTTTACTTGAGTACAGTACTTGAGTAAATGTATTTAGTTACTTTACACCACTGCTGTCAAACTACTTCAAAAGAGTGAAACACGCCCACAGGCACAACACCAGAGGGAGCTCCACTGATCTCGTCCCCCCCAAATGTGGGGCAAACATGGGGATGTAACTCCCTATCCTCATTCAAAACCACCATAAAGGACCACCTGTCTATCCTCATTCAAAACCACCATAAAGGACCACCTGTCTATCCTCATTCAAAACCACCATAAAGGACCACCTGTCTATCCTCATTCAAAACCACCATAAAGGACCACCTGTCTGCAAATTATAACAGGACCTAGACAAGTCTTTAGCTTGTCCCCCCCCATGCGCTGTTTCCTGTAAATGTACAGAAATCCTGGTAAAATCCTGTATGTTATGTCTTGTTATCTGATGATGAATTGTGTGTGTGTGTGTGTGTGTGTGTGTGTGTGTGTGTGTGTGTGTGTGTGTGTGTGTGTGTGTGTGTGTGTGTGTGTGTGTGTGTGTGTGTGTGTGTGTGTGTGTGTGTGTGTGTGTGTGTGTGTGTGTGTGTGTGTGTGTGTGTGTGTGGGTGGGTGGGTGGGTGGGTGGGGGTGTGTGTGTGTGTGTGTGTGTTGTGTGTGCGCGCACATGCGTGTGTAGGTGTTGCTGCAGGCAGGGCACTATGACCCAGAGGCCATCAGGATGTGTGCGGAGAAGGTGTCCTTGCACTGGCAGCAGCTCATGTTGAAGATGGAGGACCGACTGAAGCTGGTCAACGCTTCTGTGGCCTTTTATAAGACCTCTGAACAGGTACACACACGCACACGCACACACACAAACACTGATGTGACTCTGTGTGGAGATGGAGAGACATGGCTGGGACAGGCGCCGAGATCCCGGGGGGGACGGGGGTATTTGTCTCCCCCTAGCTTCAGATTGGACCCCGCCCAAGTCCATTTTATAATAATACAAATACATTTTAAAATGATTAAAAATACTTATTTAAAGGTAGGGTAAGTCATTTACTTTGGTTAAAATAAGTGGTAAATTTCTACGGCCGGTTTGAGATCAGCCCCAACCGCGGCAGCCAAGCGGGGCCATCAGCAGCACCAGCAGAGGAGAACCCTCTAACCATCTCGGAGAGAGAAGTGCGTACAGCCTTCGCACGGGTCAACATCCACAAGGCAGCCGGACCTGATGGGATTCCAGGCCGGGTCCTTAAGGCATGTGCAGACCAGCTGGCGGGTGTCTTCGCTGACATCTTTAACCTCTCCCTCTCCCAGGCTGCGGTCCCTGCAGGGTTCAAAATGTCAACCATTGTGCCCATTCCCAAAAAGGCCAAAGTGACATGCCTGAACGACTGGAGACCTGTCGCTCTCACCCCGATCGTCAGCAAGTGCTTCGAGAAACTGGTGAGGGAATACATCAGCTCCACTCTACCTGCCTCGCTGGATCCGTGGCAGTATGCATACCGCAAAAACAGATCCACCGACGACGCTATTGCCATGGCTCTCCACACCGTCCTCTCGCACATGGACAACAAGCTGCTGAAGGACAAATATGTACGTATGCTGTTCGTGGACTACAGCTCAGCATTCAACACCATTGTCCCAGCAATACTTGACAAAAAGCTCAGAGACCTAGGGCTACACCCAATAGTTAGGGAATTTTAGCAATATGTGTGGACCATCTGTGAAAAAATTTACTACCAATAGCTTTCTTCACCAATGTGTTCTTATAGGTGTCTAGAATCACCTCTCAATTAATATAAACCCAAATCCTCGTGGAAAATCCTGGAGAGCCAATCAAAGTTAAGGAGCCCAGAGGGCTTGGGTGAAAAATATGTAAGTCTAAAATGAACTTGTGAGGTGTCTAACTAGGGGTTTTCAGGGGTGCTGAATCCATTCCAACCATTATTTTTGAGTAAAAATGTCTCCCTGGCCATCTAATATTGGTATATTGGTTATTGTTAGTGTATAATCAGTGTATAATCAATGGTAGGGGATTGGGGTGTTGTTGAATTGATTCTATTCTGAAAAATAAAATAAGAAAATATTGCTAAACACTTGATAAGAGTGTACACGGGCGGGATACACTGTCTGCATGTGGGGAAGGAGCGGGAGTGTTGCATCCTGGCAAATATGTCTGGACGATTTTAAGGTACGGTAGTTTATCTACTTTTTGGCATTTATTTTCCTCTGCTGGCAAAACTTTTGATTACTGTGAATTTAGATGTCAATTTTCTCTAGCCTATTGCTTACATTGAACAACCATTAGTTAAACAATCATGACACTTGTCTTTTAGTAGACAACATGGAAAAGGATTCTGTAGCTTGTGGCTTAAGGTGCTTCATCTGTGGTGGTCCTGAGACTGAGCTCTCAAAAGTCACCCAAAAAGGCTATGCATAGATTTTGTCTTATTCTGAGAGTGTGGATGATGCAGCATTAATCAGAAGACTTCATGAGGACTGGAAAAACTGAGATGACCCCAAACTAAGATATCATTTGGAATGCAAAACCGAGCTATACAGTTGTGCAAGAAGTATATCCACTGGAAGTTTTTTTTCATTGTGATGAAAGTTGCCACTTGCAGATTTCAATCCTATTCTATGTTGTGAGTGACATCATGATTTAATAAAAACTTTAAACATAATCTATTCTTTAGAGCAAGATGAGCAAGACCAACGGCCAGACAGGAAGAAAAGACGCAGGGCATTGTCTGGGTCAAGTAGTTCAAGTGCTAGCTGGCACACTTGATCTACCATAATACTTGCTGAAAGAAACCCTGGTAAGTCTTTTGTATGTAAGATTCAAATGAATTTTTATAATTGTTTTTCTTGCTCCTCATTGTAGGCTTCCACTCAAAGTCAAATAATTTAATCATGCACATACTGTATGTGGCTACCTTTTATCCAGACAGAGCTTGGCAGTTGTATCGTGCACCTGATAATGTCTACCAGGACCGACTGAAAAGGAGCTTGATGCAGAGAGCAAAGCGACGAGGTGATGACTGGGGACTTGAAGTCGCTGGTCGCCTGTCTGGTATTATAGATTTGGTGGCAGAAGAGGCAGTATATCATATTCGATGAAGAAGAGACTTTGAGAACCCTGTTACAAAGTCTGAGGTAACATTATATGGATACACAATACAGCTGTACAATACAACTCACATTTCTTATCCTTTATTAGTCCCCCTCATTCCTGGACCCATATCAATCTTGCAGAATAAATGATTTTGAAAATTATATTTCTTCCCTCAGGATAAGAAATGTGAGTTGCATTGTACAGCTGTATTGTGTATCCATATAATGTTACTTCAGACTTTGTAACAGGGTTCTCAAAGTCTCTTCTGCATCGAATATGATATACTGCCTCTTCTGCCACCAGGCGACCAGCGACTTCAAGTCCCCAGTCATCACCTCGTCGCTTTCCTCTCTGCATCAAACTCCTTTTCAGTCGGTCCTGGTAGACATTATCAGGTGCACGATACAACTGCCAAGCTCTGTCTGGATAAAAGGTAGCCACATACAGTATGTGCATGATTACATTATTTGACTTTGAGTGGAAGCCTACAATGAGGAGCAAGAAAAACAATTATAAAAATTCATTTGAATCTTACATACAAAAGACTTACCAGGGTTTCTTTTCAATGTGCCAACATTGATACCTTCATTGCAAAGGATGCAAGTATTATGGTAGATCAAGTGTGCCAGCTAGCACTTGAACTACTTGACCCAGACAATGCCCTGCGTCTTTTCTTCCTGTCTGGCCGTTGGTCTTGCTCATCTTGCTCTAAAGAATAGATTATGTTTTAAGTTTTTATTAAATCATGATGTCACTCACAACATAGAATAGGATTGAAATCTGCAAGTGGCAACTTTCATCACAATGAAAAAAAACTTCCAGTGGATATACTTCTTGCACAACTGTATAGCTCAGTTTTGCATTCCAAATGGTATCTTAGTTTGGGGTCATCTCAGTTTTTCCAGTCCTCATGAAGTCTTCTGATTAATGCTGCATCATCCACACTCTCAGAATAAGACAAAATCTATGCATAGCCTTTTTGGGTGACTTTTGAGAGCTCAGTCTCAGGACCACCACAGATGAAGCACCTTAAGCCACAAGCTACAGAATCCTCTTCCATGTTGTCTACTAAAAGAAAAGTGTCATGATTGTTTAACTAATGGTTGTTCAATGTAAGCAATAGGCTAGAGAAAATTGACATCTAAATTCACAGTAATCAAAAGTTTTGCCAGCAGAGGAAAATAAATGCCAAAAAGTAGATAAACTACCGTACCTTAAAATCGTCCAGACATATTTGCCAGGATGCAACACTCCCGCTCCTTCCCCACATGCAGACAGTGTATCCCGCCCGTGTACACTCTTATCAAGTGTTTAGCAATATTTTATTATTTTATTTTTCAGAATAGAATCAATTCAACAACACCCCAATCCCCTACCATTGATTATACACTGATTATACACTAACAATAACCAATATACCAATATTAGATGGCCAGGGAGACATTTTTACTCAAAAATAATGGTTGGAATGGATTCAGCACCCCTGAAAACCCCTAGTTAGACACCTCACAAGTTCATTTTAGACTTACATATTTTTCACCCAAGCCCTCTGGGCTCCTTAACTTTGATTGGCTCTCCAGGATTTTCCACGAGGATTTGGGTTTATATTAATTGAGAGGTGATTCTAGACACCTATAAGAACACATTGGTGAAGAAAGCTATTGGTAGTAAATTTTTTCACAGATGGTCCACACATATTGCTAAAATTCCCTAACTACAAGCATGTGCGACTGGATACAGGACTTCTTGTCCAACCGACATCAGGTGGTGAGAATGGGCAGCATCACATCCGACCCCCTCACCCTCAACACCGGAGCACCCCAGGGATGCGTGCTGAGCCCTCTCCTCTACTCCCTGTACACGTATGACTGCATAGCCACACATGTCTCCAACACCATCATAAAGTACGCGGACGACACGACAGTGATAGGCCGAATCGTCAACAACGACGAGTCTGACTATAGAGAGGAGATCAACTCACTGGCACTCTGGTGCCGGGAGAACAACCTCTCTCTTAACGTCGACAAGACCAAAGAACTGATCGTGGACTTCAGGAGGCCGCGGAGAGACCATGCGCCCATCCTCATCGACGGTGCTGCAGTGGAAAGGGTCAGCGAATTCAAGTTCCTCGGAGTACACATCGAGGAGGACCTCAAATGGGAGACGCACACCACACACGTGAGGAAAAAGGCTCAGCAGCGACTGTACTGGCTCCGCCGCCTGAAGAAGCTCGGAGTAGGACATCGCATCCTCAGGCTGTATTACAACAGTTCTGTTGAAGGCATCCTAACAGGCTGTGTCACGGCCTGGTACGGGAACTGCACTGCCCGAGAAAAGATCAGCCTACAGCGAGTAGTGCGATCGGCAGAGCGAATAATGGGAAGCGAGCTCCCAGCGCTCCAGGAACTGTACAAAAAGCGGTGCGTGGTCAAAGCCAAGCGCATCATCAAGGACAAGCACCACCCAAGTCACAGACTGTTCAAACCCCTACAACGACCGCGACCGGGCAAGGGGCTCTACCGCAGTATCAAGAGTTCCACCACCAGGTTCTGGTGCAGTTTTAATCCGGCTGCTGTAAGAATGCTGAATGAGGCATAAGCCTTGTTCAGCAGCCTGACAACAGGCGGTGCAGACTTTTCTGGCTCTTCCTGAACACACCTGTGGATTATACCAGGGACAATGACTTGGACTTAGCTCCCCCTCGGACACACCTGTGGACTACACCAGGTACAAATGACTTTTTGTTGCACTCCCTCATGGAGCTACTTGCGGATTATACTAGGGTCAGTCCACCCTAGGTGGACACGCACTGACCTTTTGCACCTTAATCCCATGTAATCCCATTTTTGTCTTTTTTATTGTGCTCTTTTTCTCTAAGCACCTTAACGTCCATATGTATATCATGCACAGTATAAGTATAACATGCACAGTATACATACATTGCTGCTATGCTCAGGCACCTTAGTTTTTTTATTATCTCAGGTACTTTGTAAATATGTAGATAACTTCTGTTGCTCTCTTGTTTTGATCTCCTTCCCACTTGCCCCCCACCCCTCTTCTTCCCCCCCCCCCCTCTTCTTTCTATGGAAATTAACGTTGCGATGGGAAAGATGTACAAAAACGAATTTCACCCACTTTTTTACCTTGTAAACCTGTGATGTGACAATAAAACTGATTCTGATTCTGAAATAGAATTCAGTAACAGTGTTAAATAGCTCTATATTGTGATAGTGATCATTGCTATAGAGTGTTTGTTCAGTAACAGTGTTAAATAGATCTATATTGGGATAGTAATCATTGCTATAGAGTGTTTGTTCAGTAACAGTGTTAAATAGCTCTATATTGTGATAGTAAACATTGCTATAGAGTGTTTGTTCAGTAACAGTGTTAAATAGATCTATATTGTGATAGTAATCATTGCTATAGAGTGTTTGTTCAGTAACAGTGTTAAATAGCTCTATATTGTGATAGCATAGTAATCATTGCTATAGAGTGTTTGTTCAGTAACAGATACATATGTCTCATTCTTTCTTTCTCTGTGTGTGGGTGCGTGCGTGCGTGTGTGTGCGCGGGTGCGTGTTTGTGTGTGTGTGTGCGTATGTGCGTGTGTGTGTGTGTGTGTGGGGGTGCGGGTGCGTGTTTGTGTGTGTGTGTGTGTGTGTGTGTGTGTGTGTGTGCGTTGTCCAGGTGTGCAGTGTGTTGGAAAGCCTGGAGCAGGAGTACCGTCGGGATGAGGATTGGTGTGGAGCTCAGGATAAACTGGGGAGCGGCTCAGAGTCGGACCACGTTCTGCCGCTGATCAGCAAACACCTGGAGCAGAAGGAGGCCTTCCTCAAGGTCAGGCCTAACAAAATATTCAAACACTTATTATTTTATGAAGATTATTTCAATACTTTATTTTTGTTTCAAACATGTTCATAAATAGCTGATTTACAAGTTTGCGGCTTTGAGAACCACTGTTCTAAATCTGAGAGTTTTCTGAAAAAAATATATATAGCCTACAGGTATGTATATTACACCGAAAAGTATATTTATCTATAATTTTACTGTGTCCACCATTTAACTTCCACAATCCACGTGATCAAAACCATTGGTGTTGTGTGCTGGATTTGAACCAGCATCATCTCGGGTCACGCGCACCATGCAGGAGGTGTGGAAGGAAAATAGCCAAAGTCACTGTCCATCTACTGCATTATGTTATGTTTCGTTTAGCTTGGTCGGTATCTGTTGTTTATGATCAGCAATACCGGTAACCAGTGTATTATAAAAAATATATATACATTATATTTCAGGCGTGTACATTGTTTTATAACGTAGGTTTTGTGTTCATATTTCAGGCGTGTACGTTGGCCAGGCGGAATGCCGAGGTGTTCCTGAAATACATCCACAGGAACAACGTCACCATCCCTGGAGCTGCGGGTCACGCCCGTGGTCCCGAAACACAGGTCAAAGGTCAGCAGTAATACCAAGACCAATTGTTTGTTTTACAAAACACTGAGACCGCATGTGAAGCTATATATCTGCCGTCCTATTAAAACACCCTGGACAACGCTCCACACGTCCTAGACTCTTCCCTCTTCTCTAAAACACTCTGGACAACGCTCCACACATCCTAGACTCTTCTCCCTTTTACAAAAAAACCTGGACAACACTCCACACGTCCTAGACTCTTCTCTCTTTTCTAGAACACCCTGGACAACGCTCCACACATCCTAGACTCTTCTTTCTTCTCTAAAACACCCTGGACAACGCTCCACACGTCCAAGACTCTTCTCCTTTCTATAAAACACCCTGGACAACGCTCCACACGTTCTAGACTCTTCTCTCTTCTCTAAAACACCCTGGACAACGCTCCACACGTCCTAGACTCTTCTTTCTTCTCTAAAACACCCTGGACAACGCTCCACACGTCCAAGACTCTTCTGCTTTCTATAAAACACCCTGGACAACGCTCCACACGTCCGAGATCAATGTACTGTATTTGTAAATATAATATTTGTAGATAATATTACAATGCATAATTGTCTGTCTTTATCTCTGTTTGTCTGTCTGTCTGTCTGTCTGTCTTGCAGCCATCTTGAATGAGTTACTCCAGAGGGAGAACAGAGTTCTTCATTTCTGGACGTTGAAGAAAAGACGCTTGGACCAGTGTCAACAATATGTTCTGTTTGAACGATCCACCAGACAGGTAGGGGTTAATCATGGATGGTTGGATGGATGGATGGATGGTCAAACATATGGTATTCTCTGCCATTACATGTACTGGGTTTTCTTCTCACCAATTCAAGACAGTTCTGAAATGGCTTCTCTTTAAGCCATTGACTCTTTGACTGCTAGATCAATAGTGTAATAGTGTGCCACTGCTGGCAGCAAAAACAGCCATTTTACTGACCTTTGAAACATCATGGAATATTCTCTGAGATCCTCACGGAGATCGGCTCATTACAGGCACAGGGTTGTCGTAGTAGAGGGGACAAACCAGTCCGGTCCCGATCCTCCATTCGAGAGCCATGGCCGTTTCAATGGGGCTTGTTTTGCCGTAAAGCAGGAGGAACGGAGACCTAGCCGAGATATGCAGGAAATAAGTAAACAAGCAGGCAGTGAAAGCATCATCCTTAGGATAGGTAACAGCGCCATCTAGTGGAAAAGCACTCAAAACAAAAACACTTGTCCAAACTGGTCGTTGGCAGACTGGGACTTGGCAGAATTTGACACGTTAACGTGTCCATGGCAGGCAAAGAGTTAACATAATACCAAGCTCCTCCTCCTCTACATTTGGACTGCTTTTTAACATTCTGTTGTTAAAAAAATAAACAAACAAACAATGGATGGATGGAGGGGTTGTTGTAATATTACCTAACAAAACTGTGTGTGTGTGTGTGTGTGTGTGTGTGTGTGTGTGTGTGTGTGTGTGTGTGTGTGTGTGTGTGTGTGTGTGTGTGTGTGTGTGTGTGTGTGTGTGTGTGTGTGTGTGTGTGTGTGTCCAGGCCCTGGACTGGATCCAGGACACTGGCGAGGTGTTCCTGGCCAATCACAGCTGTCCTACAGACGACCGACACCAAACCCAGGAGCTGCTAAACGAGTACCAGCAGTTTAGACATTCTGCCAAGGTGAGGCGCTGTTGTGTGTGTTTATATTACTATACTTGTGAGGACCAGGTATAAGAGAGAGAGAGAGGGGCAGATCTACAAGCTCACAACGCGTCGCATCGCGAACTAGGGTTGGCGAACCGTTAACCGTTAAGAAATTGGCCACCGGTTAACACTAACGGTTAATGATTAACCGTTAAAAAAAAATGGGTAAAAAATTGTTTTGACCAAGTCTACACCTGTAACCACACGTAACTTCCACTTTATTCTTTCCTCGTCTTTTTATTGGTATTGGTATTGTTTGTGGTGGAGCGCGTCAGTGCGGCTGCAGAGTTCATGTGCAACCTCTTCCAGAGAGAGATAGAGACACTAGAAACTCTGCTGGAGACACAAAACAAACTGTGTAGACTTGGCCCTTTGAAATAAAATGTATTTTGGCAAAACAAAAAAAAAACAGTTATCGATTAATTAACTGTTAAGGCCTAACGGTAACCGGTTAATAAAATGTCTCCATTTGGCCATCCCTATCGCGAACCACACACTATCAATTTAATTCATCCATTGCGCAGGGAATAAACAACCGATTACAATAATTTCACATTCTCTATCATTAGTAACATGTTGGTGATCAAATATGGCAAATATGGCAAAATAATGTCAGGAATGGTATGAGCATGGCTAATTTCATATTTAGAACACGTTTCAGATGAAAATAAAAAAACAGGGATGATTTGAATCGAACATTTAGGAAAAGGGTAAACCTCCTGAGAGCTTCATGAGAGATAGATAATCCACTTCAAAGTATCAAAATCGGTCAGATCGACCGCTTAGACACCCAAGTGTTAACCACTTCAGCCCTATGAATACATAGGCTATTTGAAAATAGCAGATCTACAAGCTCACAAAGCGACGCGTTGTGAGCTTGTAGCTCTGCTATAAAACATTTTCACTTTCACCTTCCAACATGTTTGGGGTCATTTTATCGTCCACTCAGGCTTCTGTGTTTCACCTTCAGACACTTTTTAAGTTGCTTGATTCGCTATTTAGATATTTGATATTCATTTTATCAGACACGCCCCCATCCTATACAAATCCATTGTGACCATGTGAGATTCATCTAAAACACTGCCTTGGTTCTGGTGACTGACATTGTCCTTCTAATACGTGAGGGGGCCGTGCTTTTTTCATTCATTTAATTTTATTTTATTTTACTGCAGCAAACCAAGGACAAGGTGAAGCTGCTGATCCAGCTGGCGGACAGCCTGGTAGAGACGGGACACGTCCACATCTGTGAGCTGAAGAGGTGGGTCTCCACCATGGACAGACGCTACCGAGACTTCTCCCTGCGCATGAGGCAGTACCGAGACACTCTGGAGAAGAGCCTGGGAGTCAGCTCTGAGGTATGGCTTAGGGGTAGGGTGCGGCAGTGGCTCAGGGGTAGAGTGACCGGTAGAGCGGCCGGATGGAAGCCGTGAGGTTTCCAGTTTGATCCCGGGCTCCCCCCCAGAAGAGCTACTGTGGAAGTGTCCTTGAGCAAGAACCCCTGATTGTATTTGAACCATAGTAGGGCGGTACCAGCAGAGATGGGGACTCGAGTTAGGGACTCGGACTCGAGTCGCACTCGAGTCGCCAAAAATGAGAGAGGACCATGACCATGGCCTCTCTTACGTTGTCAAACATAGCATAAATAGAGTCTCAGGCAACACCATTTCATTCACCTGAAAGCTGAGGAGACACAGAGATATCACGCCACTGCTCTGCTGAGAAGATAAGACGCCACTGCTCTGCTCGCCTAACCTGACGCTGCTCGCCTGCTGTGATTCAAGATGCTTTCCACATCCATGTTCTGTTCGTTTGTCAGCAATGATCTAAATGGGAAGTTTATTTCAGCAGCTAGAATGTGACAGTTTTAGTCCGTTTTTTGGTGCGCAACACAGCCCTCGTTTAAGTGAATTGCTTTCACCTGCTCTGCTGTTGGACTGCTGTGCGGAGTGTGCGCAACAGGGCATATCCCAGGCCCATGAAATTCATATGCAGGCATAGTAGCCAATTAGAATGAAATCTGCAAAAACTGACTCATATACTGATACAGAACCATATTGGCTATATATTATCGCTGTCGGGTGGAAATCTTGTGTGTTCCTTTTTTATTATTATTTAAAAACAATTTAAAATCGTGAAAATAGCCAATCTACAAGCTGTAATTATTAATAATTAAGAAATACTATATTTTAAAGAGTGAAAAATCAACTAAAGTCATTATTAGTGCAAGTTCAATCACATTTCATTTGAATGAAAATACATTGTGGGGAAAATACATAAAATCTCTAATCTGTGAATCTAATGTGATTTATTATGACCCAGGGGTTGACACTAAGGTCTCAGAGGCACTTGCCCGTCGGGCAAGTGCAGGTCATGTTCTACTTGCCCACAGGTCTTGCCCACTTGCCCGAAAAGTTAATCGTCCTTTATAAAATGATGGTAAAATTAGAACTTCCGTTCAATTTAACACATTTTTTACTTTCTACTTGTGAATTATGGGGCTGCACGATAAAAAATGTCATACCTCAATATTTATGCCAAGTATCTAAATAGCTATGAATATGACTATGGGTTAACACTTGTTATTTTATATTTTTAAGTGTAGCAACAGTGAAAACAGCACATTATAGGCCAACAGTGCTCTTATTTTACATTCCACAGACCATTTTGAAGTCCATACAAATAAACATAAATAATGTTTTGATGGATAAATGCAAATGATGAAATCATATATTGTCGTTGTCGGGCAGAAACCTTGTATTTCCACATTTCGATGGTTTTGTAATATGGAAAAATATGTTTGTTCATAAATGCCCTACTTCATCATTCAAGAGTGTCGCACTATAAGAGTAAAATAGCAGATCTACAAGCTCCCAACGTGTCGAGATACAATGCATTGTGAGCTTGTAGATCAGCTATTTTCACTATTTAAAATGTTGTTATTTTTTTAAGGATATACAAGGTTTCCACCTGACAGCAACATTATATAGCCTATATATAGTTCTGTATCAGTATATCAGTCAGTTTTAGCAGATTTCATTCCAATTGGCTGCCTATGAATTTCACAGGCCTGGGTAGACAACCTGGCCTGGCGGGGATCTGCGCACCAAGCACAGCAGCTGCACACAATTAACTTAATGAGGGAGCTTGCGACTAGTTTTGCACACCAATAACTGCTCAAACAATGTCAAACTGTCATGATTCTAGCTGTTGAAACCTTCCTCTTTGGATTATCGTTTAAAAAAGGAACAGAACATGGCTGTTTTTAAAGGAGTATATTTATTTCTTGTCCGTCAGAGCAGTGAGGGCACAGCTTCTTTCTTATTTGAATGATAGCATAAACTTTGAAATTGTTTCCAGTAATTAATTTCTATTGCTGGCTGGATCTCTCATAAGTTTGGGATTTGACTGTATTTCGTCACATTTATTAATCTATATGCAGCAGTTGATAAAACGTCGGGTTGTTTAGCCTACCGTTTGATATGCACAGATGCGCTGGCATTGACAATCCATGAGATGGCTGCTAAGCAGTTCACTTATACCTCTACTGGTTAGTTCTAGTAGAATGGCAGTTCCAACGTTCTAAAAGACAAGTGTAGGGGAAATGAATGATGATAAAAAAAAAAAAAACATCGGGCCACATCGGTGAAATAATGGCCGATGTTGCGGTTTGGCTCTACTCATAAGAGCCACTGCACGTAAAATGTGTGTGTGTGTGTGTTACACAAAGTGTGTGTGCGTGGGAGGGAAGGACAGAGAGGGAAGACAAGAGGGCGGGGGGCAGAGTGCTCTGGCCACGTTCATGTGTGTGTGTGTGTGTGTGTGTGTGTGTGTGTGTGTGTGTGTGTGTGTGTGTGTGTGTGTGTGATAGCTGCGCTATAAGACGCAAAGGAGCCTAAATGAATGTATCCTACTATTTTGATAAACATTCATTCTGTGCATTTCTCATTTCGGGTTGGGTTTGTGGACCATAATAACTGTATTTCAGCCTTAGGCTACATCATATAAATACATAATTAAAAAAATTAAGAATAGAATCCCCCCCCCCCCAACTTTTTTTTTTTTTTTTAAAGACTTGAGACTTGACAAGACTCGAGACTTGACTCGGACTCGACCCTCAAAGACTCGAGACTTGACTCGGACTCGACCCTCAAAGACTTGAGACTTGACTCGGACTCGACTCGACTCAACCCTCAAAGACTTGAGACTTGACTCGACTCGAGCCTCAAAGACTTGAGACTTGATTCGGACTCGAGCTCAGAGACTCGTGGACATCTCTGGGTACCAGTAATGCCTACGCTGTGTTCAAGGCGTGATAAAATAATATTATGGTCCACTGTGTCAAACGCGGCCTCAGGTCAAGTAGGACCAGAACAGCTGGGCTACTGGAGTCCAAAGTTAAAAGAAGATCATTAAAAACTCTTACGAGTGTCGTTTCGGTGCTGTGACCTGATTTAAAACCGTGTTGAAACTTTTCGTGGATGCCATGAGTGGTTAAAAACAGTTGCAATTGTGTATAGACTGTCTTCTCCAGGACCTTAGACAGGCACAGACCACAGCATGTTTGAATACTAATAATGATGATGCTAATATTGATAATATTGGGAGTCAGCTCTGAGGTAGTAATCATCATCTGTTTGTACATCCGGAGGCTGCTGTCCAGGACAGGCAGACAGCGCCTCCTGCAGGAGACTTGGCTCCAATCTGAATCCATTTCATTTGGCGTTAGGAACCCGTTAGGAACCCGCTGCGACCGCATGCTCTTTTGCTGACGTCGACCCCAGGCAGGGTTTCGAACCCACAACATTCTGTATGAAAGGCGTATGCTCTAAGCACTACACTAGGGCGGCCCTCGGCTCTGAGGTGGCAATAATTATAATACTACTACTACTACTAATAATAATAATAATAATAATAATAACAATGGTTATGCATGGTATGCATTATATTTGTGCAAAGTTTGGAGGCAATTGCACTACTGGTGTGTAATAAAATGTTGATGTCCTCACAAGTATAGTGATACAAACGTGTGTGTGTGTGTGTGTGTGTGTGTGTGTGTGTGTGTGTGTGTGTGTGTGTGTGTGTGTGTGTGTGTGTGTGTGTGTGTGTGTGTGTGTGTGTGTGTGTGTGTGTGTCCAGGACAAGGAGTTGGAGTTAGACATCATTCCCGCCAGCCTGACAGACGAACAGGAAGTCAAGCTGCGTGACCCCAACCACGAGGTCAATGAGGAGAAGAGGAAGTCAGCCCGAAAGAAAGAGTGAGTAGATGGAAAGAAATAAATGAGGGTAGATGCTGGGTTCGATTCCCCCGGGGGCACTGTGGGCGCTGGGGGTGTGTTCTCTCCTCCGTGTCATCAGTGCCCATACCTTAGGTGGGGTTGGCGTAAGGGCCTTTCTGTGTGGAGTTTGCATGTTCTCCCCGTGGCTCCTAGGGTAGGTAGCCTCACAAAAACATGCAGTAATCCTGGTCTCTATACTGCCTCCCCCTGGTCAGCCGGGGCGCCTGATGGAGGGGAAAGGAACAGGTTGGAA
Source organism: Gymnoscopelus braueri (assembly GCF_963280865.1). Taxonomy (NCBI): domain Eukaryota; kingdom Metazoa; phylum Chordata; class Actinopteri; order Myctophiformes; family Myctophidae; genus Gymnoscopelus; species Gymnoscopelus braueri. The sequence goes on along the minus strand of NC_137618.1, from coordinate 51,080,287 downwards.
TAACGTGTTCCTTCCACGCGCTACGTCCTACCGGGGAAACTCCCTCCTGTCAGGTGATAAGAAGCTACGTCCTACCGGGGAAACTCCCTCCTGTCAGGTGATAAGAAGCTACGTCCTACCGGGGAAACTCCCCCCTGTCAGGTGATAAGAAGCTACGTCCTACCAGGGAAACTCCCCCCTGTCAGGTGATAAGAAGCTACGTCCTACCGGGGAAACTCCCCCCTCTCAGGTGATAAGAAGCTACGTCCTACCGGGGAAACTCCCTCCTGTCAGGTGATAAGAAGCTACGTCCTACCGGGGAAACTCCCTCCTGTCAGGTGATAAGAAGCTACGTCCTACCGGGGAAACTCCCCCCTGTCAGGTGATAAGAAGCTACGTCCTACCAGGGAAACTCCCCCCTGTCAGGTGATAAGAAGCTACGTCCTACCGGGGAAACTCCCCCCTGTCAGGTGATAAGAAGCTACGTCCTACCAGGGAAACTCCCCCCTGTCAGGTGATAAGAAGCTACGTCCTACCGGGGAAACTCCCCCCTCTCAGGTGATAAGAAGCTACGTCCTACCGGGGAAACTCCCTCCTGTCAGGTGATAAGAAGCTACATCCTCCCAAGCTTAGGCAATTGGCACTGGGTGAAAAAAATTGATTACAAAAATAGTGTGATAAAAGGAATGAGGGTAGACGAATGACAATAAGAAAAGAGTGAGTTCTAGTGATGTTCTTTTTAGTGACTCGTTCAAATGAATCGTTCAAATGAATCATTCAAATGAATCGTTCACGCCCTGGCAATACTATTGAGTACATGAAAGAAGGAAGGAAAGAATGACTGAATATATGAATGAAAGAGTTTCTGAAGGTGTGTGTGTGTGTGTGTGTGTGTGTGTGTGTGTGTGTGCACACATCTAGGTTCATCATGGCTGAGTTGTTGCAGACAGAGAAGACTTACGTCAGAGATCTACATGAATGTCTGGAGGTAAGCAACATCCTAGCAACCACTTAGTACCACAACCTCAACCTTCTAGTATACCCTAGCAACAGCCTACAGTATAAAACTCTAGCAATAGCATACATAGCTACATAGGGGTCACTATATGACTTTTGGGGAATATCTGTCGGGACATAACTCGGACGCCGCTGAGTCGGCTCAAAGCGGACTTTGCAACGTTCGGCACGGCGGCTCGCTCGCCTGAGCTCGCTCGGCGATGCCTCCCGCTTGAGATGGCGCGGCTCCGTCGTTTTAACAGTTTTTTTTGCGTGTGTGTGTGTGTGTGAACCAGACATACCTCTGGGAGATGACCAGTGGTGTGGAGGAGATTCCAGCAGGAATCCTCAACAAGGAAAACATCATCTTTGGAAACATCCAGGACATCTACGACTTCCATAGCAAGTGAGCGCACGCACGGACACACACACACACACCAGTGTTAATTTTGTCAACATAAATTCTGTCTGTCTGTCTATTGATTGATTGAATACTGTATTAGTCATAAATGTAAACATCACAGAGGTACAGACAGACATTAACCCATTAAGACCTGAGGCGATTCTTAAAAATGTTTAAATTTTCAGTGTGAATTGTTTTTCTCTTCCCATTTGTGTGTGTGTGTGTGTGTGTTGCAGTGTCTTCCTGAAGGAGTTGGTGAACTACGAACAGCTACCAGAGGACGTGGGACATTGCTTCGTCACATGGGTACAGGCTCCGCCTCCTCCTAAATTACTTGAACTTACTTGATTAAAGGACGACTTCACCCATTTTCAACCTTATCTTCATATAGTTGGTCCTCACTAATGCTCATTACAATATTATATTATATCTTATCTTCATATAATTGGTCCTCACTAATGCTCATTATAAGATGGCACCATTTTTTGTCTCACTCTGTCTCAGAGGAGGGCTGTGGACAGTTCAGAAACCTGACTACCAGTGACATCATCGATGGGGAATAGGTTAGGTGTAGGCACAGTTTTACTGAGGTTAGGGTCAGGTTTTGGTATTAGAGAGAGGTTTCAAAGGTACATTTTTCAGCTCTGTTGAACTGACCTATATGTTGCTCCTAAGTAGCTGCTCCAACTTTTAAAATCTGCACTTCATTACTTTGGCCTCAGAAAATATAAACATACGGTACACCATCTGGTGGTTGAAAGCAAGTAATAAAACACCAGTGAATATTGTAAAGTTGATTCACTGGGGACTGTGCATGGCAGGGGCGTCCAACCACCATGAGTCCAACCTAAGTTAGACCGCAAAGCTTGTTGTCTTTAACAGTGTTGTTTTTTCTTTGTTGTCTTTAACAGTGTTGTTTTTTCTTCATGTTGTCTTTAACAGTGTTGTTTTTTCTTCATGTTGTCTTTAACTAGACCCTCGAGAAAAACGTTGGCTAAAATCCTTGATTATGCAGGCTAAAATCCTAGATTTTGCGTTGAAATATGCAGGGTTTTTATGTGATTTTATGCGGTGAAATTGCGTGAAGTTCCGAAATATGCGAAAAGTTGCGAAATATATATGTGAAATATGCACCGCATATTATGCGATGCTATGCGATGCACATATTATGCAATGCGATGTGATAACGGTGTCGTCAAAAGACGTCATTGGCACTAATGGCACACTGAAAACGGCCGTCAAAAGACGTCATTGGCACAGTGTTGTTTGTTCTTAACAGTGTCTTTAACAGTGTTGTTTGTTCTTAACGGTGTTGTTTGTTCTTAACAGTGTCTTAACACATTCCATGCCAGAGTTTAATCTCATAATGTACTCACCAGTGCCAGCGTTTTATTGTTGTTTTTTAGTTTTTTTCATGTCGCCACAGACCTCGCTAAATAAGTTAAAAGTGCGCGTTCATTTGGTTCTAAACACACAGCGGATCCGTGAGAAACGGCCAGCGAAATCCGTTTCCAAATCCGTGCCGCCATCTTGAAGCTACAGCCGATCAACGGTAAACAGTGATCAGCGAGGAGAAAAACAACAACCAGAGAAAATCGAGTTTTAAACAGGATCCCAGACAGGAAGCGGATACGATCGAAAAAAACTGAACCCGAATAATTCCGTTTCCGACCGGAAACCGGAAACGGAAATGGATCAAAAAAATTCGGAAAGTGCACCTGGGGCACTTAACATGGGAATCGGCGGTTCGCGTAGATCTACGCGACTGGCACGCTGCGGCTTTAAATAGGTTCGCGTAGATCTACGCGACTGGCATGCAATGTGTTAACTCATTCAGTGCCACTGGACGTCTAAAACGTCCAGTGGCATATAAGCCCCGAGTGCCATTGGACGTCTAAAACGTAAAAAAATACATTAATCTTTATTTTTCTTTTTTTTTCTTTTGAAAAACATGTTCAGAACCCAAGATATGATGATTTGAAGATTTGCTGCTCCATTCACTCTTTGTTTAACTTCTTACTGAAAAAGCCTGTATCTCGGCTCCTAAGCACTTTTTTTTACAATGAATTCTGGCTGTGGCACTCAGAGCCAAAATTCCATAAATAAGCTGGGCACTGAATGAGTTAACGGTGTCTTTAACGGTGTTGTTTGTTCGTAACAGCGTCTTTAACAGTGTTGTTTGTTCTTAACGGTGTTGTTCTCGTCCCCTCAGGCTGATAAGTTCCACATGTACGTGAGCTACTGTAAGAACAAGCCTGACTCCAGTCAACTGATCCTGGAGCACGCCGGAACTTTCTTTGATGTAAGATCCTCTTATAGTCTGATGGAAAACACTTCATAGTTTGATTCAAACACTTTGTTACAGATCATCTGGTGGTCATTTAAATAAACAGAATGTTTTATAGTGTTTTTAATCATATTCACATCATCAGGAGTGTGTCTGCTACGCATTGTGAGCTTGTAGATCTGCTATTTTCAAAAGATTTTTAGACATTTTGAAAACTTTGAAATGGGACATACTGCATAATGAGTACTTTTACTTTTGTACTTTAAGTATATTTTTATACCAATACTTTTGTACTTTTACTGAAGTTTTTTTTACAGATCTGTAAACCCTCTGTACTTGATAAAACGGATCTGTAAACCCTCTGTACTTGATAAAACAGATATGTAAACCCTCTGTACTTGATAAAACAGATCTGTAAACCCTCTGTACTTGATAAAACGGATCTGTAAACCCTCTGTACTTGATCACGATGATATCATTAACCCATTAAAGCCAGGAAAGCATCTGTGTCACTTTAGATTTGAACCACTTTAACCATTATTTTGTACTTTGGCTACTTTTGAAATATTGTGACATTTTGTGCAAATCGTTGGAATATAATATTTTTTAAACAAACATGTTTAACTCAAATCTTTGCTTCTGGGGGTCCCTGGTACAACATATTTTTAGATGGGGGTCGGCGGCCAAATACATATGATTTTGAGGGGCCTTGACATGAAAAAGATTGAGAACCACTGATATAGAAACAAACGTTTTTCAGAAAACTGTTAGGATTTAGAAGACATTTGTAGAATCGACCGCAGGTCTTAATGGGTTAATCGCAATTATTTTTGCCACAATGATCGTCCCATCCCTAGTGAGGACCAAATATGCCCACAATTATATAGTAGAATGTGAGAATAGACCATTGACCTGGTCCTCACAAGTGGAATGATCATTTTATGGTTAAAAATGATCACACCCAGTGTGAAGTGGGCGGTGTGGTCACAGTGGTCATCACAGTGATGGAAGAAGTGATGGAAGAAAAGTAATATTGTGGACCAACCATTGTACACCCCTAACTTAAAAAAAAAGTGTTTTTTTTAAGTGCATAGTCCTATTTATAGGGCTATGCACATGTGTCATGTTTCACTAGCCAATCACAGTCCTGAATAGACTGTGATTGGCCAATCACGGTGCAGGGTTAGGGGGGTACACTGGTGGCCAATCACAGCGCAGGATTGGGGGGTGCAAATATCCAAACCTCACATATAGGGGCGGTTTCACCGCCCAAAAATAAAACCTATCTTTAGAGTTAGGTTTAGGGGTTAGGCTTAGAGGTTTACCTTTTTTATATGTATTTCGGCAGCGATGTCACTCACTGGAAAATAGCCGATGTACAAGTTCAGCCACACGTTGTGACTTTATAGACTGGCTATAGCTGGCTAATGTCAGCTGTTTTCAATGCCGTCCGAAAATGGTGTTGTTCTCACTACTATAGTAATACGTGTGTGTGTGTGTGTGTGTGTGTGTGTGTGTGTGTGTGTGTGTGTGTTTGTGTTTGTGCGTTTTCAGGACATTCAACAGAGACATGGTCTGGCTAACTCCATCTCCTCTTACCTCATCAAGCCTGTACAGAGGATCACCAAGTACCAGCTACTGCTGAAGGTACCACACACAGACACACACACACACACACACACACACACACACCATACTATTGGGGTCGCTGCACGTTTGACAGAGGGGATCAGTTTTTGTTGGCCCCCCTAGTGGTGGCCTGGGTTAGTAAGATGTTACCTTATTAACCTTGTATTTCTCCTCTCCTCTCCTCTCCTCTCCTCTCCTCTCCTCTCCTCTCCTCTCCTCTCCTCTCCTCTCCTCTCCTCTCCTCTCTCCTCTATCTCCTCTCCACTATCTCCTCTATCTCCTCTATCCTCCTCTCATCTTCTCCTCTCATCTTCTCCTCTCCTCTAGGAGTTATTATCGTGCTGTGAGGAAGGTAAAGGGGAGATAAAGGATGGTTTGGAGGTCATGCTGGGAGTTCCTAAGAGAGCTAATGATGCCATGCATATCGCCCTGTTGGAGGGTAACACACACACACACACACACACACACACACACACACACACACACACACACACACACACACACACACACACACAGACATAAATATGTACGGACACAAATATGTACGGACATAAGACCCCTGACCCCTCATCCTCTAGGTGTTGCCCCCTGACCCCTCGTCCTCTCGGTGTTGACCCCTGTCCCCTGACCCTCCAGGTTTCCAGGTGAACCTGGACGTCCAGGGTGAGCTGATCCTTCAGGACAGCTTCCAGGTGTGGGACCCAAAGTCTCTGATCCGGAAGGGACGTGACCGCCACCTCTTCCTGTTCGAGATGTCTCTGGTGTTCAGCAAGGAGATCAAAGACTCAGCCAGCAGGAGCAAGTACCAATACAAGAACAAACTACTGGTGAGAGAGAGAGAGAGAGAGAGAGAGAGAGAGAGAGAGAGAGAGAGAGAGAGAGAGAGAGAGAGAGAGAGAGAGAGAGAGAGAGAGAGAGAGAGAGAGAGAGAGAGAGAGAGAGAGAGAGAGAGAGAGAGAGAGAGAGATTTTAAAACCACTCCTTTCCAGTTCAGCTCATAGCATTACAATTCAGCTCATCTCAAAATCATACAACTACACAAACCAAAAACAACAAAAACTAGAAAAAGTGTTCCTCGGAGCACAGGTCTCCGCCAGGTCAGGTAGGTTATTGTGGCCTCCTGGTGGCGCTATAATAGGCCGATGTGAAAAGGGTGGCATTTCTTCTTAGGCCTTGCACGGCAATCGGACACTGCATTCATGATTTGAGGCATTTTGTTCAAACATTTTGTTTTGCTAAATTAGACCTGCTGGTGGCGCTATAACAGGCCAATGTTAAAAGGGTGGTATTTGTTCCTCAACATAGTGTGAATGTGCGTGCAAAGTGTGACCGCAATCGGACGCTGCGTTCATGATTTGCGGCATTTTGTTCAAAACAAGCCACTACTGCAACTGTAGATGTCAGTCTTAGCCAATCAGGATGGAATATGAAAAATCAAACACATCCGTCTTGATCACATGACTATAGAGATCATGTGTACCGATTTGCGTGAAATTTGGATAAAATCGGAAGGAGTAATATAAAAAAAGTGTTTTACATAAGTCGGCCTCCTGGTGGCGCTATAAAAGGCAGATGTGAAAAATGCAGGGCAAAGGTTTTTCCTTGACCTCTAGAGAGTGCGCATACAAAGTTTTACACATATCGGTGCAGTTATAGGTAATCAACACGAATCGGCCAGTTATAGCGCCACCATGAGGCTGATTTGAACATTTTCAAGTGGCATTTCTTCCTTGGCATAGTGGAAATATGCGTACAAAATTTCACTGAAATTGCATGCTGTGTTCATGATTTGAGGCATTTTGTTCAAAACGGAGCACTCCTGCAAACTTTGGAAGCCATTTTTAGCCAATCAGGATGAGATATGAAAAATCTGAAAGACCCGTTTTGTTTAATGACTATAGAGATACTGTGTACCGATTTGTGGGATTTTTGGACAAAATATGTAGGAGTACTGCCAACAAATATGTTTTGCACAAATCTGCCTCCTGGTGGCGCTATAAAAGGCCCATGTGAAAAATGGACGGACGGACAGCGGGCAAAATAAAAAAACATACTCTCTTTCACATTCCAGGTAGACTGCCGGGGCCCCTGATGGCCTGAAGAACAGAGAGAGAGAGAGAGAGAGAGAGAGAGAGAGAGAGAGAGAGAGAGAGAGAGAGAGAGGTCATGTGTAGAGTTAGAGAGGGCGTTCTGTAGTGCTGTGGAATGATTTAATAATCAAACAGGTGTTCTCACAATATTTGAACAATGACAGGATATGTTTCCCTCCCTCCCTCCTGTGTGCAGACCTCAGATCTAGGGGTGACAGAGCACATTGAAGGGGACCCCTGTAAGTTTGCTCTGTGGTCAGGAAGGACCCCCAGCTCTGACAACAAGACTGTGCTGAAGGTAAGACCTTTATACATAGAGATGAACCATTAGACCTGAAGGTAAGACCTTTATACATAGAGATGAACCATTATACCTGAAGATAAGACCTTTATACATAGAGATGAACCATTATACCTGAAGATAAGACCTTTATACATAGAGAACCATTAGACCTGAAGGTAAGACCTTTATACATAGAGATGAACCATTAGACCTGAAGGTAAGACCTTTATACATAGAGATGAACCATTATAGCTGAAGATAAGACCTTTATACATAGAGATGAACCATTATACCTGAAGTTAAGACCTTTATACATAGAGAACCATTAGACCTGAAGGTAAGACCTTTATACATAGAGATGAACCATTAGACCTGAAGGTAAGACCTTTATACATAGAGATGAACCATTATACCTGAAGATAAGACCTTTATACATAGAGATGAACCATTATACCTGAAGATAAGACCTTTATACATAGAGAACCATTAGACCTGAAGGTAAGACCTTTATACGTAGAGATGAACAATTAGACCTGAAGGTAAGACCTTTATACATAGAGATGAACCATTAGACCTGACGCCGCGCATACGAAATGCCCTTTTCACACTTTTAAGTATATCTTGTATATCTGCCAATCCAAAATAGCAGATATGCAAGCTCACAGCGTGTCACTTTGTGCTGTGCTGCAAGCTTGTACATCTGCTATTGTATTTAAATAGCAGAAAATAGCAGACAAAATCTTACAAGATCTATGTAAATCTTAATATAAATATAAATTGGTTTGAATTGGTTTTAACTGTTTGGTGTAACTGCTGTTGGGGACCCCCTTGAACACCCTCGAGGACCTCTGTCCTTTTTAAAACCCCTTGATTAAAGGACCATCCTGGTGTGAATAAACAACTACTTATTTAACCCAGTAAGACCTGAGGTCTAGGTTCTACAAATGGCAAACAGTTTTCTGAAAAACTACATCAGTTGTTCTCAAACTTTTTCATGTCAAGGACCCCCAAAATTATATGTATCTGGCCGCAGACCCCCATCTTAAAATATGCTGTTCCTGGGACCCCCAGAAGCAAAGATTTGAGTTAAAAATGTTTGCTTTTAAAATATTTATTACTCATGATTCTTTTTAAATAGTGACACTCGCTCATATAGCTTACACACTCATATAAACACACACTCATCTCCTATAGACACACACTCATCTCATATAGACACACACTCATCTCATATAGACACACACTCACTCATATAGACACACACTCATCTCATATAGACACACACTCATCTCATAGACACACACTCATCTCCTATAGACACACACTCATCTCATATAGACACACACTCATCTCATATAGACACACACTCATATAGACACACACTCATCTCATGTAGACACACACTCATCTCGTATAGACACACACTCATCTCATATAGACACACACTCATCTCATATAGACACACACTCATCTCATATAGACACACACTCATCTCATATAGCTGAAATCTAAAATGAAACGGATGCTTTCTTGGATTGAATGGGTTAAATCAGGGGTCTTCAACATTCTTTCAGGCCAAGGACCCCTTAGCTGAGAGACAGATGAAGCAGGGACCCCTTAGCTGAGAGACAGATGAAGCAGGGACCCCTTAGCTGAGAGACAGATGAAGCAGGGACCCCCACTACATATTGTATAAAATTGTGTTGCAGATTAAACCTTTTCATGGATTTCATAGATAGCTATCAGTGTTGTGTGAATTAATGTTTATTTCAGACATTAAACCCTCAATACTTATTAAACTTGACCGTTGGCTATGTACTTAATCTGCTCTTTTTTTCCTGTACACTAAACGCCTCTGCCGAAAATAGCAGATCCACAAGCTCACAACGCCGCGATGTGAGCTTGTGGATCTGCTATTTTCGGCTAATGTTCCCCTCAGAAATTGAATAAGGATTCCTGTTGAAGTGGTTAAAAAAAATCCATATCACACAAATATTTGGCGGCCCCCCTGTAGTAACTCTGAGGACCATTAGTAAGGCTACTTCTTGGCCTCAAATATACAACCCATCTAACCCCCTGCTCATTCTGCTAACATACAACCCATCTAACCCCCTGCTCATTCTGCTCGGGTCGGATGGCTCAGGGTAGAGTACAGAGTACGGCAACTTGCAATGGGCCTGGTCTACAAGATACACCACAACATTGGGATACCCATGTACCTGTCAAAGTATTTCAAAAACGTTAATGAAGTCCATAATCATAACACCAGAGGCAGCTCCACTGATTACTGTCCATCCCAGATTTGGCACAAACAAGGGATTGAACTCGTTCTCATGCTATGCAACAAAAATGTGGAATGCCCGACCAAAAGGAGTGAAGCAGTGTAAAACCCTACTCACTTTCAAAACTGCCCTTCAAAAAAACACCTTTTGGAGGCTGCAATTCCAAACTGGCCCTTATCAAAGTCTTAACCTACGCCCCCCCGCCCTCCTCAAACTGTTTACTGTACATATTTTTTGTTTTTCATACCTTGAACTTTGAAGCTATTTGTATGATGTTCTGCATAGTAATGTATATCTGTCAGTTTTTTTAATGTCATCATGATTTCAGTGCGTGGGGATCTCATTTGAAACAAGCCGTTGGTTTTTATGAGCGATCCAGTTTAGAGGACCTTGTATTGTGAACTGTACTTCCATGTGCTTTTTCCATGTCTTTCTAAGTAAAGTATTCAATCAATCAATCAATCTAGGGGTCCCGGGCCCCCTGTTATAATGTTTATAATGGTTGCCATGGTTCCCAGGCTTCCAGCATGGAGGCCAAACAGGAGTGGATTAAGAGCATCAGGGAGGTCATCCAGGAGAGAATGACCCACCTGAAGGGGGCGCTAAAGGAACCTCTTCACCTGCCCAAAACCCTGTCCAAACCCAGGAGCATGAAGAGGTGCGCGCACACACACGCGTGTACACTCATGCGCACGCACACACACACAGTTGTGCATGTTACTTTAAATTACCTTGTGTGTGTGTGTATATATATATATATATATATATATATATATATATATATATATTAGGGCCGAGACTTTATCGCGTTAATTTCAATCAATTAATTACAGAAAAATGATTGCGTTAAAAAAAAATAACGCATTTTAATCGCACCGATTTTTGCACCGCGGAACGTTTCTCACTGGACGAGTTTCAGACGGACCGATCATACCAGCGCACCAACCGACCGTCTCAGACAACAACAAAGTAAACTGCAGCCAGCACAGTGCATGAAAACATGACGCACCGCATAACCTGCTTGATAATGTTGGCTGGCTTGATAATGTTGGCTGGGCAAATCAGAATCTGTAATGGATGCCCCCCCCCCCACGCGCACGCGTTTGTCCCGTTTGGGGGGGGGGGGGGGGTGGCGGCGGTGCGTGGGGGTCTGTTCTCTGGTCAAATATTGATATGCGATTAAAATGTGATTAATTGCGATCCATTAATTACAAAGCCTCTAATTAATTAGAGGAATACTTATATTCAATCAATCAATACTACTATATATATATATATATATATATATATATATATATATATATATATATATATATATATATATATATATATATATATATATATACACACTTTTAGTGCACACAAAGTATTGATTATTATAGTCAAGTAAAAAAAGTACATACCATGTTTTTGTGTAGTTGTACATAGTGCATCGTGTGTGGTTGTACATAGTGCCACGACAATGTGTTGGTCACAAAATGTAAATACCCACTGACCTATTGACCCAGTTATCTACATCAGCCAGCAGAGGGCAGTGTGACTCCAGACATGAGTGTAAACCCAGACATCTTTACATCTCTGACTAATTCACCACATGATGAAGAGTCTGTATTAGAGATAGCCTGACACCTCTGACCTTAGCCTAGAGGAGGCCTTTATGACCTCTGACCTTAGCCTAGAGGAGGCCTTTATGACCAAGGTCTTTAAATACCAACCACTCCTACATACCATCTCTGAGCTGGGCTTTAGGTGCAGACTATTTATTTTTATATTTGGCAGCCTGGGACATTATAGACGAATCCACAGAGCGCTGCCCTGCGCGCAGCCATTGCTGCGGTGTCAACGCTCCGCGGACGCGACACCGCAGCAATGGCCGCCTACAGGCAGCGCGTCTGTGGATTCGTCTATACCCACAGACTGGTTGTTAGAGGCTTTCAACAACTTGGGATGCACTGAAAGGCTGGCAAAAAGGCTGGCAAGTTATTGTGCTGTCTCTGCTATAATTGGCAGACGCCATATATGGCGGAGACGCGGTTACTTATACCCATAGAGTACTGAGTACTTATACCCATAGAGTACTCAGTCAAATGCTTATTGTATCATGAAGACACATGCCATGATTTTGTGAATGTAACCTTACTGCACCTATAATATTTGTGTCCCTGTATGTTTCACCTTCATGTGGACATAAATAAACAATTAAGTGTGTGTGTGTGTGTGTGTGTGTGTGTGTGTGTGTGTGTGTGTGTGTGTGTGTGTGTGTGTGTGTGTGCGTGCGCGTGTGTAGGGACGGGGGGGAGGACGAGGACGGCAGCAGCAGCCAGCCAGACACTGTGTCCATTGCCTCGCGGACGTCTCAGAACACTATGGACAGCGACAAGGTAAGACTGTTAGTTTCATGCTAACACCACGGACTATTAGCTTCATGCTAACAGGTAGGACACACTGTTAACTACATGCTAACACCACGCACTGTTCACTACATGCTAACATGACGCACTGTTAGCTACATGCTAACATGACGCACTGTTAGCTACATGCTAGAGGACACACTATTAGCTACATGCTAACATGACACACTGTTTGCTACATGCTAACACCACGCACTGTTAACGACATGCTAACATGACGCACTGTTAGCTACATGCTAGCATGACGCACTGTTAACTACATGCTGGAGGACACACTATTAGCTACATGCTAACAGAACACTGTTAAAGGTTTTTACAAAAAGTGTGACACCATGGTGGCGGCGCATATCATCATGTCGCTCGAAAGTACATTTTGTTGTACACTTGTGTTCAATGACAAAATAAAATCTTCCATCCATCCATCTGGCTACATGCTATGTATGTCCTGTGTTGTCCTTTGTGTTGTCCTTTTCAAGCCTCCGGGACCACGGGGGATCTTTGAAGCAACCCTGAACTAGTCAAATCTGGTATTGTAAGCTTAGCACATTAAAGATGCTACCGTGCATGCTTTGGTGCAACGCATTTGGGCACCAAAGTTTGGTTGGACTAAGGTGTGTGTGAGTGTCTGTCTGTCTCCCCTGGGTTGGGCGGCACCAACCAATGAAATTTGCCTGGGGCGTGGTCATTGCAGAAGTGTGTTGGGTGAGAAAAGTGAGAGGGATGATGTTGGCAGCAGTGTTGATTTTGACAGCAATTTTTTATTTCATTTTAGTCATATAGCCTTTGAATAAAATTCCTTTAATTTTAGTCATATTTTAGTCATCTGAAATGTTTTGTTTTTTAAATATCATAAGATTAGATCTACAGTTGATTTAGTCGACTATAATGTATTTCGGCGGTGCCTTGATGGCGTCGTAATGGCTGATTGTACACTTGGTTGCATGCTGAAAATAGCAGATCTACAAGTTCACAACGCGTCGCGCTACACGCACATTGTGAGCTTGTAGATCTGCTATTTTCAGAGCGCAACACCCGAGCGCAACCAAACATAAAATGACTTGTGTTTTAGTTCATATTTTAATCACATTGCTTAGCCTTGTTCAGATTGCATAAAACCAACCAGTCTGGATCGGAAGTCTGATTTGGGCTCTGCCATTCTGAACACTGAGGAGCTGACTGCTGACAGGCTCCACACTGCTACAGGGTTTCCCATGGATCTACACTTAGTGACAGCAGGGGCTCCCCACTGCTACAGGGTTTCCCATGCATCTACACTGGGTGACAGCAAGGGCTCCCCACTGCTACAGGGTTTCCCATGCATCCTCACTGGGTGACAGCAGGGGCTCCGGGTTGCTGAAATGTTTGTGTCGCCTGAACAGAAAATAGAAGCCAGAAAACGTAGCTCTAACTTCTTTAATAAATAATTATTATAATTAACTATTAGTCCACATTTAGTTCACTAATAACCCGACAAGCAGAATAAATGCCAGCGGCCGCCATGAGAGCAGCCATGAAGCTGTGTGTGGGAGCGTGTCTACATGGCTCCTATGAAGCAGCCTGTGAAATCCAAGTAAGGAAACCTTCTGGTTTGAAGTTAACCCATTAAAACCCGAGGCCGATTCTACTGTACAAATGTCTTTTATATTATATGCTAACAGTTTTCTGAAAAACGTATGTTTCTATGTCAGTGGTTCTCAAACCTGTTCCATGTCAAGGACCCCCAAATGTATTTGGCCGCCAACCCCCATCTCAAATTATGTTGTTCAAGGGACCCCCAGAAGCAAAGTTGTGTACACATTTTCACCATTCTTCAGAAATAACAGATCTACAAGCTCATAGAGTGGCACAAAGTGGCGTGCTATGAGCTTCTATATCTGCTATTTTTGCCTCCATTAACTTTTTAGTGGATTTTTCAGAAAACAAACATACACAAAAAGGAAAAGACTAGCACATTACTAACAAACAAACCGAACATACAAAACATACAAATACAAACATATAAGGGGAGGAAACTGTCTCTCTACTTGGTCACTTATTTACCAGTTATGCATACATATAATCCATACACTTGGTCACATCTTCAAAAACGGAGAACAAAAGGTCCATTAATGGGACAAATTCGACGTGCACCTTATTCAATATGGTCAATCAGAGAAAAATAAAGGAAATTCAATAAAAATAACTGAAATCAAATAAAATCTGGTCTTAATGTAGAGACATGAGTAAGCCATTTAAACCAGTTGTCCATGAAGACTTCAGTCTGACCTCTAAAGCTAAATGTAATTCTCTCCATAATAAATATATTATAGATTAAATCAATCCACTCATTTATAGTTGGTATAACGTTCGTAAGCCATTTTTTAGTTAACGCCTTTTTTGACGCTACTAGTAATACCCTTAACAAATATTGATCTTGCTTAGTACAATGCAGTTCTTCTAAGTCAGCAAGATACATGGTTTTAAAATCAAAATTGATTTCAATTCCTATAACGGCTTCTGCTATTTTTGAATAGCCAAAGTATAAAATAATGCTTTTTAACTCAAATCTAAAATGACACGGATGCTTTCTCGGTCTTAATGGCTTTTGTTCTGTTCATGGAGATAAACATAATGTTGAGCTGTTATGTTTATGGAGATAAACATAATGTTGAGTTGTGTTTATGGAGATAAACATAATGTTGAGTTGTGTTTATGGAGGTAAACATAATGTTGAGTTGTGTTTATGGAGGTAAACATAATGTTGAGTTGTGTTTATGGAGATAAACATAATGTTGAGTTGTGTTTATGGAGATAAATATAATGTTGAGTTGTTCTATTTATGGAGATAAACATATTGTTGAGTTGTTCTGTTTATGGAGATAAACATAATGTTGATTTGTTCTGTTTATGGAGATAAACATAATGTTGAGTTGTTCTGTTTATGGAGATAAACATAATGTTGAGTTGTGTTTATGGATGTAAACATAATGTTGAGTTGTTCTGTTTATGGAGATAAACATAATGTTGAGTTGTTCTGTTTATGGAGATAAACATAATGTTGAGTTGTTCTGTTTATGGAGATGGACATAATGTTGAGTTGTGTTTATGGAGGTAAACATGAGTTGTTCTGTTTATGGAGATAAACATAATGTTGAGTTGTGTTTATGGAGATAAACATAATGTTAAGTTGTGTTTATGGAGGTAAACATGATGTTGAGTTGTGTTTATGGAGATAAACATAATGTTGAGTTGTGTTTATGGAGATAAACATAATGTTGAGTTGTTCTGTTTATGGAGATAAACATTGTTGAGTTGTTCTGTTTATGGAGATAAACATAATGTTGATTTGTTCTGTTTATGGAGATAAACATAATGTTGAGGTGTTCTGTTTATGGAGATAAACATAATGTTGAGTTGTGTTTATGGAGGTAAACATAATGTTGAGTTGTTCTGTTTATGGAGATAAACATAATGTTGAGTTGTTCTGTTTATGGAGATAAACATAATGTTGAGTTGTGTTTATGGAGGTAAACATGAGTTGTTCTGTTTATGGAGATAAACATAATGTTGAGTTGTGTTTATGGAGGTAAACATAATGTTGAGTTGTTCTGTTTATGGAGATGAACATAATGTTTAGTTGTTCTGTTTATGGAGATAAACATAATGTTGAGTTGTTCTGTTTATGGAGATAAACACAATGTTGAGCTGCAGTGTTGTTTTGACAGCCTGTCATATTTTAGTCATCAGAATTTTTGGGCGGTGAAACCGCCCCTATAAGCAGGGTACCCGCGGATCATTAAAAAGTCTTAAAAGGTATTGAATTTCGTTTTTGAAATTCAAGGCCTAAAAATTTCTTAAACGGTCTGGAATTCTGTAAGTGGGGGTATTAAATTTAATCTGGGTCAGAATGAATAAACGTGTCGCAAACAGACTTGTTCCGTTTCACTCCGTAGTTTTTTTTCCTGGTCCAAAATTTTTTTGTCGGATCAGAGCAGCGCGTGCATTGACGCTGTGGGTAAAGAGCGCTTGTAGTCACCGTGTCATAACAAACCAGTGTTGCCATGTCTGCTTATTTCACGCAAGATTTAGCTTATTTTTCACGCAAGTTTTGACTTGTTTTTCTCTCTCTGTCCGTGTGTGTGTCTTTCTTTCTCTCTCTCTCTGTCTCTCTCTCTCGCTCCGTCTCTCGCTCCGTCTCTCTCTCTCTCTCTCTCTCTCTCTCTCTCTCTCTCTCTCTCTCTCTCTCTCTCTCTCTCCCCGTCTCTCTCCGTCCCCCCCTGCCAGTGGAGCGTGATTGTCGCACCTGATTGGCAGGGTTGGGAAGTAACGGATTACATGTAACGTAATCAGAGTAAATAACAACGGTAACAGTAACGTTTTACAGTACATTTTATGATGTGTAATCTGGATTACAGTAACGGGGGTGTTGTAACGGGGGTTACAGGCAGATTACATTCTACCCTTCCCCTCATCAATTTTACAAACAAGTTATAAATTATTATAACACCAAACAACCACCCGCCAGAACGCACAGACTGCAATGGATGCGTGGAGACGGCCAGGACGCACAGCGCGCACCTCTGTCAATATGGTAATGGTAGACACCAGTTCTCTGGTTGAGATTCAACATTAAGTGAAACGCTGCACATAACCAGTGATAGGTTAGATTTAAAGCCTATATTCCAGTTTATAATGCGCGGAAGCCAAGCAACACTTTTGACAGAGAGGGGGGGGGGGGAGCATGAGAGAGCACGCGGGCGCACGAGAGAGAGGGAGGGAGAGAGAGAACCCGACGTCGGATCAACAGCAATACAAATTAATAACTGCAAACAGATCCAAAGATTATGCTATCAATATCATACAAAAGCAGAGAGAAGCTGTGATCTCACCACTCTGATGGACAATAAATAAATAATCCTTTTGCAAACAATATCCATGTTCTGTTCCTTTGTCAACAATGATCCAAATGGGAAGTTTATTTCAGCAGCTAGAACGTGACAGTTTGACATAGATTCGTTTGAGCCGTTTTTGCTGTGCAGCTCCTCATTTAAGTTAATTGCCTTCACCTGCTGCTGTGCTGCTGCGCAACAGGGCACTGAGGGCAGATCTCCGTCAGGCCAGGTGGCCCTATCCAGGCGCATGCAATTCATAGGCAGTCTACAGTAGCCAATTAGAATGAAATCTGCTAAAACTGACTCATACACTGATACAGAACCATATATAGGCTAAATATTGTCTCTGACTCTCTGTCGGTTGGGAAAACTGTTCCTTTTATTTTAAAATAATTTCAAATGGTGAAAAAAGTCTACAAGCTATAATTATTAAAAATTAAGAAATGCTATATTTTAAATAGTGAAAAATACAGAAAATAGGGGAAAATACATAAAATCTCTAATCTGTGATTCTAATGTGATTAATGTGACCCTTACAGTCAGTGAAGTCCAGTGCTGAATGTGACAAATATTGAGACAAATAGGCTATAACCCAATACATAATTTTATGAAATAAATGGGTTCTATTTTACAGATAGTTACACTATTCTTGTACTATATTAAAATTAAATCATCCTTAACCTTCAAGTTAAATTAATTATTTCCGTGGACTTAAAAATCATCGTTTCATTTGATGGCCTTCTTTTTGATTGGCCTTTTACAGGCCCTACCAGCCTGTAGAGGGAGGTAGAGAGTAACATATTATAATGCCAGCCTGTAGGGGGAGGTAGAGAGTCACATATTATAATACCAGCCTGTAGGGGGAGGTAGAGAGTAATGTATTATAATACCAGCCTGTAGGGAGAGGTAGAGAGTCACATATTATAATACCAGCCTGTAGGGGGAGGTAGAGAGTAACATATTATAATACCAGCCTGTAGGGAGAGGTAGAGAGTAACATATTATAATTCCAGTCTGTGGGGGAGGTAGAGAGTAACATATTACAATACCAGCCTGTAGGGGGAGGTAGAGAGTAACATATTATAATACCAGTCTGTAGGGGGAGGTAGAGAGTAACATATTATAATAGCAGCCTGTAGGGGGAGGTAGAGAGTAACATATTATAATACCAGCCTGTAGGGGGAGGTAGAGAGTAACCTATTATAATACCAGCCTGTAGGGGGAGGTAGAGAGTAACATATTATAATACCAGTCTGTAGGGGGAGGTAGAGCGTAACATATTATAATACCTTTGCTCTAAGTGAAACCTGTGTCCAAACCCAATGTTGAATAAATGTGACTAACAATAGCATAATGTAGTCGTGTTTTTCATCAGAATTAATGAATAAATGTAAAAAAAATCAGCGCAAAAAACATTTACACGCACTTTCATACACTACAGTGCGTGTACATGTTTACTTGCTGCCCTTTATGCGAAATGGCAGAGGATTTCTTGTTTACCTCCATGTAATGCATCAATGCAATTCAATAAACGATGCAATAACAGTAAAAGTTTGTAGATTATTTTACCGCGGTAATGGTATTATTTTTTCTTTTTAGAGGTATTATAAAGGTCTTAAATTTGTACTTAACAAGTCTGCAGATACCCTGCCTATAAGTGAGGTTTGGATATTTGTACAAGAAATCCTGCGCTGTGATTGGCCAAAAATGTACAAAAATGTACAAAAATGTACAAAAATGTACCCCGCCTAACCCTGCACCGTGATTGCCAATCACAGTCTATTCAGGACTGTGATTGGCCAGTGTCACATGACACATGTGCATAGCCCTATATAAGAAACCATAACTTTAAGTTATGGTTTCTTCCATCATAACGAGGGTTTCAATAAATGTATTTATTTTTTGTACATGATTGGTTGACTCCATTCAGTATTGTGATTAGCTAGCAAGACACCGCCCACTTCACACAGGGTGTGATTTTTTTAGTCTAGTTTTAGTTGACTAAATATACACACACACACACACACACACACACACACACACACGCCCCATGCCCTATGCAGAGTAACAGGCTTGCATTAAATTGCTCAAATGTTTTGTAGTGTGTGAGAGTGAGTCTGTGTGTGTCTCTCCGTCTGTCTGTCTGTCTACCTCTCTCCCGTCTCGCTCCCTCAATTTCAATTAAATTGGCTTTATTGGCATGAATGTAACAATTACAATATTGCCAAAGCATCAAGTGCAGTAAATTCTCTCTGTGTGGGGGGCAGGGGGGGGCAGAACATTATATTCAGCTCTTAGTTTGTTTGGAGTCAGTTGAAACCAGCTCAATGTTTACAAACATTACTATAGAGTTGGGACGATAATTGTTATTATTATAATACTGTATATGTTTATCACGATAAGAAAATACAATAATGATATCGCAGATATTTTTAATGTATCCTGAAATTGTCTGATACTGTTGTACTGGGAGCTGACCAGTACAACCACAGTATAATAATGTTATACTCGGAGCTGACCAGTACAACCACAGTATAATACTGTTGTACTGGGAGTTGACCAGTACAACCACAGTATAATACTGTTGTACTGAAAGCTGACCAGTACAACCACAGTATAATACTGTTGTACTGGGAGCTGACCACAAGCACATTCTGTGTGTGTGTGTGTGTGTGTGTGTGTGTGTGTGTGTGTGTGTGTGTGTGTGTGTGTGTGTGTGTGTGTGTGTGTGTGTGTGTGTGTGTGTGTGTGTGTGTGTGTGTGTGTGTGTGTGTGTGTGTGTGTGTGTTCTCTCTCTCTCTGTGTGCTGTAATAACAGTTCAGCCTTGGCCAAGTCAGATGTTCCACTACGTGTGTGTTACATGCATTGTTTACTACAGCAGTGTTTCTCACCCCACCTTAATGACTCTAAACATGAGATAAATGTACAGGTTGAACCAGGTTCTGAATCAATGCAGCTTCAGCTGTCAGGATTCTATAGAGCAGTGGTTCTCAGCCTGTGGGTCGGGACCCCCATATGACATTGAAGGGACAATGTAATGACTTGTAATGGCTTCATCCGTGTGTTGCCAGCGTTTTTTTTTACCGTGTTTTGACGATCTTTGGAGAGCCGCAGAAGCCCCTTTTTTGGAATGGAACGTTTTGAAACAACGTAGATCTACGTCCTTTGCACTCAATGTGTTAAGACCTTACAAGAAAAAGGTTATCAACAAACTATTACATAAAAACTGGTGAAACATTGGGCAAATTGTCAAATAATATAAGAAAGTGGCAAACATTTTGTTGCAATTTCTACAGAGCTTGTCAGGGTGGGGGGGTCCCCAGTTCAAATATGAATATTTGGGGCGGGGTCCCCAGTTCAAATATGATTATTTTAGGCGGAGAAAAGGTTGAGAACCTCTGTACTACGGCCAACCATATTATGAAAAATGTTCACAATAGCAGATCTACAAACTCATTTTTATGTGGATAAAGTGCTTAAAATGAATGTGACGCTATATTAAAGGAGCATTTCACCCCTGGAAGAAACTGCAATCACTCAATGTTAATAGTATTTGTAGTAGATTACAGTTGAACAATTTAAAATGTGCACCCTATGGCCAGAAAAATAATGAAATCTGTGTGTTTGACTAGGGTTTGACTGGACTGCTGCAATACTACAATGACCATAATGCTTTGGTGCACTGCCCCTCCTTGTGGGGAGTGGACATACCTCTATGGGAGTGGAGGCTGCATGTGGGTGTGATCTTCAACAACAACACACAACATGTGTACCAGTGTTCCACAGTGTTGCCATGTCTACTTATTATAAGCGGCTTCTTTCTAAAATGTAGTTGATATTTGGGCTTGTATCCAAATGTTTTGATTGTTGTTTAAACCAGTGGTTCTCAAACATGTCCATGTATTTTTCCCACGGACCCCCATCTGAAATTATAATTTGCGCCAGGGAGCCCCTACCAAACATGTGTTGTTAAAACGATTAAAAAATATTCCACATTTTGCACTTTTTCCCCTCAAGATTTTTTGGAAAATAGCAGATCTACAAGCTCACAATGGGTAACATCGCGACGCGTTGTGAGCTTGTAGATCGGCAATTTTCTAATAGATAATATCCAATGTCTAGGTTTAAAGTGCTCTTGGCCTAGTTATCTTCTTTTGGGCTTGTTTTCATAGACCTGGTTTCTTATTTCTTTCACAATATCTGGCAACACTGGAAGTCAGAAAGCGTCCATCTCATCCTTCATGTCCAAGGATTCGTTAGTGATGTCACATCACTGACGAATCCTTGGTATCTTTATGCCGTTCTACTTCCGTGTAGCATAGTAACTGTCGAATCCTTGGTATTATGATCCTAGCCTTTCAACAGTGTTTGTTTACCGTTGCTCCACGTTGTATTTGGATTCTTTCACGCTTGCGCTTATGAAACACTAAACAGGATTATTATTTCATGACAACATTCAAGTACAACTATCATAAGATGTCACTCAGGTAAAGTAATGCGTCACTCTGCAAATTTAACTAAAGTTTTCCACCTGTACAAAGTCATTTCTTATACAGACATCAAGGCTAATACAGACATAATGATTTTTTTATCATCCTTCCCTTGTCAATATCTCGCCATTTAGGGCAATGATGTAACATTATGTAGAGATTTGATAACATAAATAACAGCCACCAGCCAGTCATTTACTGCCAGTCAACTGTCTTCTGAGTTTTGGTATTCGAATGATGAGCGTGAAAAAACACAGATTATACACACAAAAAAACAGGACCTTGTTTCTTGAGTCCTAAACTTCATTAAAATAAGATCTGGTTGCAAAATCGGCGATGTGTGTGTGTGTGTGTGTGTGTGTGTGTGTGTGTGTGTGTGTGTGTGTGTGTGTGTGTGTGTGTGTGTGTGTGTGTGTGTGTGTGTGTGTGTGTGTGTGTGTGTGTGTGTGTGTGTGTGTTGTGGTGAGTGTGTGTGTGTTGTGGTGAGTGTGGTTTATTTGCACATATACTCTACCATAATTCTGTCTGTGTCTCAAAATAGACTATTATGGAAAATGACTGGTCCAGTGTTTTGCTTTAAATTGCTGCCATTATAGTTTCACACCAGTTAAAGTGACGCTGTGTGTGTGTGTGTCCACTTCCTTGTTTGTACACACGTTGTTAAAAAGCCATCGCGGAATCGCCAACTCTGTGTGTGTGCGTGCATGGTGGTTTATTATGACATGTAATTTCAGTGTTTGAGGACGTACTTTGTTTTGGTAACTTGACTAAAAGTCAGTTGTATATTACCACAATGTAGAAATACTCTGTTACATATATTACCACAATGTAGAAATACTCTGTTACACTAGGGCTGCACGATTCTTGCTAAAATGAGAATCACGATTTTCCTCCATAAGAATTGAGATCACGATTCTCACACGATTCTCATCGTTTCAATGAAAATATTTATTGCACTCTTACTTCTTAGACGTCACCTGACTACAATGAATTTAAACAGACAACATGTGTCTCTCGTAACAAAAATATCACTTTGGTCTGTACTGTAGTTGCTTAAAACTGAACAAACATTACTACATTCAAAATGTGGCACCTGGAGCCAACTAATGTGGCTTTAAACAGACACCATCAACATCAAAGTGCTTGACTTAAATCTTAAACTCTCAGCAAAAACATAGAGTAACTAAAATGAATTTGACAGCCAACTACTGTGGCTTTAAACAAAGTGCTTGACTTAAACTCAGTCTCTCTGGTAACAAAACATACAGTAACTAAAATAAAGATATTGCTGCTGCCTGAGTGCTGAACATAAAAAATATATTTTTTGCAGCATTATAATAACAAAATTTAAACTTTGCAGTAGTATCTGACTGTCCACAGTGACACTGGACACCCAACTACTGTACAACAACACCAACCTGTTTGTTACAGGGAGGAATGCACTTAAGTTACTCAAAATACCTCACCACAGTGCTGAATATAAAAACAAAACAGTCACAGCTTTAGAATAATAATATAAAAAAAAGCCTAGCCGGCTAGCACCCAGTTCAACTACTGCACTTAAAGGTTCTTGTACTGAAAAAAACATAAACTTAAACAAAGTGCTAGACTCCACTGAGTAGTAATGTCACTGAATCAAAAGGATTAACTTAAATACTGCAGTCAGTGCTGAATATAAAAACAGAACAGAACATAAAGCTTCAGAATAAATGTAAATAAAGCCTAGCTGCCTAGCTACTAGCACAGTCCATCTACTGCACTTTAAGATTCTTGGCTAAGAACACCAACATGTCGACATTCTGAGGCTTCAGGGAGGAACGCTGGCAGGTTACAATGTTCCCCCCTGTACTGAAAGCCCTTTCTGAAGGGGTACTGGTTGCAGTAATACATAAGTATTTTCTGGCCAGCATGGACAAACTTGGGTATTGTCCCTTGTGGTTATTCCACCACTGTAAGGGGTCATCTTCGCTGTCGATATTTCTTGAGAGTAGATAGGCGCCTAGTTCCATGTCGACAACTTGCTCGACTTCAGGTGCAGCTGCAGCTGCCTCGTTCCCCTTTGCTACTTTAAAATAGCTGCCTAAGGTCTTTCTCTTCTTCCCACCAGGGGGGAGCGCGGCACTGGAGGAAGCTGTGGTGGGACTGCCGGGAGTGAGGCTGAGATTCTCCTTGAAAAGGGAAAATATAATTTAATAAAAAGGTTAACCTTAATATTCTACACTTGATAACTTAAGTAATATCTCACTCAGCAGTTAAATACTAAGGTTGATAAACTAAATCAATTTTCCCAATTAATTTAAACAATTTAATATAAACAGTTACCATAGTAACGATGCTAGTCATCTCATCCTTCAGTCTGGTCTTGACAGTGATTTTGTTGTCCTCGCTGACATAGTCCAGTTTGAACCTTGGATCCAGACTCGTAGCTATGTCGAGCAGCGCCTGTGTCTTTGGATCACTGTACTTGTCCTGAAGGTACTGCAGGATGGTTGTTTTAATCGAGCGAGCGAGTGCAGGGTCGTCTTCCTTCACTGCTATCAGTGATTCGAAGAGGTGGAGGACTGGCTTCACAGAGGAGACAGACACATATTGCTCCCCTGAGAGCGCATCTGTGAATTCTGCCAGTGGTGTAAGTGTATTGTCAATCACCTCAAGAACCTGTACGTCTTGCCATGTCAGAATGTTACCTCTAGCGAACTTGCTCCGGTCAGTGTTCCGGGCGAGAACTCGTGTAATGGCCTCTTGTTGTTCAAGGACCCTGTGGACTAGGGGTGTCACGATACTCGATACGTATCGAAATCGAACCGAAAATGACGTACGATACAGTGTATCGAAATCAAAAGCCGTATCGCGATTCAAGGGTTAAAAAAAAAAATCCCGCGCATGCGCACATCCGATTGCACGTCCGGGTGAAGCCATGCTGGAGCTTCTGTTGTGTTTTTCCGTGCATCGCGCATGCGTGCTTACGACGGGGGAGAAAAAAAAAGACGACACGACAAACCCACACACAGTGCACACCGCAGAGGAGTTTGGAGGAGAGACAGAGAGAGAGACCGCTGTAGCGTTGCGTCTGTACTACTACGTTACATTTGACCATGGCCACTGCTGAAGCCAGCGATGGTATGATACACAAACGGAAGAATTGGAAAACCCTCCCGCTTCCTTTAAGTCAAAAGCCTGGCAATATTTTGGCTTCCCAGTGAATTATGAGGGCACCCGACACGTTGTTGACAAAACGGCTACCGTTTGTCGATTATGCTTCACACGCGTATGGCTTAGCTCAGGGGTCTTCAACGTTTTCAGCCCAAGGATAGTTGAGAGAGAAATGAAGCAGGGACCCCCTCTATATTGTATAAAAATGTGTTTCAGATGAAACTTTTTTTGTTTACTTGGTCTTCTCTTCACCTATACCTCTTTGCCAAAAATAGCCGATCTACAAGCTCACAGTTGTGACTCGTGAGCTTGTAGATCTGCTATTTTTGGCTAAAGTTCA
The DNA here is from genome assembly GCF_963280865.1 of Gymnoscopelus braueri. Taxonomy (NCBI): domain Eukaryota; kingdom Metazoa; phylum Chordata; class Actinopteri; order Myctophiformes; family Myctophidae; genus Gymnoscopelus; species Gymnoscopelus braueri. Next base: position 51,055,072 of record NC_137618.1, on the reverse strand, counting down.
CCTCAGAAAAGGGATGGGGTTAAGGTAAAAAAAAAATCATATCACACAAAGATGTGGTGGACCCCCTGTAGAAACTCTGAGGACCCCCGAGGGGTCCCGGACCCCCTGTTGAAGACCCCTGGCTTAGCTTATTCACATTTCTTGTTTGTTAAAGCTCTTACCTGTTCAAACAATGTGAACATACTTTAAGAAGTCTAAGAACATGTAGCCAAATAACAGTTGTATCGTCTTCTTACATGTTCAACTTTGTATTTAGATTTTATTTAGTTATAGAGCTTGAAGCTTCACAAGAATGTTGTTGTTAACTCATCTTAAAGAAGAATCTGAAAATGACAGTTCAGTCAGACAACTCTTGGATTGGATTAGAATATATATTTATTGAGCAAGCTTGAGCATGGATATAGAAAGCATAAGGAAGCATAGTTTGGCGTCAGGACTCTGAATCCATTCACTCCCTGTAAGAATAACATTTTAATAAATGTTACATGCCAAATAGCATTTACAGGGAATGAATAAAGACCCCCACGGGGATCTAGAAACAGAACCTACAGGTGGATGCCGGGGAGGCGGTGGGATGAGACTATTCATGGTCAGCAGCATACGTAGGCAAGGCAAGCAAGGGCAGCAGATCCGGCAGGATCTCGGCAGCAGCAGCAGCAGCGTCGCACGTCAGAGCAGCAGAAGAGCGCAACCAGACTGAGCAGGTAGGCAGAGCATTACTTATAACCCACCGACCAGGAGAAGAGTGCATGTGACTTAGTCACCTGGTCGGTTAGCCCAATCCCTTGAGTTGCCTGGCCTGAACTAGCTCCGTAAACTGCGCCTCATTTCAGTCAGACAACTCTTGGATTGGATTAGAATATATATTTATTGAGCAAGCTTGAGCATGGATATAGAAAGCATAAGGAAGCATAGTTTGGCGTCAGGACTCTGAATCCATTCACTCCCTGTAAGAATAACATTTTAATAAATGTTACATGCCAAATAGCATTTACAGGGAATGAATAAAGACCCCCAAAACAGCAAGAACCCCAAAAACCGCTTGGGAACACAGAGCCTGACGCCGGACCAACCATCTGTGAGAATGGTGGAGCTCCATAATTAACATGATATAATGACTGAGTTCCTCATCATTTAATTTTTAGATTTAACTAAACAAATGCAGCATGCATCCATGTGTTCAACAAGCCTGATGAATCCAGGTACCTGCTGATCCCTGAATTCAGGAGTCCTAGACGGTATCCTAATATGGCGTCCACGCTGTGCCGCACCAACTCGGATTCGAAGAGGACATTCTATATTTATTTATTTTTCAAAGAAATCTGCTATATATATATACACATATATATATAATGAGACATCCTATGATGAATGATAACTATTGTTTATCATCCATAATAAATAAAGTGTACTGACTATGTGTGTAAAGACGCGCTATCTTTACTTAACATCTGAATCAGTACCCAACGATCCCTGAAGCAGCATTTACTATTAGACTGAGCTTGATATGATTAGCCTGACTGCATAGCCATAGAAAAACCCAACATTTTTTAACGCTGCCATAGAAAACCCAACATTTTTTAACGCTGCCATAGAAAACCCAAATCTTTTTTAACGCTGCCATAGAAACCCGACATTTTTTAACGCTGCCATAGAAAACCCAAATTTTTTTAACGCTGCCATAGAAAAACCCAACATTTTTTAACGCCGCCATAGAAAACCCAACATTTTTTAACGCTGCCATAGAAACCCAACATTTTTTAACGCTGCCATAGAACCCAACATTTTTTAACGCTGCCATAGAAACCCAACATTTTTTTAACGCTGCCATAGAAACCCAACATTTTTTAGCGCTACCAAGGAAAGCCCAACATTTTTTAGCGCTATAGAATAAACCAACATTTTTTAGCACCATGACATCACCACTAAACTAAATCCCCAGCAATCCACCCGAGTTGTAATTAAAGCGTCAATAATGCTCAAGCAGCATTTATTGAATTAGCGATAGAACAGCGAGAGCACTCATACTCATGAGCTTTTTGCCTGCAGAATGTCATCCTTATTAACCAATATCTACGTAAGCTCCTGAGGACCATCGCCCCATAGATTTAGAGAAGCAGAAGACAAGCAGCGCTGCAGGTGTAGCTACACCAATACGGAGGATGGAGAAAGCCCGCAGCTTGAGCAGATCTCTCGCAGCTTTGCAGTGAACCAGTTCAAGTTTAGGCCTACAGATGGAGAGACAAACACAATGTTATTGCAATTCTGGATTAGCCCGGCCATCCTATGACCACTTTAACCCATTTTGGGTTCATGTTGCCATTTATTTTTTAAATCGGCCTTGGTCTAAATGGGTTAAGCGCCATGTGGCAGCATGTTAGCAATTAGCATCATAGCGGTTGATGCAGAAAGAATATGGTATACAAGCTTAAATTATAGCTTGCAGAGCTTGACGCAGATTATTAGACATGTGACATGTGAATAATATTAACTAACGCCGATATCCCTTTCCATCCATAGCCTAATAGATTTAGCACGAAATGCCATCTGTTGCAAGTCTGAATCGGCCCAACAGAGCCAGACGCCAGAGGGTTGGCAGAATTGATTTAGCAGAGTTTAGCAGCGAGGCTAGGCAGCTCAGTAGATGATGCAGCATAGGTGCCGAGAAGACATGAGAAGCCCACATCTCAAGCAGCTCTCTCAACGCTGCCTTGAGAGCCTTGAGCTGGCCCGCACAGTAGATGATGCAGCATAGTGCTGAGAACACTGAGAAGCCCACATCTCGAGCAGCTCTCTCCGCTGCCTTGAGAGCTCACAGCCGCCAAGAGCGTAGGTAGTTCAACCTGGAATCTAGAACCAGAAGCAGAATTATTCTTGCAATTACCATGGTAAGCCACCCTGGACGAGATGACGCCGTTATAGACCGCTGGGACAGGAATTTACTTCCTGAAGCCACTCACACATCCACAGTGAAAAGCATGCTGCACGACAATGCGCGAGTGTGGCCTCAATCCTGACACAGTCAGTTGCACACCGCAAGCTGCTGGTTGCGCTGCAACACTCGTCACCAGTGATGAACACACCGTGATGTGGTGCCAAATATGCCGTGAGCATCCCAATCTGGCGGATAAAGCAGCGCCTTTTATACGGGGACAAAGACTTCCAGTCACCCAGCTTTTGATAAGCATGAGAAAAGCAAAGAGCCCATCAACATAGTGTAACTATTGATAACAGGAGCAGCCAGATCGGAGTCCCTCTTTATCCGTCCTGCGAGATATTTTGCGGATTGGTGCGCACCAGCCAACATTGACAAATGACTGATATCTTGACTCTACTAAAGCCCCACCATCTATCCTGTTGCAATAACTTAACTTCTGTAAGCTTGTTGCTCATAACATGACAACATCACTTGGCAACCAACTTTTCTATATACTGTACCATATACCTTTCACATGGAAGCAAGCATGCCATGATAGCTTGTGCTACCACAATCCAGAGCTATCCCCATAAGCAAGCCATGCTGAGTTAGCTTGTGCTACGATCAATTTGATAGCTTTACGCATGGGAAGTAAAACATGCTGTGTTTAGCTTGTGCTACCGACCATCCAAGCTTCCACATAAGAAGCAAAACAACTGAATTAGCTTGTGCTACGAACAATCCGAGCTCCCACGTGGGAAGCAAAACATGCTGTGCTAGCCTATGCTACAAACAATCCAGAGCTATCCATATAAGAAGCAACACATGCTGTGATAGCTTGTGCTAAACAATTCGCCTCCACATAGGCAAAACATGCTGTGCTAGCCTGTGCTACAACAATCTAATCTTCCACATAGAAGCAAACATGCTGAGCTAGCCTGTGCTACAACAATCTAAAGCTTCCACATAAGCAAACATGCTGTGCTACGACAATCTAAAGCTTCTACAAAGAAGCAAACGTACTGTGTTAGCCTGTGCTACAACGTCTCTACCATCTCTTATCCAAGTGTATGCAGCAAAATGAGAATCCCTTTAGCTCATCCTGATCCTTAACAAGTGTAATTTAGCAATACAAGAGCATGCAACGGTAGAATGCAACCAATAACGTCTAATCTGCGCTGCAAGTTCATTTGATTATTTAATCGTAATATGAAACGGCCTACTTTACCTCCACCACATATTAGAGCAATTGAACTGCTACATGATTTGACACTGACACTGTCACTGTTGAAGACACGAGGCCTGCAAACCTGACTTCCCCAGTATCCAAGGTGAACAGCACTCATCCCCATCGGCATTAGGCATCCCATCACCATGCATTAAGCCGGACATGGAAAAAGAAGCACAAAGCAGAATATCAATGAATGCTGATAAATGACTTTGCGTGATATTGCTTTCAATTGCGAAATGTGAGGTAGATGAATGCAGTATTAATGAGGTAGTGGCCATAGCACTAGTAGTAACTTAGCATGTTCATGATCGGCACGTTTGCAGCAATTTTAGTACTAGCAGCATTAGTCGATTATAGCAGTGGTAGCAATGTAGTCCACATCATTAGCATAATCATGATTAGCAGACATTTTGCCAGCAATTGCAGAATGGGTAGCATTAATGCAGTAGCCTAGGAATGCAGTCAACATAATTAGCATGATCACCATGATGGCACTAGTATGAGTAGCATGCATTGACTGCAGAAACAATGTCAGCAGTTTTTGCCTAATCATGATCAGCAGTCAGTTAGTAGCAGTTGAAGAACGACTAGCATTATCTGAACAGTAGAAGCATGCCGTGAGGAGCTTTAGCATAATGGAGACCATCGTGTTAATGGCAGCAATCTAGTACAATTTAGTACAGCAACTTCAGCACTAACATGAACATGGAGATGATGGCAGCAATTTAGTGCTGCAACTTTAGCATCAACATGAACAGTGAGTTTTCCTACTCTGCAAATAGATGCCAGACATAGCTACACGAGAGATAACTCATTTCAATGATTCTAGCAGCATTAACATTTAAACTGCAGTGCAACTACTTCTTGAACACTACTCACAAGTTAGCTTCCCCTCTCTTCCCCTCTCTCCTTTGCATGGTAGAGAAGTGTTCGGTCATCAACTATAAGCCTCAAACAACATCCGGTGGATGAGCTCTTCAGAATAAGAGTACCGTCTAAAGCCACTGAACTATCCATGAATACAATAACTATAAATTAGCAAGATGCAGCCAACTGAGCATATCCGTGTTTTAACCAGTAGCCTACATAAAGATATTAATCTGAACATTAGAGCCAGAACAAGCAAAGCGACTCACAAAGTGACGCCATGCCCTCTCTCTCTATCTACCATGGCAGTAGCACTTACCAGCCATGTCAGCGCGCATCCGTTCCTCTGTGAACGATAGATCGGTGATGTCATCTTTTGAGAGAGAAGCAAGCAACTAGGTCTAGAAACCCAATCTTGAGATAAGTGAACTACTTTGAACAAATGCACGCTAAACCGGGGACCATAACAGAACCCCAAGCCCATCGTTGCTTACGATAAGGAAACAGAAACTTAAGCAACACTGTTGGTGAACTACCGTTAACCCAGTGCCATAAAGAGAGTTCTGACACTAGCGTCGACTCCCATTGTAAGAATGGAATGCGGAAGTGCTCCGTCTATCTCAATGAGGCAGGCAGTCCCAATGTTTGGAACTATACCCAAGGAGCCCGTTTGCGGCGGGATCAAGCGTGTCGTTACTCTATTTCTACACTCTCTAGTTGACCATACTGAGATCGATCAATGACGAACGCTACTGCTTTTGAGCTGAGCGTTTAGCAAGCGATTTTTAACTTAAGTAAAGAAAGTAATACCACGTTTAGAACCAGTAGCACACAGCTGAGTAGCTATGATTAGCGCAGCATGGACAATGCAGCACGCAAATAACCATCAACCAAGGAACAATATGAGACTATTCATGGTCAGCAGCATACGTAGGCAAGGCAAGCAAGGGCAGCAGATCCGGCAGGATCTCGGCAGCAGCAGCAGCAGCGTCGCACGTCAGAGCAGCAGAAGAGCGCAACCAGACTGAGCAGGTAGGCAGAGCATTACTTATAACCCACCGACCAGGAGAAGAGTGCATGTGACTTAGTCACCTGGTCGGTTAGCCCAATCCCTTGAGTTGCCTGGCCTGAACTAGCTCCGTAAACTGCGCCTCATTTGTTGTTAGGGCATAAAACCCTTTTTGTTATTCTCATTCTCATTTGATATTATTCAAATAAAAGGGACTTATTGAGAAACATGTGTTTTTCTTTACAAATCAAGACAATAGCCTAAATTAATAATCATATAGCCCTCAAAGCTGAAAAAAAAGGATGTTTTAAAAAAATGTATCGAAAATCGAATCGAATCGTGACCTTAAAATCGAAAGTCGAATTGAATCGTGGATTAGGCGTATCGTGACACCCCTACTGTGGACCATAGCTAGACGGGATCCCCATCTTGTTTGGCACTCCGTTTTGAGCTTGTGGTCAGGTAGTTTGAGGTCCTTTTGTGCAATTGCAAGCTCTCTCTTCCGCTTCCAGCTGTGGCTGAAGCAGCTCACTATCTTTTTGCAGACCCCCATAGCACGGCTGATTCGGTCATCTTTCATTGAATTCTCTAGAGAGAGAGAGAGAGAGAGAGAAAACAATGTTCAACTTTGCTGTAATAACATGACAAAAAAATAATGGTTTAAAATGGTAAAAAAATAATAATATATATATATAACAGTAATTCATTAAGGCATAGCTAAAATGTAATGCACAGTAAAATCCTCACTAGCAGTGGCAGCCATGTTCTGGTTCCATCATTCCAGACCCCATTTATTTTTCCCATAGAGATTTCCAAAAATAAAATATTTATATCAATTAATTTAAGCCTAGAATTAAGCCATCCAGGATACTGGTGAATCATGACCATAAAACATTTGATTCTATGAAAAATGAATGAATATTTAATTATATGATATTCTACATTTAATAAATACCCTTTGTTTTGCGTTTTTTTTCCCCCCACAAAATCAAACGTTTTATGGTCATGAATCACCAGGATCCTGGATGGCTTGATTGTAGGCTTAAAATAATTTATATAAATATTTTTGGAAATCTCTAAGGGAAAAATGTATGGGGTCTGGAAAGATGGAATCAAAAAATGGCCACCACTGCTATGCCCTATTCATTTAAGCCTGAGTATAAATATGTACCCAAATGGCTGGGGGTACTATAATATTTAGACTATACATTACAATTTAAAATGGTGGTAATTAGTTAAATGAAATAAGAATATATTTTTTTAAATACATAAACATGTTGTAGTAAGAGTACAATATACATGTACAATATTGACAGTTAATTTAACTCTACACTCTCTCAGACTTAAATGAACAGAGGATTTTTACTGTGGGATGGATTGTACTCAGCTCACCTATAGCCAGATGTAGCCTGTGGCCAAAACACTGGAGCCTTGTCCAGTTGTTAATGTTGCATGCTTTTATGATGTTTGATCCACTATCTGTAGTGATGCACACCATCCTTTTCGGATCCAAGCTCCAGGACTGGAGACTTTCCATTAGTCCCACTGCAATTTCGTCGCCCGTGTGGTCCACGGGGAAGAAAGCTGTCTGTAGGCACCGACTTTTCATGGTGAAATCACTGGTGATGAAATGCACCGTCAGGCTCATATATGGTTCCATGGTACGACTGGACCACAGGTCAGTGGTTGTCGCAAAGTGCTGGACATCTTTCAGTTCTGTCTCGACTGTGGTTCGAGTCTTGTGGTACATGGCAGGCAATGCAGTACGTGAAAAGTAGTTGCGGGAAGGCACTGAGTACCGCTTATCCAGCGTCTTCATCAAGTTCTTGAACCCTTCATTTTGAACTGTATTTATTGATGCCATATCCTTAGCCAAGTAAAAGGTGACGGCTTCCGTTATCTCTTTGTGCCTTCGTGAGGTGTGTGGATATGCTGTTGCGTTGTATAACGTGTCGGTTATGGATGTTTGCGTTGTTGTCAGTTATTTTTTGTTTTTTTTTGGGTTGTCCTTCGTTGCTAAATCATACTGTACTTTATGGTGACGTTGCAGGTGATTTAACAGGTTTGTGGTGTTACCTGTCGTCGTTCCGACGATGCGAGAACAATGCTTACAGTGCACGACTTTTTGTAAGTCATCATCAGGATCAAACCCAAAAAAGTTCCACACACTGGATGAATGTGGTCCTTTTTTCGGCACCAACACAACTTCCCTGAGTTCCCCCTCACTCTCGCCAGAGTCGCCACCGGGATTTTCATCGGTGTTGTTGTCATTGTCCTCTTCACTCACTTCTGCGTCACTCATTTCTGTTTTTGTATTATTATTGTACTACTAGTCGCTCTCGTCACTCTTTGATCATCAGTGCTAATGCTAACGCTTCTGTGTAAACATACTGCGGCTCCTGCCCTCACATGCTGCAGTCAGTCAGTGTTGCCATGTATACTTATTATAAGCCACGTTGGGCTTATCTTTCTGTATAGTTGCTTGGTAGTAAGTAATAATGGTTATTGGTTAAATAGAGATGTAGTTGTTTTATCTTTTTAAACTTCTACTGTGCCTGCTGACTTGATTTGAAGTTTATTCATTTCACTGTTTTATTATTATTGTTGTTTTCTCTTTCTTTTTATGTTTTTAATCCTGTAGCACTTTGAGATTTGCTTCAAATATAAAGTGCGTTACAAATAAAATGTATTATTATTATTATTATTATTGCGGTTGTGAGCTTGTAAATAGGCTATTTTCAAATGGCCGACCCGACATATATAGGTTTAAAGTACTCATGTTCTTTTGCGCTTGTTTTCATAGACCTGGTTGCTTATTCCTTCCTCAAAACCTGGCAACACTGCTTGAGAGGAGAGACAGACGGAACACTTTTTTTGCGATGCGATCATAGTACTTTAATGTTAAATAAATGTATAGAGTATATTTGCTTTACATCGTTTAAGTATGATTGACATTGCAAGTTGGTATCATTCAGAAGAAAAATTATTTAAAAAAAATAAAAAATAAAAATAAATGACGTCATAGGATCGCCGTACTTTATGATCTAGATCGCATAGGTGTATGAATCGAGATCATGATCTATTTTCGATTAATCGTGCAGCACTATTACATATATTACCACAATGTAGAAATACTCTGTTACATATATTACCACAATGTAGAAATACTCTGTTACAAGTCAACGTCCTGTTTTCAAAGTTTTACTCGAGTAGAAGTGCAAAAGTATTGACGTCAAAATGTAGTTTAACAATGTACACACACTAACACTGGGCCAGACCTAGACAGTGTAAACAGAAGCTCCGCCCAAGAAAATGACGTTGAGTTTACAAATCTGTTTACATGCTCCCTAAATGAAACGAGGGTTTTGATTGGTCGAAAAAGATCGTTTCCGGAGGAAAGGACCGTCGTGTGTGTGTGTGTGTGTGTGTGTGTGTGTGTGTGTGTGTGTGTGTGTGTGTGTGTGTGTGTGTGTGTGTGTGTGTGTGTGTGTGTGTGTGTGTGTGTGTGTGTGTGTGTGTGTGTGTGTGTGTGTGTGTGTGTCAATGAATCAGGTCATTCACAACGAAATGTTACGACAACCATCTGCTGGTCATATGACTCTTTCTCACTGTCTGTCTCTTTTTCTCTCTGTATATCTCTCTTTCTCTCTCTAACATAGGGCTTCTGAAAATGATTAAGAATGTCACTGACTGCCATTGAGTGAGAAGGAAATAAATATGCACACACACACACACACACACACAGAGCGATGTGCCCTTTACAACCAGACACAAAGCATACAGCTGTGTGCATGTGTCAGAGAGAGAGAGAGAGAGAGAGAGAGAGAGAGAGAGTTAGACCGAGGTAGTAAGTGAACTAGAGAGAGGGCGTGTCTCAGTCTGTGGCAAAGACAGAGCAAGGGAGGTGACAGAGAGAGAGAGAGAGAGAGTAGTGACACGAAACATTGACAGAAAGCCTGAGAGAGAGGGACAGACAGACAGACAGACAGACATGCCCAAGTGGATGAATTTTAAACTTTTCAAGGAGAGCAGCCGAGTGAGTAACCAGTGTTACACTGATTATTGTTACCTTAGCACTGTTACACTGTTAACTGTTACCTTAACACTGTTAGCTTAATGTGTTACTTTACTGTTGTTACACTTTTACTTGAATGCTTTTCACAATGACAGTGAAATTACTATATATATATATTAGTGCTGTCAAACGATTACATTTCTTAATCGTGACTAATCACATGATTAATCACAAATATATATATATATATATATATATATATATATATATATATATATATATGTATATGTATATGTATATGTATATATATATATATGTGTATATGTGTATATGTATATGTATATGTATATGTATATGTATATATATATATATATATATATATATATATATATATATATATATATATATATATATATATATATATATAATTTACACTCCACCGTCTCTTTGTCCACATCTTCAGTGAAATACTTCCATACAAACGAACGTCTAGCGGCCTGTTGTTGTTTAGCTGCTGCTGTGTTCGCTACCATGTTATATTTTTATACAACGAGATCCCGGAAAAGACGCTAGCGCAACACCGGCCCTGTTCCACTTCCCACCGGATCCCCTCTCCCACCGGATCCCCTTTCCCACCGGATCCCCTTTCCCACCGGATCCCCTTTCCCACCGCATCCCCTTTCCCACCGGATCGTTGCTATGTGCGGCTGACGGATGTTGTGTGTGTGTGGGTGACTGGATAATACGTTTTGTTTATAATGTTTTTCATTTTTAAAAGAAAACTGTACAGGGGTGACTGTAGTTGAAATTAGCTTTGCTACCTTGCAGGACTGCATTTTTTTTTTTCTTCCAATAAATACAAATAAATAAACCAGCTAGTTGACTAGTACCAACAAGGTCAAATAGTGGTTATACTAGTCGACTTGTTGGTGAAAGCCTGTGTGTGTGCGTGTGTGTGTGTGTTATTGTACTGAAGCACAGTAGAATATGAGAAATAGACGTTGTGAGGAACCATTTTCCGGGTTCCTCACAAGAAAAATAGTTATTTTACGGTTACTACGTTTACGTTTACTATTAGGATAAAGATCAGGATAGACATTTAGAGGTTGGGTTTAGGAGTTAAACATGATTTATACTTAGTTACTTGCCTCGTGTCATGCACCCAAAAAATAGCTGATCTACAGTATAAGCGAGCTTATATGTGAGTTTATCGACTTTATGGCTTTAGGCTTGTGGTTAAAAATGGCAACAACAAAAAAAACCTGCTGTTTAACAAATTAGTTTTGCAAACCTGTGTGTGTGTGCGCCGCTGGTTAATGTTTGTTGGGTAGTTAAAGTGTCTCTTGTAGGAAAGGTCTGTATGTTAGGCATTGATTATAGTCCTAGATTAATGATTAGTTCATATTAAATCATAACCTGATGATGATGTCACGTAACTGGCTTCTTGCATGTCGTAAAGGTGTGTGTGTGTGGGGTTGATTAATGGTTAAACAGGGTGTGTGAGAGTTAGTCACAGAGACACGCAGAGAGCGAGTGTGTGATAGAGCGAGAGCACTAGCAGGTACTATTTATTAGTGGTGTAAAGTAACTAAGTACATTTACTCAAGTACTGTACTTAAGTAAATTCTTTAGGTATTTTTACTTTCCTATAGTATTTCCAGTTTTCAGTACTTTTACATCTGCTCCACTGCATCTCCAAGGCAAATATTGTACTTTTACTCCACTACAATTCATCTAAAACTTCAGTCACTAGTTACTTTGTAGATTTAGATTATTATCACAAAACATACATTAACCACTTCAACCATGTATACATTTCGGCCATTTGAAAATAGCAGATCTACAAGCTCACAATGGGTCGCAATGCGATGCATTGTGGGCTTGTAGATCGGCTATTTTCAAATGATTTTCTAATACATTTTGAACTTGTGAAATGGGACATTCTACACAATGAGTACTTCTACTTTTGGTACTTTAAGTATTTGTTTATGCCGGGACTTTTACTCGAGTAAGTAACTAAGTGCATTTTGAATATGGGACCTCTACTTGTAACAGAGTATTTCTACAATGCAGTATTGATACTTTTACTTAACACTCCCGTGACTATAGCCGGTCAATCTGGACGACTTTGAGAATTTAAAGTGGATTATCTTCTCTCATGAAGCTCCGAGGAAATTCCCCTTTCATGACTTTTCCTAACTATTTGATTCAAATCATCTCTGTTTTTTTTTTTCTGAAACATATTATAAATATGAAATTAGCCCCATATATACCATCCCAGTCGCTATATTTCGGCTAATTTGACCGCTCTCACCCTCTCCAGGGAAGAGCAGTTGACACCTCGCGCATCGAGTCTATGTTGCCATGTCTGCTTATTATAAGTGACTGGGCTTGTTTTTCACGTCTTTCTATTATTATTATTATTATTATTATTATTATTATTATTATTATTATTATTATTATATAATTACATTATAATGGTAACAATGTTCTACTCCACTACAGCTCAGAGGCAAATCTTGTACTTTTACTCCACTACAATTATTTGAAAACTTTAGTTACTTTGCAGATGTAAATATCTTTTCATACTTGTTTAGATTAGAGCTTCATGCATGCCCTTTTATAAATGATTTTTCATTAGGTAAATATTTATATAGAAAGGTCTAACCAGGGACTGGGGTTGCAAATTAGCCTTGGCTATAAACCCCATTTACAATGCAATGGTTTCATGTTTTTATAACTTGACTCATTGTTTTTGTATTGTCCTTGTCAAATAAACATAAATAATAATAATAAAAAGGACTCACACATCAAATCACAAATCATGATGACATATAGGAGACAGACAGAAATACACTGCATGAAGCAGTGTATTTTCCTCACTGTTTTCTCAGGGCACAACACATGCAGTAACATTTTCATAGACCTGACTGCTTATTTCTCTCGCAAAATTTGGCAACCCACTTCACTGCAAAGCGGCGGGAAAATATCAGATCTACAAGCATACAGCTTGTCACGCAGCGACTGTTTTATGTTTGTAGATCAGATATTTAGCGCAGGAGTAGAGCAGGAATGAGCACATTTGTGGAACATAGCGATGTGTTCACTTGTTGCGCTGACAGGGAGGAGGAGAGGAGACGCTTTTGTCAGCAATGTGGACAGCTGATAGAATGAGACGCTTTACGCTCAGACAATAATGTGAATATTATTATTATGAATAATGATAATATTGGTTTGTCAAGAGATATCCATGTGTTTTGGACAATGGAGATAGTCACGTAATTAGACAGTGGCTTCAGCGTTCATATAGGCTCCATGTTTCCCTCAAGAGTTTAATGTAATGCTACAGATCGCACTGTTTTATACACTTTTTTTATAAAGATTTTACATACAGAATCTGCAGTTACCATTACAAGTTAGCCTATTTTATAATGTTTCTGCCTGCCTACAGCAACATATGTGAGTAAGCTCACTGACTGAGCAGAGTGCAATTGAAATGTTAATAGCTATTTACAAGACAATGGAACCCCCACTGTGTGGGGGAGAAGGTGTCAGCTCGTCTGGAGCACAGAGAGGAGACAGTGACCAAAAGAATAACTGTAAAAACAGTCTTTTTTTACCCCCAAATCAGGCAGTGTATGGGATAATGAAACCCCAGTCATGGAAGTGTTAAGTAAAGCATTTGAGTACTTCTTCCGTCACTTCTGACACCAAGGAGCTAACATCCTGTTTCTAAATGACACCAAGGAGCTAACATCTTGTTTCTAAATGACACCAAGGAGCTAACATCCTGTTTCTAAATGACACCAAGGAGCTAACATCCTGTTTCTAAATGACACCAAGGAGCTAACATCCTGTTTCTAAATGACACCAAGGAGCTAACATCCTGTTTCTAAATGACACCAAGGAGCTAACATCCTGTTTCTAAATGACACCAAGGGGCTAACATCCTGTTTCTAAATGACACCAAGGAGCTAACATCCTGTTTCTAAATGACACCAAGGGACTAACATCCTGTTTCTAAATGACACCAAGGAGCTAACATCCTGTTTCTAAATGACACCAAGGAGCTAACATCCTGTTTCTAAATGACACCAAGCGGCTATCATCCTGTTTCTAAATGACACCAAGGAGCTAACATCCTGTTTCTAAATGACACCAAGGGGCTAACATCCTGTTTCTAAATGACACCAAGGGGCTAACATCCTGTTTCTAAATGACACCAAGGGGCTAACATCCTGTTTCTAAATGACACTAAGGAGCTAACATCCTGTTTCTAAATGACACCAAGGGGCTAACATTCTGTTTCTAAATGTCACCAAGGGGCTAACATCCTGTTTCTAAATGACACTAAGGAGCTAACATCCTGTTTCTAAATGACACCAAGGGGCTAACATCCTGTTTCTAAATGACACCAAGGAGCTAACATCCTCTCTCTGTCTCTCTCAGCTCTCAGGAGGTTGTGAGTTAACGGTGGTTCTTCAGGACTTCACAGCAGGAAGCAGCACTGAGATGTCTATCGTTTCAGGTGAGACAGTAATAATAATGATTAGTGTTATTATAGGTGAGACAGTAATAATGATAATTATTAGTGTTATTATAGGTGAGACAGTAATAATAATAATGATTAGTGTTATTATAGGTGAGACAGTAATAATAATAATTATTAGTGTTATTATAGGTGAGACAGTAATAATAATTATTATTAGTGTTATTATAGGTGAGACAGTGTATGTAAAAAGGACTGAATTGGTTCATGTATGTTTTGCACTAATCCAGATCTGCGAAGGAACATTAAACTAAAGTTTAGTGGAGTTCAGTGTTGATTTGATTGAGTTTTCGTCATATTTTAGTCTAGTTTTAGTCTTCTAAATATTACTATTATTATATTACTAAATAACAGTTTAGTCCACAAAATATACAGTTGATTTAGTCGACTAAAATGCCTTTTGTTGTGTCTTAGTTCTACTGGATCTCTTCTCCACTAGTCTTAGATCTACTGGATCTCTTCTCCACTAGTCTTAGTTCTACTGGATCTCTTCTCCACTAGTCTTAGATCTACTGGATCTCTTCTCCACTAGTCTTAGATCTACTGGATCTCTTCTCCACTAGTATTAGTTCTACTGGATCTCTTCTCCACTAGTCTTATATTTAGGTTCTTATATATTAGTATATTTAGTCATAGATTTAGTCATCATAGCTTAGTCTTTATTTTTGTTTTTTGATATACTTTTAGTCAGTGTAAAAAGTCGACCAACATTTTTCGACATTTTAAAGTGGAGGAAATGACCACTGTGTCTTGTGGATGCGATGTGTCCTCCAGGCCAGACGGTGGAGCTGTTGGAGCGCTGTCCCACCGAGCGTCCAGGATGGTGTCTGGTCCGCACCACCGAGCGCACCCCCCCGACGGAGGGGCTGGTTCCCACGGCGACGCTGTGTGTCTCACACTCTCGCTCCAGCGTGGAGATGGACTGTTACTTCACCTCGAAAGGTAGGAGAGACGGGCATCTCTGTCTGTCTGTCTGCATTCCTGTCTATCTGTTTACAGTTCACAGTTTACAGTTTAGGCATTTAGCAGACGCTCTTAATCCAGAGCGACTTACAGTAAGCAAGGACACACGATAATACATCACAAAACATCATAATACATCATAATACATCATAATACACATAATACATCAAATGCATAAAAATTGTAATCTAATAATAAAGTAATACATAAGTAAACATATAATCTAATAATAACTAATACATACGTAAACCAAGAACCTATCATCAGCCTACATTGAAACTATACATACTATGTCCACGTAACATGCTATCTAAGTTACATTTTAGCCTTTGCATAATCCTGCAAGGTCGTCAAGGCTAGGTCAAGTGCTACGGGCTAAGGTGGAGGCTGAAGAGGTGAGTCTTCAGATTACGGCAGAAGATTGGGAGTGAGTCTGCAGTTCTAATTGCAATGGGGAGTTCATTCCATAATTTGGGAGCCAGAAGGGAGAAGAGTCTGGGATGTGTGGAGCGTTGTCCTGGATGTTTTAGTTTCACATCTTTTTTATTGTGAAGCACAGGGTAAGATTATACATTTCTGTTCATATGGATTGCTTCCTTCCCGGATGTTTTAGCGAAGGCTCCAGCTTCCCTGTGTTAGCTGATCTGAGTGAGCAGGAGGGGTTGTAGGGTTGGATCAGGCTTTAAGATACGGGGGTACCATACCTTTGGTTGCTTTGTAGGCCAACATCAGTGTTTAGTACTCTGTGCAGGCAGTAACTGGGAGCCAATGGAGGGAGCGGAGAAGGGGGGAGACATATGAACATTTTGGCTGGTTGAATACCAAGTGTGCTGCTGCATTCTGGATCATTTGGAGAGGCTTAAGTGCACAGGCCGGGAGGCCAGTATGGAGAGAGTTACAATAGTCAAGTTTTGATATGACTGATGTCTCTCTCTCTCTGTCTCTCTGTGTCTCTCTGTGTCTCTCTCTCTCTGTGTCTCTCTGTCTCTGTCTCTGTCTCTGTCTCTCTCTCTCTCTCTCTGTCTCTGTCTCTGTCTCTGTCTGTCTCTCTCTCTCTCTCTCTGTCTCTCTCTCTCATGTATGTTGACATTCTTGTAGTCTTATCAACGATGACCAAACCTAAAACATTGCATCTCCCCTGGTTCCTTGTCATAACATCTGACACATACACACACATCCTTGTTTTGTTTTGTATTGTATTTTAAGCAGCCTGGTGTTTGTTTAGCTGAGGTCAGGTTGAGGTCAGCCCAGCGGGGGTGCCATACCTTTGCTTTGTAGGCCAACATCAGTGTTTAGTACTCTGTGCGGGCAGTAACTGGGAGCCAATGGAGGGAGCAGAGAAAGGGGGAGACATGTGAACATTTTGGCTGGTTGAAGACCAAGTGTGCTGCTGCATTCTGGATCATTTGGAGGCCGAAGGTCAGTAAGGAGAGAGTCACAGTAGTCAAGTTTTGATATGACTGATGCCTGTCTGACGCAAGCAATGCTAAAAGGATAACACAAGAAAAGCTGGTGTTGTAGATTGTCTTTTATGGTGGTTTGGAAGGAGGTTGTCTGGTGGCAAAATAGTAGAATGAAATCAAACCCATATTTGTGCCAAATAGGGCATAGCAGTGGCGGCCATTTTCTGGTTCCACTTCAAAATACTCAATGCATTTTTCCCATTGACATTAACAAAAATATTTATATCAATTAATTTAAGCCTAGAATCAAGCCATCCAGGGTCCTGGTGAATCATAACCATAAAACATATTTTTCTGTGATTTTATTTTATTTTATATTTAATTATATGATATACTATTTAATAAATACCCTTTGTTTTGCCGTTTTCAAAAAAGTTTTTTCACAGAATCAAACGTTTTATGGTCATGATTCACCAGGACCCTGGATGGCTTGATTCTAGGCTTAAATTAATTGATATAAATATTTTTGGAAATGTCCATGGGAAAAATGCATTGAGTATTTTAAAGTGGAACCAGAAAATGGCCGCCACTGCTATGCCCTATATGGGGGGGATGAGATCAGTGGAGCTCCTTCTGGTGTTGTGTTTCTCACTGTAGTGAAGCAGGGGCGCAGCCATGGGTGGGCCTGGGTGGGCCACGAAAGCTGGCCCACCCAATCGATTTTGCAAAAAAAAAAATGCTTTGGGATTCATTAATTTTTATTTATTTGTATAATTACTTTTTGGATAAAAAATCGGTAAAATCAGGCAAAAATATGAATTAAATAACAAAACCCTAAAACCAAAATAAAGTAACAAAAAAACGCCCAAAAACGGCCAATAACCGCAAATTTCCGCACGCACAGGTCGGGGACACATGCGGGCCCACCCGCTCCTGCTCAGGCCCAGCCTATACTAGCGTTCTGGCTGCGCCACTGTAGTGAAGTAGTCTGACAGATACCCTAGCATCATGATACCCTTGCATCATGATACCTTAGCATCATGATACCCCAGCATCATGAGCAGGGGTTAGGTGAGTGCTAGGTGTGAGGTCTAGTATCACCCTAGCATCATGAGCAGGGGTTAGGTGAGTGCTAGGTGTGAGGTCTAGTATCACCCTAGCATCATGAGCAGGGGTTAAGTGAGTGCTAGGTGTGAGGTCTAGTATCACCCTAGCATCATGAGCAGGGGTTAGGTGAGTGCTAGGTGTGAGGTCTAGTATCACCCTAGCATCATGAACAGGGGTTAGGTGAGTGCTAGGAGTGAGGGAGTGTTGTTTGTAGTTTATAATCAAATGTACAGTTTATTTTGTCACAATCATTTTAACCACTTTAACCATATTTTATTCGTTGGCTATTAAAAAATAGTAGATCTACAAGATCATAGCATGTCACTTTGTGCCGCGCTATGAGCTTGTAGATCTGCTATTTTTGTTCTTTTTAAATTGTGCATTTTTAGCAAATCTTTGAATATATTTTTTTCTTGACATGAACACGTGTGTGTGTGTGTGTGTGTGTGTGTGTGTGTGTGTGTGTGTGTGTGTGTGTGTGTGTGTGTGTGTGTGTGTGTGTGTGTGTGTGTGTGTGTGTGTGTGTGTGTGTGTGTGTGTGTGTGTGTGTGTGTGTGTGTGTGTGTGTGTGTGTGTGTGTGCGTGCGTGCGCGCGCGCCAGTAAATTTGCGTAGTCACCGTTTGATACCAACATGACATTAGACATGCAAAACTGATCAACTGCAGCGCTGTCCCCATTACACACACACACTGGGTCAGCTCCTTGGGAGAGCAGCAGGTTGTGTCCTGAGGTAAACTGGGATCCGTTTCGGGTCCAGAGGATTCAGGTCAGGAACAGGAAGTAGGTTCAGGTTAAACCTCTCTTCTATGTAGAACAGATGGTTCTCAAACTTTTTCATGTCAATGAACTCCCCCGCCCCCCCTGTCTGTGAACTTCAGGTGTAAACTGCTAGCATAGCTACCTAGCATAGCTACCTATCATAGAGACCTAGCATAGCGACTTAACATAGCGACCGTGACATGTGAGGGAACAGGAGGCGCCCGCTGTCTTTATAAGCCCCGCCCCCGGAGCCACTCAGTCACCCTCAGTGGTGGGAAAAAGTACTCCCAATGTTTTACTTAAGTACAAGTATCAATACTGCAACGTAGAAATACTCTGTTACTAAGTAAAAGTTCGGAATTAAAAATGGCAAAGTACAAAAGTATTGTCATCAAAATGTACTTAAAGTACCAAAAGTGAAAGTACTCATTATGCATTGTACTTAAGCAGAGTACTTAAGTAAATGTACTTAGTTACTTTCCACCACTGGACCCTCCTTACCAAAACAAGCGCTCCCCTTCCCTAGTTCAGATCCAGATCCACTGGATCACTGTGTGATCCATATAAACTGATCTCTAAGGTGTGTGATCCATATAAAC
>NC_137618.1:50943152-51030652 GCF_963280865.1 Gymnoscopelus braueri | reverse complement strand
GTGTGTGTGTGTGTGTGTGTGTGTGTGTGTGTGTGTGTGTGTGTGTGTGTGTGTGTGTGTGTGTGTGTGCGTGTTGATGTGTGTTAGGTTTGTCAATGTTGTTGCACTTTATTGTCACACCACAGGTTTAAAAAACTAACAAGCAGACAGGCAGACACACAGACAGACAGGCAGGCAGGCAGAGGAATTATCTGTCTCAGCAGGAAGTCATGGTTGTATTGAGCTGTGTGTGTGTGTGTGTGTGTGTGTGTGTGTGTGGTTTGAACAAAATAGCCAATTTTACATCGAGGTGCCCAGATATCCGTAGTGCCCACCTATCCTGTTAGTAAACTACAGACACACACTGCAATAGATGGCATTAACAACTGTACTGTACTTCATTCAAACACAGCAAGTGAGCCTATAGACAAGCTTACTTAAAAAGTAAACACGCGCACACACACAGCTTTTGCGATGCTCAGGCTGACATTATGCCGCTCGCACGTTATGTGTTTGATTTGTCCATCTATCGGCACTTTGTGTTTGGTTGTATTAAGATGAACTTACCTAATGATGCTGCAGAGGTTCAAAGAGTTTAAAGCACTTCTAGCCTTGATACAACAAGACTATGACCGTGTTGATCCAAGGCTACCGCACTTCCACAGTACAACAATGTTTAAGTCACAGTTGCATTGTTTGGCCAAAACCTGCGATTAATCCACGAGTCACGACACGTGTTGTTGTTTATATTCGTCTCGCCGGTACACACACACACACACACACACACACACACACACACACACACACACACGTCTCAGCTGAGTGAGTCATAACAGCTTGTGATCAACAGAAAATAACTTCCTTTAAGGACTTCAAAATAAGAGCCACTAGTAATAATTGGTCACCTTAGTTTTATTTTTTTGTCTACTTACAGGAAGTATATACTCATTTGTAGTAACGTTACACACAGAGCTATGTACGCTGGTGCGCTGGTACGCAAGAGTACTTATGTTCTTTTGATCTGCGCGCAACATTAAAATTAAAGTAACAAGCCTGTTTAAAAAAAACGGATAAAAGTAAAAAGTAGTCAGAAAAATAAGTACTCAGTAAAGTACAGATACTCAAAAAAAGTACTTTGTTACAGTAACAAAGCACTCTGATTACCTTAATAAACATTGTCATAAATACTTTATGCTTTCTAGTTCAAAGTCTTCTTTCAATCACCATGTTACGTCTATGTGTAAATTATCATCCTTTTGTTTTCTCGTCAGGGCAACACTTTATATAGCCAAAAGATAACGCACACCACGCACATGAGCGCACGCACACGCACACAGGCACACGCACACAGGCACACGCACACGCACACGCACACACAGACGCATGTGCACGCACGCATGCACGCACGCACAGACACGCACGCACGCATAGACACACAGCAGGACGGACTGTGACTCATTAAACACGGCTGTTTTGTCCTTTGACCTTTCAAACCCATGAACTACTTTGTGTCCTTTGTGACGAGCGAAGGTCAGGGGTCAGGGGTCACCATGTGATGTTTTCAGATCAGTTGCAGCACAAAGTACATCAAACTATAGCTCAGTGGAATCAGTACATCAAACTATAACTCAGTGGAATCAAAGTGCATCAAACTATAGCTCAGTGGAATCAAAGTGCACCGTGACATGTGTGAATGTGATCATGGATTACTTATTCATGGAGGTGAAAACATCATTGTCTCTTATAGTTAAACATCATTGTCTCTTATAGTTAAACATCATTGTCTCTTATAGTTAAACATCATTGTCTCTTATAGTTAATCATGTGTGTTATTCATGGAGAAACATCATTGTCTCTTATAGTACATCATTGTCTCTTATAGTTAAACATCATTGTCTCTTATAGTTAATCATGTGTGTTATTCATGAATAAACATCATTGTCTCTTGTAGTTAAACATCATTGTCTCTTATAGTTAATCATGTGTGTTATTCATGGAGAAACATCATTGTCTCTTATAGTTAATCTCTCAAGAACAGATTCAGAGCTGCGCTACTGAATCTGTCGGGAGGGCCGTTCAGAACGTGTGAGCGTTGGCCTACAAGTGGGCGTGCCTTCAGATCAGGAAGCAGGCCGCGCTTTACCCAATCAAATATAGTGGGCGGGATTTACATCTGTAAACAAACCCAAACTCATGGTTTTGTCGGCCTCGGAGCCGACAAAACCACGGAAAGTTGGTAACATTTTAACTTGTTCTTCCATCATAGAAACAAATGGGTTTATAACCAAAACAATCCATGTTCTTTGGGAGAAATGGTGTTAGTGTTCCGTGGGAGTGGACAGGTCCAGTGGTATGACAGACAGGCAGACAGGACCAGTGGTATGACAGACAGGCAGACAGGTCCAGTGGTATGACAGACAGGCAGGTCCAGTGGTATGACTGACTGACAGACAGACAGACAGACAGACAGACAGACAGACAGACAGGTCCAGTGGTCAGACAGACAGACAGACAGGTCCAGTGGTATGACAGACAGACAGACAGACAGACAGACAGGTCCAGTGGTATGACAGACAGACAGGTCCAGTGGTATGACAGACAGACAGGTCCAGTGGTATGACAGGCAGGCAGGCAGGCAGGCAGACAGACAGACAGACAGACAGGTCCAGTGGTATGACAGACAGACAGGTGGTATGACAGGAATGTGATCATCCCAGATTACTGTCTTGTTCCTTCCTGTCAACGGCACAATGCATGCTGGGAGGTTTACAGTTACTATGATGACTAACATCAGTAACTATTTAATGTCAGGAAGATTAAAATAATACAAGATAAGACAGAAATGTAATTCGCCGCGCCTCCGACCAAGTGGAGCTTACTATGTAACTGTGCTTGGGTTGTGTGTGTGTCTGTGTGTCTGTGTGTCTGTGTTCATGCTCTCATTGGCTCGCGCCCCCATGTGACTCACATGCGTGCACTGCCTGTAAGCAGCCGCCTGAGTGCGCCAGAGTGCAGGAATTTAGACAATGCTCTGATTACAATGCACAACAGCCTGCAAAAACACACACACACACACACACACACACACACACACACACACACACACACCCACACAATGTGAATGTTCTCTCCCCATCACGGTGAAATAACACTGATTACAATCACAATATTTTCGAGCTGCGTTCGCTTCCAGCGTTCGCGCGTCTTACTTGTGAGTAATGACCTTCTGAACTGTGTGTGTGTGTGTGTGTGTGTGTGTGTGTGTGTGTGTGTGTGTGTGTGTGTGTGTGTGTGTGTAAACATCCAACCACACACACAGATCAAACATACTGTAAATTTGCATAGACGTGCTGTGAACGTCAATGAGCTTGTTGTTCCTGTAACTTCCTCAAACGTACAGTGACACCCTTTTTAGAGCAGAGGTTCTCAACCCAAACAATAATCAGATTTGAACTGGGGACCGCCCCGCCCCCCCCCCCCCCCCCAAATAATCATATTTGAACTGGGGACCCCCCTAAAATAATCATATTTGAACTGGGGACCCCCCCCCCCCCCCAAATAATCATCTTTGAAATGGGGACCCCCCCCCCAAAATAATCCTAATTGGACTGGGGAATTCTAGAACTTGAGGCATTACATTTAGTTTGACTCGGTTCCACAGATACATTACATTTAGTTTGACTCGGTTCCACAGATACATTACATTTAGTTTGACTCAGTTCCACAGATACATATTGTGAAGACGGCCAAACTACTTGTAGATCATATTTCTTTTTGCCTCTTCTATTATTTGACAATTTGGCCAATGTTTGACCAGTTTTTAGTTTGTTGGTTATACTTTTGATACAGTATGTTTTTTTTTAATCGGTATTAAAGAGGTCTTAAAAGTCTTTCAATTCACTTCACTGTCATTTGGGGGACCCCCCCCCTAAAAAAAGAAAGAAAATCATGTGAGGACCATGTTCAGAACCGCTGGTTTAGAGCAGACCATTAATTTTCACACAAATAATTACGAATGAATTGTGCTTTTAGCTTTTTAATTTGTATAGCCTCATATTTATTTGTTTTAGATCTGACTGGTAATTATGGCTTTGAAGCAGCTGGAAGAGACTGAAGTCCTCCTGACGTCACTACCCGTTCAAAAATAGCAGATATACAAGCTCATAGCGAACATTTGTAACTCAAATCTTTGCTGCTTGGGGATTCTACAAATGTCTTCTAAATCCTAACAGTTTTTTTGAAAAATGCTTATGTTGCTATAATATCAGTGGTTCTCAAACTTTTGTCATGTCAAGGACCCCCCAAAATGATATGTATTTGGCCGCGGACCCCCATCTCATGTTGAACCCCCCTCGGCCTCTAGTTGCAGTGATGTCACACTTCTCTATTTGATGCATTTATAGAAAAAACTAACAGATAACAACAGACAACAAACTTGTAGATCTTCTTTTTACAAGCTACACCTAAACTACACTTTACTCTGTTGATCCTAAAGCTCTCTTGTGTGTGTGTGTGTGTGTGTGTGTGTGTGTGTGTGTGTGTGTGTGTGTGCGTGTGCGTGCGCGTGCGCGTCCATAGATATGTCCTTCTCTTCTTCTCAATAGAGCCATTCATAGAGGCACTGTGTGTGCGTGTGTTCAGTAATTACAGGAGTGTGGAGTGATGGGTTTTGACCACCTGGGACAGGTTGACACAGTTGTCTGTCTGTCTGTCTGTACAATGAACAGACAGGCAGGTTTTACCAATGGCCATAACATCAGTTTGGAAACAAGTGGTAAAATAACATCAAACAAAAAGGAAGTAGGTGTCGGAACATCTGGACACACCTACTTCTCTGACCAACAGAAACATCTAGTCCATATCTATGACCTATGACCTACTTCTCTGACCAACAGAAACATCTAGTCCATATCTATGGGGAATCGACCCAGGCTCTTTTTCATCCTCCAGGGTTTCTGAAGGCGAGGTGTGTAAAGGTACTGGTCTGGATCTGATCCTGGCTAGGTTCCTTATGGTCTAGATCTGATACTGGCTAGGTTCCTTATGGTCTAGATCTGATCCTGGCTAGGTTCCTTATGGTCTAGATCTGATCCTGGCTAGGTTCCTTATTGTCTAGATCTGATCCTGGCTAGGTTCCTTATGGTCTAGATCTGATCCTGGCTAGGTTCCTTATGGTCTAGATCTGATCCTGGCTAGGTTCCTTATGGTCTAGATCTGATCCTGGCTAGGTTCCTTATGGTCTAGATCAGTGATGTCAAACTGGCGGCCTGCGGGCGTTTAGCGGCGCGCGGAAAGGTCCATGGCGGCCCGCAAAATACTTTTAAAAATAGTAAATTGATACTACATCTAACAGACATAGAGTCGCAGTTTGCATTGCCTTGTTGTGCGTCCAGGCGGCTGTGAGGACGTGCGCCTCCCTCCCCCTCGCTGCAGCGAGCCTTACGGTGCGTTTTAACAGCGGGCGATCAGGATAGTATTTTCCGGAAGTGCATTATATGTCTATGAGAGCCGGCAACTACTGGCGATAGGGCGAAGTGGGCGATGAAAGATGGATTTTCTTTATCTTTTGGACGATGTCGCCCGGCGATCGCCCGAGAGTCGCCCGCTGTTGAATGGAATGTTAAGGAGTCAGTTGCGCTGCGCTTTGAAGGCACGTGTTCCTCACGCAGGAATAACATGGAGAGGCAACGATTTTAGCAGCCCCCCCCCCCCCCCCCCACACACACACACCCACACACACACACACCCACACACACGAGATGACAGCATTGCTAGGAATGGGGGGGAGGATCTGGCTATGAATCTGGACACATAACCTACCTGCAATATCCGAACTGCACTCACAGATGACACATATCAGACATGTAAATTAATGATGCTATGAAAATAACTTCTCAGAAACTGGTCCCTGACATTGAGGTGTCTGGAAGCAGCAAGTGACATTTTCATGCTGGCAACCCATGTAAATGTGACTATTTTTGAAAAATAATAAACTTTTTAAAAAGTAATGCTTTTTTTACACATTTGTTTTTAATGTCAATAATTAAAGTATGTATTCTTCTTCATAATATACATTTAAAAGTGATATACTGTAGTTAGTAGCAGTGACTGAGACAACAGACTGAAAAACAATGCTGTATAACTGAATGCGTGTGAGTGTGAGTGCGCATGCGCGTCCACAACTGGTTGCGGCCCACATCAAGTCACCATTTGACCAATGTGGCCCGGACTCCAAAATGAGTCTGACACCCCTGGTCTAGATCTCATCTAGACTTTAAGGGTAAAAACCAGCTGGACGGATCGAGCCGGGACGAATTTGTCACTTATGTGTCAGGCTTCAGGTTATACATTTATTATAGCAGCCTAATAGCGTGTGTGTGTGTGTGTGTGTGTGTGTGTGTGTGTGTGTGTGTGTGTGTGTGTGTGTGTGTGTGTGTGTGTGTGTGTGTGTGTGTGTGTGTGTGTGTGTGTGTGTGTGTGTGTGTGTGTGTGTGTGTGTGTGTGTGTGTGTGTGTGTGTGTGTGTGTGTGTGCGCGCCAAACCCAGTACTGTTTAAAAAAAGAATTATGTCAATTTCCTGTTGATTTTACTATTTGAAGATCTGCGGATCCAGTCTGGGTTTTCTTCCTTATAAAAACAGTGAAATCAACAGGAAGTTAACATTTTCCATAATAAAAACTAAACAAAACAAAAAAAGTTGTTATATTGTATACTGTTCTATATTGTCTGAATCAGCTTTGTTTGTGTTTGTTTACATGCTAAAAGAGTGACTTTGAGAGCTGTTTCACCGTACAATGTAAATCAATGAGGAGAATATTTTGAATTATCAATTTCTAATCAATGGACTAATTATTATAGATTTGTTGAGTTCCATCATGGTAAGGTAACTACACAACCCAAACCTCAGAGTGGTCTTGACCTTTAACCTCTGAAGGACATACAACTGGACCTGTGTGCAACGGAGTGTGACCTGTTATAGTGGGATACCTTAGCAAAATTAACGATACGAAGCTGATAATAGCGCCAAATTTTGCATGAGGCTTCTTTAGGACCTACTGATGGATTCTAGCCTCGGGTACCAAACTTTATTTTGAATATTTTCCATACAATTAGGCTTATCAATATCCATAAAAAAAAACAGGCCGATTCACCTTTTGGCCTATAACTCTTGAACCGTAGGTCATAGCATCAGAAATCTTTTGTTCCCTGGACTCCTTGGATCATGACGCAACTTCCCATATTGGTCCCGCCTCTTTTCCGATTTCAAGATTTTCCGCCATTTTGCGTTATCTTCAAAACACATATTTTACTCCTAAATATTTTGTCCAAAACTCACACAAATCGGCACACCCTCTGTCTTTGGTCATGTGATCAAGATTTATCAGTCAGAATTTTAATATTCCCTTCGGATTGGCTACGATTGGCTTCTGAAATTTGTGGGAGGGTCTGTTTGGAAAAAAATGGCACAAATCATAAACACAGCGTCCTATTTGTCCTAAATTCATATCATTGAGGGCCATTAATAAACGTCCACCCATAGGGGGCGCAACAAATTCTACAAATGTCACTGTTTTTGCACCAAATTAAGTACAAATGGTCTTGTGAGTCAAACATTTGCAATTGCAAAGTGGAGAACAGTCCAAATTTGATTTGCCACATTTGCAGGTGGAACAGTCCCCTTTACAAGAGCATTTGATCAGCTCTCTGCATGCTTTGGAGACTTCTGGAATTGTCATCCAAACTGGCACCCATGCCTCAGATTCCTTGGTCCATCCATACTCATGTGGGGAAGGAATAACTTGTTCTGTTTGTAGGCTGGTCGCCCAGATGCCTGCTTGATACACTGCCCGCTTAACATGCTGAAGTAGTGCATCTTGGGTGGGTGGCAGTTTCTCCATTGACCTATTCCCATGACAGAAGAGTTCTTTTCTAGTCTGGTTTATGGAGCTCAAAGGACTGGATTTGTCATACAGGATAACCGTCAGTCTCTCAAGCTTCTGGAATTGCTGACTCTCAACATTCAGCTGCTGGAAGGGATGTTTGGCTAGACTGACACGTATCTCTTTGATCATAGGCTTGCCAGGCATGCCAAGCTGACTTCTTAACCTTACTGTGGAAAGCAGATGTTGTGTTACAACCTGACAATGACAAAACATAGGCAGAGCATGAGATTTTGGCTCCCCAGGGATTTACACATGTTGTTGGTAAAATCTGTATTTTTTGCCCATGCCAAAAGCCACCAAGATGTCAGCCAAAGGTTGAATCGTAACTAAATCATGGAACAAGCTTTGCAAGGATCACGATGACATCAGTGTCCACAGTACGCACTAGGATAGTTTTTGCTCCTTGCTCCAGTGCATGCCGTATATGAACCAGAATCCTGGTGTCTACCTCCTCATGATTGCAACAGGTCATAGTACTAATGGAACCAAAAGACGACACAGCTTATCCTGACATAAACAGCTTTGGATGGTGGCCAGTTGAACTTTTCAGTCCTGGAAGTCAAAAAGGCAAACAGCTCCTTCTTATTTGTTGGGTCACGAAGAAAATCCATCCAATTGCCTGGTAGCTTTGTCTGACCTGACACTTTCCTGTGAACATCTTGTCCTCTCTTTTCGCGGGTGGACTCCTTCAAACTATCTGGGATATATGTGTCCCATACAACATCCAACCGCTTGGTTTCCTACAGCTGCTGAAAACGTCATCTGCATAATCATCAAATGTTTTTTCTTTGAAGCCAATTACAGGCAAACAGTATGGAATATCAAAAGCCTGTTGGACAGTCATTGTCACATGACTCACAAGACCATTTGTACTTCATTTGGTGCAAAAAACAGCGACATTTGTAGAATTAGTTGCGCCCCCTATGGGTGGAAGTGAAATCACATTGGCTCTGGGTTTATTAGTGGCCCCTCAATGATAAAAAAAATTGGGACAGATAGGACGCTGTGTTCATGATTTGTGCCATTTTTAGGCAAACGGACCCTCCCACAAATTACAGAAGCCAATCGTAGCCAATATATGAAATATGAAAAATCTGACTGATACATCTTGATCACATGACCAAAGACAGAGTGTATGCCGATTTGTGAGTTTTGGACAACATTTGTAGGAGTAGTAGCAAAATATGTGTTTTGAAGATAACGCAAAATGGCGGAAAATCTTGAAATCCGAAAAGGGGCGGGACCTATTTAAGAAGTTGCGTCATGAGCCAAGGAGTACTGGGACAAAAGATTTTTGGTGCTATGACCTACGGTTCAAGAGTTATAGGCCAAAAAGTGGATATTGATATGGCTAATTGTATGGAAAATATTCAAAATAAAGTTTGGTACCCAAGGCTAGAATCCATCAGTAGGTCCTAAAGAAGCCTCATTCAAAATTTGGCGCTATTATCAGCTTCGTATCGTTAATGTTAAAAAATAGGGTTAAGGTACTGGACTATTAAGGGTCCTCACAAGTACAGTAATACACACACACAATCTCTCTCTCACACACACACACACACACACACACACACACACACGCGCGCGCAGTGAAACAAAGCACTGTTCTTGTATCAAAGAGTTCATTCATGTCTGTCTGCATGCATTGCAGTGCGACAGCTTGTAGATCTGTTATTTTACACATACAATTTAGTATAACAGGGCTTTAATTAGCTAATTCTCTCTCTCTCTCACTCACTCACTCACTCACTCACTCACACACACACACAGTTGAATAGATGAATATTATTGACCTTTGGTTCGTTTGAAGCAGAGTCATCATAAATGTGTGTGTGGAGTGTTGCGTAACATTGTATCCAGACAGCGGGGCGAGGGGGCGTGGCCTGTGTATACAGCCACGTGATTGGAGCTTTAGGGTCTGTTGTTTCCTGAGCACGTTGTTGTTTTCGATGGTACGGGGGTCCCTTGTACAGAATAGGTTCAGATGGGGGTCCCTGGTACAGAATAGGTTCAGATGGGGGTCCCTGGCTTAGGATAGGTTCAGATGGGGGTCCCTGGCACAGGATAGGTTCAGATGGGGGTCCCTGGCACAGGATAGGTTCAGATGGGGGTCCCTGGTACAGAATATGCTGCGCTGTGAGCTTATAGATCTGCTATTTTTGAATAGCCAACATATAAATGGATAAAGTGTTTAAAATGACTGACGCTACATTGACTACTTTCACTGGGGACCAGTGGTGTAAAGTTACTAAGTGCATTTACTCAAGTACTGTACAATTTTTACTTTACTGGAGTATTTCCAATTGTCTATACTTAAAACATTAGTTTCTAGTTACTTTGCAGATATTAATTATTATATTAATATCTGCTATTTATTATAAAA
This sequence comes from Gymnoscopelus braueri, assembly GCF_963280865.1. NCBI lineage: Eukaryota > Metazoa > Chordata > Actinopteri > Myctophiformes > Myctophidae > Gymnoscopelus > Gymnoscopelus braueri. The sequence continues at coordinate 51,020,347 of NC_137618.1, read as the reverse complement.
CATACATTAACCGCTTTAGCCCTGTTTTATACCAAGGCTATTTGACAATAACAGATCTACAAGCTCACAACGTGACGCCTTGTGAGCTTGTAGATCGCCTATTTTCAAACATTTTAGTACTTTTGGTACTTTAAGTACATTTTGATACCAATACTTTTGTACTTTTACTCAAGTAAATTTTGAATTCAGGACTTTTACTTGTAACGGAGTACTTCTACATGGCAGTATCAATACTTTTACTTAAGTAAAACATTTGAGTGCTTTTTCCACCACTGCTGGGGACCCCTGGAACCCCGCCTGGACCCCTGGGGGTCCCCAGACCAGTGCTGTAAGGGTCCATGTGGGCCTAATGCAGATCAAAGCGGGGGTGTTTTGTTTAATAAAGGGTCTCTGTGTTGCAGAGAACTACACGGTGAGCGGTCCGGATGGGAAAACGGACTCTGTGTCCAACCTGCAACCTCAGGCGTCGCTCAACTCGCTGCAGTCCAGCTCGCCGGGTCCTAAACGCTCCGGGAACACCCTGAGGAAGTGGCTGACCAGCCCTGTGCGCCGGCTGAGCCACGGCAGCTCCGTCAAGAAGCTCCCCAACAAACAGAAGAAAACAGGTAAACTAACTCCCATTAAACAGGTAAACTAACACCCATTAAACAGGTAAACTAACTCCCATTAAACAGGTAAACTAACTCCCATTAAACAGGTAAATTAACTCCTATTAAACAGGCAAACTAACTCCCATTAAACAGGTAAACTAACTCCCATTAAACAGGTAAACTAACTCCCATTAAACAGGCAAACTAACTCTGATTAAAAAGGTAAACTAACTCCCATTAAACAGGTAAACTAACTCCCATTAAACAGGTACACTAACTCCCATTAAACCGGTAAACTAACTAACTCCCATTAAACAGGCAAACTAACTTCCATTAAACAGGCAAACTAACTTCCATTAAACAGGCAAACTAACTCCCATTAAACAGTCAAACTAACTCCCATTAAACAGGCAAACTAACTCCCATTAAACAGCCAAACAAATTATTACGTTTTTTACGTTCTTGTGTATTTTTATATCAAAAGTCCAATCTAGATTACTTCCTGTGAAACAAAAACGTAATGCGTGAATGATGATCATTGGGTGCTGACCAATATTATCCAGATTTCACCTGGGATTCAATTATTAATGTACTGATTGATTGATTGATTGATTGATTGATTGACAGGCCCGGGAACAGGAAGAGAGGAGAGCAGGAAGAGTATTGACCTGGGACCGCCTGACCACACCCTGCACGATGACATCACTGACGAGGTAACCAATGAGATTGAAGTGTATGTCATCTCAGTGCATACCACAGCCTGATTGTATTTATACTTGTGATCTCATGTTTTGATATAAGCTCTTATGGGTTGTTTTGCGTCATTTTGTCTCTATGTTAGTGTTATGAGACTGTAGTAGTCTACAGTATGTGGATTGAGGAGAGGCTCACGCTCACGCAGAGAGAGAGGGAGAGAGAGAGAGAGACATGGAAACGGAATAGATTGAAGAGAGAGAGAGAGAGAGACATGGAATAGATTGATGAGAGAGAGAGATGGAAACAGAATGGTTTGATTGGACATCAAAACCTATTGCCACTTCTCAACCTTCAGACTAATAGGCTGCAACACTACCTTTTAAACCCTCACTACTATCCTAACCTCAGTAATCCTGTTATTCCGTCCCTGACGGACCAGGCCTTTGTTTTGCTAACTACTCTAGATCACTGTTCCCTAACCATCTACCGATAGAGAAATTGTATGTCTCCTCGGAACAGAAACCGGGAGGGAGGGAGGGAGGGAGGGAGGGAGGGAGGGAGGGAGAGAGAGAGAGAGAGAGAGAGAGAGAGAGAGAGAGAGAGAGAGAGAGAGAGAGAGAGAGAGAGAGAGAGAGAGAGAGAGAGAGAGAGAGGAGAGAGAGAGAGAGAGAAGAGAGAGAGAGAGAGAGAGAGAGAGAGAGAGAGAGAGAGAGAGAGAGAGAGAGAGAGAGAGAGAGAGAGAGAGAGGAAGGATATCAAACTCTCAACCTTCGGACTCACAGGCTGAGACACTACCTGTAGTGCTATAGCTTCGTCCAGGCTGAAGTTGTCTGTTGAAGATCATAAACTTTTGCCTTCTGTCATGAACCAAGCCCCTGTTTCACTAACACTAAGATCACTCGTTCACAAACCATTTACCAATAGAGAAATTGTATGTCTCCTCACAACCGAAAACAGTGAAAGCAGCCGATCTACAAGCTCAGAAACACGTTGCTATCTGAAAAGTTTTGATATTGTAGATCGGCTATTTTCAGAACGAAGTATGTCATACATTGAAAAAACATACTTTCAAATAAGCATTTCATGTTATCTTTATCAATTGCACATGAATTCATTGATACAGTCTTGTTGTTTGCAATGCACTTTAAATGAAGTCTGCACCATGTGAGGCTTGAACCGGTGATCTTGAGGTTGTGAGGCATACACTTAAGCGGGAAGCCATTGGACCAACAGACCTGATTTAGTGAAAACGGAGGTCAGACAGATGATACCATTTCACGCAAATAGCTGAAAAATCCTGGGTTTAAGTGTTTTTCAAACTGCTAAAAATTGCCGACAATCTAAGGGGAGTTTACTGGTCAAAGCGATACATGTGTTCCTCATGAGTCAAGGCACAAGTGTAAGGAAGTTTCACGACTTTCGGCCAAACGAGGCATGACTTATGCCTGTTTAAAGTTTGCATTTTCAAAAAATTGCTATAGCGCCCCCCTTTGGCCAATTGGAGTGAGATTGGTTTCAGTGATATTTGGAATGACCCTCAACATTTCTGCAAAGTTTCAAAGAAATGTGAGTCTGCATATGTGTGTTAGGGGGCAGATGAATAATTTTCATAAAACTGCAATAGGTAAAACCTATCTCCTCCTGGGATTTTTGAGTAATCTGCACGAAACTCTTTACACATGAACTTTTGACCTCTGCCGACAAAACGTTAGTAGCGGATTTTCCATAAGTGAAAAAATGCAGAAGTTAGGAGCCAATGACTATTTTTCATATAATTCAAAATGGTGGGCAATCTGAAGGTCAGAGGTCAAAAGTCAGACCACGAAAGTTGTTGCGCATGAAGAGACGCATGTGTGTATCGAAGTTTCATGGCTGTTGGTCAAACAGGGCATGAGTTGTACCTGTTCAAAGTTGGCACTTTCAATTGAGTGCTATAGCGCCACCCTTTGACGAATGAGTGTGAGAATTATTTCTTGATCGTTTTTCATGACCCTCTACCATATGGCCGAGTTTCGTAAAAAGCGTATGCACGGTTCAGCCAGAACTGCGAAGAGTGGCAGAAACCGAATAATGCGAATAATAAAACAGGTCCAGAGCTGAGCTCTGGCCCCGTAACTATAAAAAGTGCTCTTCGGAGCACAGATCTCTGTCAGGTCAGGTAGGTTATTGTGGGCCAGCAATGTTCGGAATTCACCAATCAAGATGGAATATGAAAAATTATATACAAATTGGCCTGTTATAGCGCCACCATGAGGCTGATTTAAAAACAATTCAAGTGGCGTTTCTTCGTCGGCCGTGTGGGAATTTACACTTGGTGTAAAGAAGTGTTTTTCAAAGACAGGACAGTGACCCAACATAAAGGCAGGACAGTGACCCAACATAAAGAGTGACCCAACATAAAGACAGGACAGTGACCCAACATAAAGACAGGACAGTGACCCAACATAAAGAGTGACCCAACATAAAAACAGGACAGTGACCCAACATAAAGAGTGACCCAACTTAAAGACAGGACAGTGACCCAACATAAAGACATGACAGTGTCCCAACATAAAGACAGGACAGTGACCCAACATAAAGACAGGACAGTGACCCAACATAAAGACAGGACAGTGACCCAACATAAAGACAGGACAGTGAGCCAACATTAAGACAGGACAGTGACCCAACATAAAGACAGGACAGTGTCCCAACATAAAGACAGGACAGTGACCCAACATAAAGACAGGACAGTGACCCAATATAAAGACAGGACAGTGTCCCAACATAAAGACAGGACAGTGACCCAACATAAAGACAGGACAGTGACCCAACATAAAGACAGGACAGTGAGCCAACATTAAGACAGGACAGTGACCCAACATAAAGACAGGACAGTGTCCCAACATAAAGACAGGACAGTGACCCAACATAAAGACAGGACAGTGACCCAATATAAAGACAGGACAGTGTCCCAACATAAAGACAGGACAGTGACCCAACATAAAGACAGGACAGTGACCCAACAGAAAGACAGGACAGTGACCCAACATAAAGACAGGACAGTGACCCAACATACATCCTCTAAACTGGTAGAACCTTTACTGCTCATTATTGTCAGACAAGGCAACAGTGGGTGTTTGTGAAACCAAAGAGGACCCAAGCTGTCCATCCATAGAGGATGACCCAGGTTGTCCATCCATAGAGGATGACCCAGGCTGTCCATCCATAGACCCAAGCTGTCCATCCATTGATGTGCAATATTAATGAGTTTATCACTGTTAAATACAATCATATAGCACTTTTCTGTCTCACGAAGGCGTGATTTGGGAGAGCCGCTGGAATCCAAACCGCGCCCCCGACCGTCTCCATTGGCTGGCTGTTTCCAGAATGTATATCTATCTAATGATAGCTTTGGCCGTCTTGTTCATCCGTTAGCCAACTGTTGCTGTTAGAATACGCTGTTTTATTATAGGTTAATAATTGCTTCTCTGCTGGCCGTACCCAAGGAGTTTATAAATAGATGGAGACGGCGGTCTTGTGCATCCGTTTGCCAACTGTTAAAATATGCTAGTCTGTTAAATAGGTTGGTAAATGCTTCTCTGGGGCACGGTGGCGCAGTCGGTAGCGCTGTCGCCTCACAGCTAGAAGGTCCTGTGAGCGCTGGGGGTGTGTCTTCTCCTCCGCGTCCTCAGCACCCATACCCTAGGTTGGGTTGGCGAAAGGGCCTCTCTGTGTGGAGTTTGCATGTTCTCCCCGTGTCTCTCAGGGTAGTTAATACCCTCACAAAAACATGCAGTAATCCTGGTTGCTATACCCCCTGGTCAGCCTGGGCGCCTGATGGAGGGGAAGGGAACTGGTTGGAATAACGTGTTCCTTCCACGCGCTACGTCCTACCGGGGAAACTCCCCCCTGGTGACAAGAAGGTCAGTTGGCTCTCATGCATTGAAGGAGGCATGAGCTCGGCCCTGGCCTCCCTAGGCTGGTGAGGGGAGTGTAGCGCCCAGGATCACTTAGAAAATTGTCACCGGGTGAAAAATAAGGGTTACAAAATCGCCCCAAAAAAAAGTAAATGCTTCTCTGCTGGCTTTATTATAGGATTAGATTATAAGATAATGCATCATTCTATACCACCTGAATGGCAGAGACAAGTCATCTAAGTCAGTGGTTCTTGAACGTTTTAGTCTCAGGTCACCCCTGTAAATTACTTTTTCATCCAAGGCACCCCTGAATTACATTGTTACTTTATAGAACGTTACATTTATGTCATATGATGGTACGTAAATATGTACATGTACTTTCCCCATAAGATACAGTATGTGTCACAAGGAAAACGTGAGAGAATAGCAGTTTCCATTACGACAGACTGAACATAACTTCATACATATAACCACTTGAACCCCAGCATCCCTATTCTGGGGGGAATTTTCACCACAAATAGCCGATCTATAAGCTCACAATGCGTCACGTGTGAGCTTGTAGATTTTACCCAAGGAGGTTTGGTGGTCTGCCTTAATAAGTATAGAGGGTTTAAGTGGTTAAATTGAAGTGATATTGATACATTTAAAATATTTTCAAAGTATTCTGCGGCACCCCTGGACTTGCGTCACGGCACCCTAGGGTGCCACGGCACCCACTTTGAGAAACCCTGATCGAAGTGATTAGCCTCCTTCCATTAATATGCACCTCCTCTTAAACCCTGATCCTTCCATTCATCTGCACCTCCTCTTAAAATAATGTATCATGATGTTTCCATATTCTGAATGTTCATTTGCCAATTAGTGTATTTCTTTATAGTGTTCAGTAGAGTAGTGTTCAGTGGTGGAAAAAGTACTTGCACCTTTTACTTAAGTAAAAGTGTCAATACTGCATGTAGAAATACTCTGTTACAAGTAAAAGGCCTGTGTTCAAAATGTTACTTGAGTAAAAGTACAAAAGTATTGGCATCAAAATATACTTAAAGTACCAAAACGTGTTTGAAAATAGCCGATCTACAAGCTCACAATGCGTCACATCGCGACGCATTGTGAGCTTGTAGATTGGCTATTTTCAAATAGCCTAGTTATAAAACAAAGTATGTTTTATAATATTTAAATCTACAAAGTAACTAAAGTTTTCAGATAATTGTAGTGGAGTAAAAGTACTACATCTGCCTCTGAGATGTAGTGGAGTAAAAGTACTGAAAACTAGAAATACTCAGGTAAAGTAAAATATACGTCAAAATTGTACTTAAGTACAGTACTTGAGTAAATATACTTGTTACTTTACACCACTGGTAGTGTTCAAGAGAGTTGAACACTGATGAAAAATGACATTATGGCAATTTTCCAACTAAGATCTAAATATGAATCTGACGGGGGATAAGTTAATTCACGTGTGGTGATAAGACAGTACAAATGTTGCATTCTTACTTTTACAATGCATGTGAAAAGGGTGTAATGTCTTCCTTGGCCTGGTAATGTGCGTGCAACGTTTCACGGCAATCTGACGCTGCGTTCACGATTTGAAGCATTTTGTTCAAAACGGAGCCACTCCTGCAAACTTTGGAAGCCAATCTTAGCCAATCAGGATGGGATATGAAAAGTCTGACAGACCCGTTTGGTTTAACGATTTTCTTATAGTACAGCGGGATAACTTCTGTTATTGATCAAATCGTGCACTTTTTGTAAGAAGCGTGAAATTTTCAGCATAATTAGTAAATAATACAATTAATTTTCAGAAGGGGAGGGAAGTCAGATTTTACCTCTGAGGACCGTGAGAGGTCAAATCCAAAATGGCCGCTAGTCCAACTTAAGTTTGGAACCAAGCACAGTAGAAAATGTTTAAAGTATAATTTCCAACTAAGTAGGGGATGCCTTTTCATTTGGTGATACTTTCGAGATCACCAGATTTCAAGGAAATGCATTTAGGTTGAGGTCAAGGTAAAAATGTGCCCAAAAAAATAGTGCAATGATTTCCTCAGAATCAACAAATGGCTGTGTAACAAACATGGTTGTCTTATATAGGCGACACCAACAATGCACATCTGAAGGAGTTTAGACAATTAATTAATTAACATTCCTCTAGCAGAGGGCAAGGAACTTTAAGCAACCAATGGAAGTGGAGTCGTCTGTTCTCCTGATTCTCCTGCTGATTCAAACTTGGCCTGCCTTGCCCCATGTTCACAAGAGGAGGCTGACACTTGTCTGCTTCAGCATGTGGCAGATACTGTGCTAAAGGGGTGTAAGAAGGTGACCATACGTACTGTTCATACTGATGTGGTAGTACTGTCTTTGGCTTCATTCCGATGAGCTGTGGGTTGCCTTTGGTGTTTGATCAAGCTTTCGGTACATAGCTGTTGTAGCATGAAATGGTTGCCACAATGACTCCAACACAGTGTCTGACTCCCAGTCTTTCACGCTTTCACCGGGTGTGACACTGTATCTGCATTCGCTGTTAGAGGAAAGGAGACTGCCTGGGAAACTTGGAGGTCATTCCCAGAGGTGAATGAGGCTTTCAGTGAACTCCTACACATGCCAGGTTAGGTCAGTGAAGGATCAATGTTCCTGCTAGAGCGATTTGTGGTGCTCATATATGACCGAACCAGTGAGTGCACGGAAGTGAATGATGACAGGAAACAGCTCTTCACACAGAAGTCAAGAACACTAGAGAGCATTCCTCCAGCCCAGGCAGCACTCAAGCAACACATCAAGTGCACTTGCTACCAGGCAAACTGTTGGAACCAGGCATTGGTACTGGAACCAGAGATGCCAGAGCCATCTGAATGGGGCTGGACAAAAGAAACAACTGGGTGGCAACCATTTTGGACCACTCTCTCGGAAGCATCCAAATCGTGCCATGAATTTATCCGCTGTCGCTGCACAAAAGGGTGTACTGGACGATGCAAGTGTTTCAAAGCTGCACTCAAATGCACTGTGCCTCTGTTCTGGAGACTGTTAAGTCTTTTTTTTTTTGTCTTGTTTTTCCTCTTTCTGTACGCAAGATGTGACTATAAAGAAGCCTTGAACCTTAATTTTTGTCATTTACTATTAATATAGTATTTAAATAGACTACCACCATGGGTTTATTCTGTTAATTAGTTTTGTATTATTCACATTGTCACAAAATGGAAGAACAGTTTCACTATATTGCAGTATAAACCAGTGTCCAAGCTAAAATATACTTTGACCTTGATTTAATGTATTCCTTGGGTTCTGGCAAACTCCAAAGTATCATCAAATGAATGGGCAACCCCGACTTAGTTGGAAAGAACGCCTTAAATGTTTTTTTTTAAAGTATTTAGACATTCAGACCCTGTAAACGGGCGGCCATCTTGGATTTGACCCCTCAGAGGTCAAATTTGACTTCCCTCCCCTTCTGAAAATTAATGTTATATTATTTACTAATTATGCTGAAAGTTTCAGCCTTCTTACAAAAAGTGCACAATCGTATTGTAGTAGCTATTCCGCTCTACTATTACCTTTTTGAAGTAGTCACAGAATATTTATCTCCAGTATGATCAATCCCCTGATGGTTGCTAATCACAGAGGGTTTCACTGTGCTTCCACGGGGAAAGAAAATGTCATCACGACCTCCCGTTCGCTTTTATACGCCTTTGAAAATAACATGTCTCGACAGAAATCGCCTCCTGGTGGCGCTATAACAGGCCCATGTGAATGATTTGGGATAGACGTTCTGCTCTGACATCCAGGGAGTGTGTGTGTACTGTTTCATGTTGATCGGGCCAACGGTGCCAGAGATTAGACACACACACACACGGACGGACGGACGGATGGACGGACAGGGTGCAAAACATTGTCTCCGCCACGCCTTCGATCTGGTGGAGACAATAATAAGCATCTGTTTGTTTTATTTTTCTCATTTTTCAAATATTAAAACATAAATGCAACTCTCTCTCTCTCTCTCTCTCTCTTTGTCTATGTCTCTCTATCAGAGGGCACGCAGTAAGGACGGGACTCTCTCTAAGTCCTCTTCGGGAATGCAGAGTGGCGGGGAGGAGGAGCCTGATGAGGAGACGCCCACTCCCCTCCCCCCGCCCATGGAGATCATCAAAGACCCCTCCTCCAGCCAGGACGACAAGGTAGTGTGTCCTATTCAACTCATCTGGAGCCATCTTTCGGTTTTCTGCCATCAAACTTAGAAAATACCTAATTCTGTTATTTTGGGGAAAGCTTTTGTTGAAAATAGCAGATCAACAAGCTCTCACAATGCGTCATGAGCTTGTCAATCTGCAATTCTATTCGTTCTCTCCCTTCTTCTTTTTTCATCCCACTTTGCATTTTCGCCAATATTAACCTCTACTGCCCTGTCCACACTCTCTGTCTCTCTGTCTCTCTGTCTCTCTCTCTCTCTCTCTCTCTCTCTCTCTCTCTCTCTCTCTCTCTCTCTGTCTCTCTGTCTGTCTCTGTCTCTCTCTCTCTCTCTGTCAGTCTTCCTCTTTGCTAGCATCGCTCCAGTCCTCCAGTGACGCTCCCAGTGCAGCGGAGCTGGTTAGCGCCATAGAGAAGCTGGTCAAAACCAAGATGGTGAGTGCAGTGGTGGAAAGTAACTAAGTACATTTACTTAAGTACTGTACTTAAGTACAATTTTGAGGTACTTTTACTTTACTCTGGAGTATTTCCAATTGTCTATACTTTCACTTCTACTCTAATTATTTGAAAACTTTAGTTACTTTGCAGATATACATTATTACATTATAAAACATATATTAACCACTTTAGCCCTATTTTATAGATAGGCTGTTTGAAAATAGCCGATCTACAAGCTCACAGCTCTGCTATTTTCAAATATTTTAGTACTTTTACTTTTGGTACTTTAAGTACAATTTGATACCAATACTTGTGTACTTTTACTCAAGTGAATTTTGAATTCCGGACTTTTACTTGTAACAGAGTACTTCTAAAAAAACATTTGAGTACTTTTTCCTCCACTGGTTACAGTACACCAGGGGGCGCCGGGGAAGCAGAGGCAGGGGCGTCACTACCGTCACGCAGACAACGCGGTTGCGTTGGGGCCCATGACGTTAGGGGCACCTCCCCCACCCAGAAAAAAAAAAATATATATATATATATATATATATATATATATATATATATATATATTAAAACAAAAATTAATTAAAAAATAAACCTGGGTGGGCCCTTAACATTGTAATTGTTAAGTAGTTGTTACAAAACCGTTGTTTATGTACCCGAAATCCGCCACAAACCCGCAAAAAAATAATAATCTGAAACCACTAATAACCACAACATTTTTGAGCGCGCAGTCCGGGCGCACATGCACGCGCGCGTGCATGCACGTTCATGTTCCGCTGTGACCACCTCGCGTCGGGGCCTACTGTTGCCTCGTTGCGCGACTGGGCAGAGGCAGCCATATTGGGAAAGAAATCAACATTGCTCCACCAGTGGGTCTCAAAGTGTGGTCCAGGGACCCTCATGGTTCCCTGAGGGGGTCCCAAATGGCTCCTTATTGGTGTGTAACGTCTTGAGAGTGTACAACTGGAACCAAATGGTTTGCTACACTAAATGGAACAGAGCCATCATTAGTATCATTCGTAACACATGTGAAGGAAGGAAGAGGCCCAATTTCTTTCCAATATGGCTGCTGTCTGTTCATAGAGCCTGCCCTATTGGAATTAGGAACACTTTCTCTGCTACTGAGCCTTTTCTCATATCTCTGTCTGTGTGGAATCCAACTTTGTCCAAAATATTTTTTTTGACTTTTTTTTGGACTTTTCTGGAAAAAAAAAAAAAAACACTACACTGCCTCATCAAGTGACTTTATACATTGTCAGATACTTGAATGTGTTCTTATATTATCATCACTTTACCCACATACATTATATTATATTATTATTATTATTATTATTATTATTATTATTATTATTATTACCCTTATTATTATTATTATGATTATTATTATTATTATAAACACATTATATTATATTATTATTATTGTAAATACATTATATTATCATCACTTTACCCACATACATTATATTATATATTATTATTATTATTATTATTGAAAATTAAAGCCCGACAGGGTGATTATCCACCGACGTGGAGCGGAGGTGGATAATCACCCTGAAGGGCTTTAATTTTCAATAATGACCACATCCCCATACATTATCCCGCTTATTACACGGCTACTTTATAAGTGCATTAATAAATTGACCCAAAAGTAACAACAAAACAAAGTATTTCCTTGCTTACGGCAATGAAAGTATTCCATAAGTATTGGTCTGGGTGGAGAAGTTTTCCTCTGAAAACAAATTACAGTATTCCATAAGGTAACCGGAAGACTTGCCCCAAAACACACTCGCCCCCATTCTATATACCGCCGGATTTGCCTATAATACAGCTGGATTTGCCCCGGGGCGACTGTGTTTTGGGGCGAGTGTTTTGGTATTCTTGTGGTGTTGCGCCACGATAAAGTGTGTAGTGGATCAAATAGAATCACATTTCGGTTATTGCATTGTCTATTTCTCACTTCAAATGTTTTCAAAAACATTCTTGAGAGCAACGTTTAGTTGTAAATTACATTGTTTGTTTGTTTACATGGCTGTCATGTTGGATTGCAGCATAAAACAAAGCAGCGCAGGTTGATTTGAGCAGGTGCTCTGAGTCTTTGATTAGACAGGTTGATATGAGCAGGTGCTCTGAGTCTTTGATTAGACAGCGGTCTGTTATTGAGCTCATCGGTCATTATCAATAAATAACACACCGCTGAATTCAGCGATTGACCAATCAGAATCAAGCATTCAACCAAGCCGTGTAATACATCATTATAATCAACGATGGACAAAACCAACAATCTCCACAAGTTGGAGTTAGGAGGTTTAGTCAGAAGAACGTATTCATACTTCATTGGTTCAATATTTGTAAAACCCACACAGACATAAAGGGTCTCTCTCTCTGTTCCTATTGTGACCTCTCTCTCTCTTTCTCTCTCTTTCTCTCTCTCTCTCGTCCCGTAGACCCTGGAGCCGGGGGCATACCCAGGGTTCACCTCTCTGACCACGCCCCCAGAGCAGACCACGCCCCTCCAGCCACGCAACCCCGAACTGGAGCAGAGAGCCAAGGCGATGCGAGGACGCATGTAAGTACTGCCCTCTAGTGGAGACAGCTATATCACTGCTGTCAGGTCACATGTAATTTTTTAGTTTAGTCAAAGCCTTTTGAATAAAATTGCATTTAGTTGAAGTCATATTTTAGTCATCTGAAATGTTTAGTTTTAGTCGACTAAATATCATAAAATTTTAGTCGGCTGAATCTACAGTTGATTTTGTCGACAAAAATGTATTTTGTCGCTGCCTTGATGGCTGATTTCACTCTTGGTTGCATGCTGAAAATAGCAGATCTACAAGCTCACAACAAGCTTGTAGATCTGCTATTGTCAGAGAACACCCGACCAAACATAAAATGAAAAATAAATCTCTTCTCCAATCGTCCCTCCCTGACGTTTTAGTCTAGTTTTTATTTGTTCACCAAATTGTCAATATGTTTAGTCATAGTTTCAGTCACCATAGCTTAGTTGGTAATTCGTTTTTATTGAGTTTTTGTCAGTGAAAAAAGGTAGTGGACCAACATGTATGGTCATAGTTTTAGTGACATAATGAACTCTGTCTGTCTGTCTGTCTGTCTGTCTGTCTCTGTTCCCATTGTTACCTGTCTCTCTCGCTCTCTCTCTGTGACCTGTCTCTCTCTCTCTCTGTTCCCATTGTGACCTGTCTCTCTCTCTCTCTCTCTCTCTCTCTGTGACCTGTCTCTCTCGCAGGTTTGTCCTCAACGAGCTGATTCAGACAGAGAAGGATTACGTCAAAGACCTGGGAACCGTGGTGGAGGTGAGACCAAGGGGGTCCTTAGGGAGGTTCCAGGGTTCCTTAGGGGGGTTCCAGGGTAGCGGGGTTCCAGGGGTCCTTAGGGGGGTTCCAGGGGGGTCCTTATGGGGGTCCAAGACTTCATGGGGTGTGTAATTGTAATTGATAGAAAATGGGTCATGTTTTGGGTGAACTACTCCTTAAGAGCATCTGCTAAATGTCTACATTGTAATAGTTGTGTGTGTGTGTGTGTGTGTGTGTGTGTGTGTGTGTGTGTGTGTGTGCGTGTGCGTGCTCAGGGTTTCATGCAGAGAGTGGAGCAGAAAGGCGTTCCTGAAGACATGAAGGGAAAAGACAAGATCGTGTTTGGAAACATCCACCAGATATGTGACTGGCACCGCGAGTACGCCTCACACACACACACACACACACACACACACACACACACACACACACACACACACACACACAGATCTGTGACAGCTTGAAGCTGACTTTTTGTTTGCTCTTCTCCTGCAGTTTCTTCGTGGGAGAGCTGGAGAAATGTCTGGAGGACCATGAGCTGCTGCCTCAACTCTTCATCAAGCATGTAAGCTGTGTGTGTGTGTGTGCACGCGCGTGTGTTAGGAGCGGAGGCTACACATGTACGTAGTGTATTGTTTCTAACTGTGTGTGTGTGTTAGGAGCGGAGGCTACACATGTACGTAGTGTATTGTTTCTAACTGTGTGTGTGTTAGGAGCGGAGGCTACACATGTACGTAGTGTATTGTCAGAATAAGCCCAAGTCAGAGTTCATCGTTGCAGAGTACGACAGCTACTTTGATGTAAGTGCTGCCCCCCCCCCCCCCCTAAACACACACATAAAATCCAAACACATACACACAGATGCTGGCCTGTTTTTTGATTCTCCCGTGTGTGTGTGTGTACAGTGTATTCAACAGGACCTCCAGTCCAGGCTCAGTATCAGTGATTTCCTCATCAAACCGATCCAGAGAATCACCAAATACCAGCTGCTGCTCAAAGTAAGACCACACCCCCCTGTACACCAGACCACACCCCCTGTAAACCAGACCACACCCCCTGTACACCAGACCACACCCCCTGTACACCAGACCACACCCCCTGTACACCAGACCACACCCCCTGTACACCAGACCACACCCCCTTGTACACCAGACCACACCCCCTTGTACACCAGTGGTTCTGGTGTACTTCTTCATGCCAAGGACCCCCAAACTGACATGTATTTGGCCGCCAACCCGCAGCTGAAAAATATTTTGTGCCAGGGACCAGAAGAAAAGATTAGTTTTTGCCGCTGTTCCGGCGCGGGAGACCCGGTCCCTTTGAGGCCGTTGAGGTCGAGCCCCCTCGGGGCGATATATATATATATATATACAGTATATATGTGTGTGTGTATGTATATATTTATGTATATGTATATATATGTACAACACCCACTCCATGAATTTCACCCCCGAAAGCCTTTTCTATTATATTTTCTATTGAAACGGTGGCTAGGGTAGTCATTCCCGCGAAAATGACGTCATCCGGCCGGAAAACGGAAACGGAAATGCACCAGTTTCTTGTTTGGCCAGGAACTACCGCACCGGTTTCCTGTTTGGCCAGGAACTACCGCACCGGTTTCCTGTTTGGCCAGGAACTACCGTGCTAATAACAAAAAGGAATCTTGCACTGTTTTTAAGAGATTGTAGGATTTGAAGACAACAGCAAAAGAAAACACAGCTCACGGTAACTAAAGCTCCACTGGCTAAGAGAAACGATCCACAGATAGTATAAAACAATTAAAAGAACGCTTTTTGAAACGCTTCCGTCTTCCATTGAAAACAAATGGAATTCTGGGTAATGCAGGAATAAACGAACGGCCTGCAGTGACGGTAATGACCAGCAGAGGCTGCTAAAAATCGTTATCTGTGGACCTGCATTGTATTACTTTAAGTACATGTTGATACCAAAACTTTTGTACTTTTACACAAGTACATTTGTGTAATGTACAAGTTCATCGTTGCAGAGTACGACAGCTGCTTTGATGTAAGTGCTGCCCCTCACAGTGCACTCACTCACCCACTCACCCACTCACCCACCCACCCACCCACTCAACCACCCACCCACTCACTCACTCACTCACTCACTCACTCACCCACCCACTCACCCACCCACTCACTCACCCACCCACCCACCCACTCACCCACCCACTCACTCACCCACCCACTCACTCACCCACTCACTCACCCACTCACTCACTCACTCACTCACTCACCCACCCACCCACTCACTCACTCACTCACTCACCCACCCACCCACCCACCCACTCACTCACTCACTCACTCACTCACTCACTCACTCACTCGCCCACCCACTCACTCACTCACTCACTCACTCACTCACTCACTCACTCACTCACTCTCAAAAACACACACCACAGCATTTCTCTGTATAATCAACTGTTCTGGCAGTGGTTTTAAGTCTGTTCGGCTCTGTCCAGACTACAATGTGACGTGGTTCAGATGTTCGGGGGTTCGGGGGTACCGTCCTAAAGTTGGCTGTACGGTGCCACAGATGTTTTGAGTGACATCCCGTTTCCTTATTCATTCAGCCGGCTTCAAGTTCATGTTGTCGGCAGTGAAGCCAAGGAAACACGGGTACTTTGGAAGAGACACAAGCCAACATCCAAATGCTAGTGGCCGGGAAATGAGCTTTGCAGAGAATAGAGTGTCAGCTGCCTCTCGCTGGCTGAGAAATGGTGACAGACCAGCGTTCTAAAAACACTGTGATTGGTCGAGATGGCCGTATAAGCTAATCCCAAACAGAGATTGGCCCCGATTCACTAAGAAATTTACGACCATACCGGCATTTAAGACAACATTTTGCATGAAGAAAATTGTCTTAAATGCCGGTAAGATCAAAATATGGTCGTAAATTTCTTAGTGAATCGGGGCCATTGTCCTTAACATCCCGCCCCCCAATTGCTGTGATTGGTTTAGATGCGCAGAGGGAGTGTTCAGTCAGTACATTGTTTACATTTCTCTCTCTTTCTATCTCTCTCTCTCTCTCTCTCTCTAGGACTTCTTAAAGTACAGCTTGAAGGCAGGGATGGACTGTGAACAGATCGAGGTACAAACAGATTCATTGAACTGCTATTGTTATTATTTTTAGTATTGTTATTATTCAGAATAATTTATAATGTCCTCCACACATAAGACGGAGACGGATAACTTATTTGCCTGTCTGTCTGTCTGTCTGCCTGCCTGCCGGTCCTTCCTCCACCAGAGGGCAGTAGGCCTCATGTCTCAGGTTCCTAAGCTGTGCAACGACATGATGAATCTGGGCCGCTTGCAGGGATTCGAGGTAAACTCTGAGCTCACTTCCTGTTTCCTCACGACCAGCTTCCACACATCAGATCAGGGGTCTTCAACAGGGGGTCCGGGACCCCTAGGGGGTCCTCAGAGTTACTACAAGGGGTCCGCCAAATCTTTGTATGATATGATTTTTTTCCCCTTAACCACTTGAACCTTAGCATCCTTTTTTCTGAGGAGCACTTTAGCCAAAAATAGCAGATCTACAAGCTCACAGCACGAGGTGTGAGCTTGTAGATCGGCTATTTTTGGCAAAGAGGTATAGGTGTAGAGGGGGAAAAAGAGCAGACCACGTAAACAAAAAAAGTTGAATCTGAAACACAATTTTATATAATGCTTCATCTCTCTCTCAGCTAGGGGGTCCTTGGCCTGAAAACGTTGAAGACCCCTGCATTAGATCCAGTGTCGTCCAATGTCACTTCCTGACTTGCCTATACGTAACTGAACTACGATTCATATAGGATCCTAGTGGCCAGACCAGAGTAGCGGAGTGAGAAAAAGACGAATGTAGCCTCAAAGAAACTATAGGATACAATTTACAATGTAGGCATGTATCAGACGCTCTTAATCAAGAGCGATTTACAGTAAGATTGGATACCAGATCTACAAACTATACACACTGTAGGATACCAGATCTACAAACTATACACACTGTAGGATACCAGATCTACAAACTATGCACACTGTAGGATACCAGATCTACAAACTATACACACTGTAGGATACCAGATCTACAAACTATACACACTGTAGGATACCAGATCTACAAACTATGCACACTGTAGGATGCCAGATCTACAAATCGTCGCCTTGCTAAACTAATGGCCTGTGTCATTGTTTTAAGTTTTTCAGGAACAATAAAAAACTGATCCAAAACAAAACTATATATTTCTTAATCATTTCACCCAAAATGTTATAACAAATTATGACTATTAACACATTGGGTGCCAAAACCGTATATATACGGTTTTGCGCATACTAACGTTGAGTGCCAAAACCGTATATATACGTTTTTTTTTTTTTTTTTTTTTTTTTTTTTTTTTGTTTCCTTCACAGCAACAGGAAATATCACTCCTACAAGATTTAGACTCCAATCCACCTCCTGGTTAACTTATGACTTCAAAAACCTGTATCTCGGCTCCTGTGCACTTTTTTTTTTTACAATGTTAATTTAACTATTTTCAACTGGCTGCAACTATGGAATGGATTTCCGAATGTTTTAAATTTTTTCCCCCCGATTGTACGAGACCTGTATGTGTGTAATGAGGGGATCACCGTGAGGACGGTGATCACTGAAAATATTTTGTGACTACTTGAAAAAGGTTCAAAATGTTTAAAAAGTCCTGGCACTCAAAGTATAATATTTTAATAAACCTCTGGCACCCAATGTGTTAAAATAAAAATAACACTGTCTGTCAGTTATGTAACATAAGAGATTTAAATAGGATTAAATCTGACTTAGGCAAAAAAAAATTACATGGCCACAAAACCATGTGACTTAGGCCAAAAAAATGGCCTATTTTGGCTTAAAGGACAACTTTGTTTTTTTACAACCAAGGTTTATATTTTAGCTTGTAATTAAAGTAAATAAAAGATGAGTGTTATTTGTTTTTCATTTACTGCTTTCTATAGTTTTAGCAATTTTAGCGATATTTTTTACAGTGGGCGGGGGCATTCTGACCGGTGGCTAAATATGCCTTTTTTACACAATTAAAAAGGTCCTGTGGTCTTTGATGGCCAGATGTGAGTTATTGGGGGCTAGAAGAGCTACTGTAAATAATAATAAAGAAAACGCCGGGTTATTGTGTAAAGAAAGACATATTTAGCCATCGGACAGAATGCCCCCGCCCACTGTAAAAAAGATAGCGAAAATTGCTAAAACTATAGAAAGCAGTAAAAAAAAAAATTTAACACTCATCTTTTATTTACTTTAATTACAATCTAAAACATAAACCTTGGTTGTAAAAAAACAAAGTTGTCCTTTAAGTCACACTAGGGAGTTAGGCCATTATACTAAAAGGGGAGGGAACAGCATGATGAGATAGGTGATTTTACCAGAGGTGGCCAGTGTCATGAGTAGCTGACTTAGGCAAAAATATCATTTTCCTCAAAAAATGACTTAGGCCATTAGTTTAGCAAGGTGACGACATGAACCTGACATCTGTCTACATAACACTCTGTACATGTGGAACTGCAGATGAGTGATGCATTTTGGGTATTTGTGCGCTTTTGATTGACAGGGTAAACTGACCAGTCAGGGCAAGCTGCTGCAACAGGAAACGTTCTTCGTGACGGAGACGGACGGCGGCGTTCTGTCACGCTCCAAGGAGCGCCGTGTCTTCCTGTTCGAGCAGATCGTCATCTTCAGCGAACTACTGAGGAAAGGATCGTCCATACCGGGATACCAGTTCAAGAAGAGCATCAAGGTATTTAACGCTGACCTTTAACCCTGACCCTTGAGGAAAGGATCGTCCATGCCGGGATACCAGTTCAAGAAGAGCATCAACGTACCGACCACATTCATTTTGTCCACTAATACTATGATAGAAAATGTTAGTTGACTACCTTTTGCCTCTCCTCTCCTCTCCTCTCCTCTCCTCTCCTCTCCTCTCCCCTCCCCTCTAATCTCCCTTCCCCCCTCCCCTCCCCTCCCCTCCCCTCTAATCTCCCTTCCCCTCTCCTCTCCTCTCCTCTCCTCTCCTCTCCTCTCCTCTCCTCTCCTCTCCTCTCCTCTCCTCTCCTCTCCTCTCCTCTCCTCTCCTCCCCTCTCCTCCCCTCTATTCTCCTCCCCTCCCCTCTCCTGTAGGTATCATACCTGGGTCTAGAGGAGAACGTAGACAGTGATCCCTGTAAGTTGGTGTTGTCGTGCCGCGGCTCGGCGGAGCGCTTCACGCTGCAGGCTGCCAACATGGACGTGAAGCAGGTGTGGGTCCGACACGTACAGGAAGTCCTGGACGCACAGAGCAACTTCCTGTCTGGTGAGGAGAGCAGAGACACGCCCACTTCCCACATTCACATTCATTCCCACATTTGCGATGCGAGAGTGGGGTCTAGAGTTGGGTCTAGTGGTGCACCTCCTACTGGCTCCGCTGTCACACTGCAGTGTGTCTGCAAGTATAGTAATACAAACATCTGTGTGCGTGTGTGTTCTCCTTCCAGCCCTGCAGTCTCCTATCGAGTATCAGAAGGAAAAAGGGGGAGGTGCTGGGGGAGGTGGCACCTCCTCCTCCTCTCTCACTAGGAACCCCTCCTCCTCCTCTTCCTCGCCTCACAGCCGGCCCTGCTCGGTGCTGGGACCCCCGGGGGGCAGCGGCGGGGGGGAGAAGGAGAAGGGGCGGGGCTCTGGGGGCACGTCCAACGGCGGATCGTCGTGTTTGGAGAATCGCTATGACGCCCGGGTGAGTCGTCCACAGGCAGCCAATCAGAGCGCTCTAATGCAACGTATCTGACAGACGCTCAGGGAGCCCTGCCATTGGCCACTTCAGAGAGCCCTGCCATTGGCCACTTCAGAATGCCCTGCCATTGGCCACTTCAGTAGAACTTCAGTGGATTTTGTCCAAGCATTGGCATTTGGCAGGTGTGAAATGGTGCTAAGTTTGAATTGGCCTCCTTTCATACCTGGCAAATAGATAGATATAGATGGACATCTTTATTATACCGCGGAGGAAATCGCCCAGAGGCAGCACAGCAGTTAAAGGAGAATTCCAGACTAGCCTTTTCCTTACCTATAGGACCAGTGGAACATTTTCATAACTCGCATATTTTTATCGCTCTGATTTAAAAAAAAATGTGTCTGTTTTATCTGCCGTTCATAATGACAGAAACCTCGCCACAGTGTTTTTGTTCCAAATGGGCCACCGTAGTGTTTACAAGCTGCTTGGATGAAATCACGTGTGAAATCTCGTCTCGCGAGACTTCCGGAGAGCAAATCGAATACAAACACTGTGGTCATTAGGAAAGTCAGATATAAAAAAAAAACAAGCCATACAAATATGCGATCTAGTGCATGGGCCGTTTTTAGCTGCAGTGGACTCAGGATGGAGTTATGAACATGTTCTACTGTACCACTCGTCCTAAGATGTAATAACATCAGATAAAGGTGAGAGGCTAGTCTGGAATTCTCCTTTAAGGTTACAGGTACAGAGTAAGGAAAATAAAAAGTACTGTCGTTTTCAGCAATACAAGAAGCATCAACAATACAGAGCAATGGTAAACAGAAGTAAAACACTAATAGTGTCCATTAAATCAGCCACACAACAGGGGGATACTTTACAGCAGGGGTCTTCAACGTTTTTCAGGCAACGGACCCCCTAGCTGAGAGAGAGATGAAGCAGGGACCCCTTAGCTGAGAGAGAGATGAAGCAGGGACCCCTTAGCTGAGAGAGAGATGAAGCAGGGACCCCTTATCTGAGAGAAAGAGATGAAGCAGGGACCCCTTAGCTGAGAGAGAGAGATGAAGCAGGGACCCCTTAGCTGAGAGAGAGATGAAGCAGGGACCCATATGCTGAGAGAGAGATGAAGCAGGGACCCCTTAGCTGAGAGAGAGAGATGAAGCAGGGACCCCTTAGCTGAGAGACTTTTAGTGTTTATATTGTGTAACTCTATGGTAACAGCGATGATAACTATTAGTGTTTTTAATGTGTTACACATCTGTGTAGAAACTATCTTCATATATTCATCCTCCTCCTCTGTGTTCCTCCTCACCTGCTCCTCCTGCAGGCTGCTTTCTGTAACTGCAGGTCTGTTGTCTACCAGACATAAGCCAAATTCCAATACCGAAAATCTCGGCCACTCACTCACTCCCACTCGATCACTCCGACTTCGAACCGGAAGTAGTCAGGTTCCAATTATCCATTTGCTTCTTGGAGGAGGCGAGTGGAGTTAGAGTGGAGGAGGCGAGGAGGCTCTCCGCTTCCGCATTGAGCGAGTGTACATGAAGTGTACGCTCGAGCTGCCTCCACAGCTCCTCGCGGCAGACTTCCGAATCACGTGTACACGTTTTTTTTTCCGTTTTTTTCCCCTTCTCCTGTGACGTATACATGGTCCTCCTCCACATGTGGCCACACAAACAATGCTTGAAACCCGAAACCATGCCGAAAACACCGCCCCCCACCCTCTGTAATGGGGTCTCCTCCTCCAGGAATAAATGGCTTTGCACAAGAATGTTAACTATAAAGATAACGATGTGGCCATCCATCCACATTGATGAATTGTCTATTCTTATATTCTGTATTATTCTATACCTGCATATTATTCTATGCATGTATATTTTCATCCACGGCTCTGGTCCAGCTGTGTGACACGTCATAAGTGGTCGCGGAATTTGCCGTCGCTTTGAAATGACGCTGAGTGCATTCCGATCCTGTGAGGCCAGCTGGTCGACCACTCCGTCCTCGCAAATAATCCTCGGCTCCTCGCAGGGGCGGGGCTTAGGCGCGAGTGGAGGAAGCGAGTGAGCGAGTGACTTTGGGGAATGGAATTCAGCTATAGACACACCTTAACCTCCTCTCCTCTCCTCTCCTCTCCTCTCCTCTCCTCTCCTCTCCTCTCCTCTCGTCTCGTCTCGTCTCCTCTCCGCAGCAGGAGGACAGTGGAGGAGGTGTAGGGGGAGGAGCTACTGGCTGTAATGGCGTCTCCTCCTCCATGGGGGTGTGTCAGGACTACTCGGCTCTGAAGGAGAATGAGATCAGCGTCTCATTGGGCGAGACGGTGCAGATCCTGGCCACCAATCAGCAGAACATGTACCTGGTCTACCGGCCGGCCGACAGCCAATCACCGGCCGCCGAGGGCTGGGTGCCGGGACATGTCCTGGCCCCGCCCACAAAGACCATAAAAGACTCTGCGTCCGCTTCCTCCTTCCTGGTGGCGGCTGCGGCGACAGCCGACGCCCACAACATCAAGTAAGTCCCGCCCACAACCCCCACAATCCCCCAGATGCACTTCCTGGTTTGTTTTTTTTTCTTCTCCAAAACCGAACACTCGGATTGGACGGCATGCAGAGCCTGTGGCGGGTTTTGAGTTTTTTTGTGACCCCACTCCCCTAACTCCTCCCCACTCCCCCCTCCCCCCTTTCATGTTTTGGAACTAACTATCGGAGTTCACAGAAACTCGGCTCAGCAACGCCCCCTAGTGGCAAGTAGATAAAAACAAACTGGAGGCTAAACAATGAGCACTGATGTGGGGAGATGAACCCGGGACTCTTATTTCAGTTTCTAACCCTGTTTGATTATTATTATTATTATTATTATTGATTTGTTTTGTTATTACTCCTTTGTTGAAAAAGAAAACAACAACACCACACTGAGGTGACCAGTGGGACTGTCAACCCTTTCTTCTCCTCTAGGGGGAGCGCTTATATTTGTAATATTGTCTGTGGCAATCTGTACAGATGTGTGTTGTTTTTTAATTAACCGTTGTTCAGTCACTGTTGGGTTGGTTTTCTATCTTGGTACTAATTATTTTATTGTTCTGTTTTTTTGTTTTGTTTTGTCAGGTTTTTTTGGGGGGGGGGAGTGGGAAACAAAGTTTAAAGGGATATTTCACTTTCATACATTATTCATTTTATCAGAATGTTACCCTTCCTATACAAACCCATTGTAACTTCAAACCTAACTTTTTGACCATGATAGATTAATTGAAAACACTGGTCCTTGGTTCTGGTGACTGATATTGTCCTTCTAATGTGTGTGTTTTTTTTCATATTTTTTTTTTACCTCATTCATTTATTTAATTTTATTTATTTTTAATTTCCCCCCCAAAAAGATACAAAAATAAACATGATTGAAAAAAGCACGGTCTCCTCACGCATTAGAAGGACATTATCAGTCATCAGAACCAAGGACTGTGTTTCTGATGAATCTAACATGGTTAAAATGGAGTTTGAAGTTACAATGGGTTTGTATAGGAAGGGGGAGTGTCTGATAAAATGAATATCAAATATCTAAATAGTGAATGAAGACACGTATAAACTGTCTGGGGAGAAACACTAAAGCCTGAGTAGACGTTAAAATGACCCCTAACATGTTTAATAGTGAAATAAATATCCCTTTATGTTAGTTTCTCTCTCACTTTTTGTTTTGTTTTGTGATGTTTTCTTTTAATTGTTTTGTTTTATTTTGTTGAATCGTTTTCTCTCAAAAATTCACTGTACAAAGACTCTTCCTCTCTGGAACATTCCCCTTAAAAAAAACACATGAACTCTAGCGCCCCCTATATGGGAATGTTAATAATAATAATATGACGAAAATAGCAGATCTACAAGTTAGATATGTTATTTTGGGCGAAGGGATATGGCGTAGAGGGGGGGAAAGGAGGGCGCTAAGTACAGAGCCCTCGATCTACGAAGTCTCTTTAGAGGGTTTAAAATATGTTGGAATAGTTTTTTTTTTTGCACTATTTAAAAAAAATGAAAAAATAATTATGAATGAAATGACGTCAGGTTGTGCAATAATATTATATTTGATTTTAGTGGCAATGTTTTCAGCATTGTACTCTAGTCTAATAATAATGATGATTTTAAATGTATTTTAAATAATGTAAAAATAAACTTTTTGGATGTTGAATATGTCTGTTAGCGCAGTGACGACTGTTGAAGTCATTTCCTGCTTTATTTTGGCTCCAGGAGGAACGATGACGGTTTGTAGTTCATATTTGTACATAAAACTACAACTCTCTGCTCGTCCTAGTGGAGATGGAGGGTAAAGAGGAAGTGATGACTGTTTGTAGTTCATATTTGTACATAAAACTACAACTCTCTGCTCCTCCTAGTGGAGATGGAGGGTAAAGAGGAAGTGATGACGGTTTGTAGTTCATATTTGTACATAAAACTACAACTCTCTGCTCCTCCTAGTGGATGGAGAGTGAATAAAAGTTGATAAAAATGCCCACAACGTTCGTCTTTATTAGATAGTTATCATAACAAAGTCATGTTAATGTATTTTTACATTTTTAGATTGAATTGGGTATTTAAAGGGGCCTACCACTCATTTTCAACATTGAACTATGTCTTTAATACACCTTAGAACTGTTGTGTGGAAATAAGAAAACAGTCCCCCCTCCCCCCCCCCCCCCCCTTCTATGTTGGCTATAACTGGAGAATTGATTGAGGTCATGTGATCAGTGACATCCGCAGGGTGTACTTTTGGCTGAGGGGGCGGAGCCAAAAGCTTTGTTTACACTTTGGTTTAATCAACCTTAGTGGAGGTCTAGTATGGTTACGGCTCACGGTATATTTTTTATAAACTGTTATCATGTATGATAGGTCTTATAGACTGTTATCATGTATGATAGGTCTTAAAGGTCTCAAAATGTTGCTTTCAGTTGTGTTTGTGTTTTATAGTTTGTAGTGGTTTGATTTGTTATTATTTCTACTAACCCCCCCCACACACACACACACACACACACACACACACACACACACACACACACACACACACACACACACACACACACACACACACACACACACACACACACACACACTCACTCCACAGAAGATCAATCACAAAACTTAAATGAATCAAGAAGGAAACAGACTTGGTTTGAGTTTGAATTAGTTTTTTGTCTTTCTTATAGTTTTACTGCTGGTAAAACAAGCCTTCCTCAAGATCGTTTTGTATATCTTGTAACGGAGTGTTTCTGCATGGCGGTATTGATAGTTTTACTTAAGTAAAAAAATGTGAGTACTCTTTCCACCACTGCAATTTCTGAAAGTTTCAGTCACAGGAAAAAACTCAGTAACACGATAGGATTGTGTTACGCAAAGGTATGTGCGGTATCTTTACCTGCTACCATTTTCTCTCTCTCTCTCTCTCTCTCTCTCTCTCTCTCTCTCTCTCTCTTCCCCCCCCCCCCCCCGCACCGTTTACATTTCCAGCATCACCCATTTCAACTGTGGGACTCATTTTCAACCTTATCTTCATATAATTGGTCCTCACTAATGCTCATTATAATATTATATCTTATCTTCATATAATTGGTCCTCACTAATGCTCATTACAATATTATATTATATCTTATCTTCATATAATTGGTCTTCACTAATGCTCATTATAATATTATATTGTATCAATGGACCAATTATATGAAGATAAGTATAGATAAGTATAAGTTAATATTATACTTACTTATACTTACTAATATAATAAGAAGATAAGTATAATATAATATTATAATGAGCATTAGTGACGACCAATTATATGAAGATAAGATATAATATTATAATGAGCATTAGTGAGGACCAATTATATGAAGATAAATACAATATTATAATGAGCATAGGCGATTTTTAGGGGGGGCAATATATATATTTGTGTATATATATATATTTTTTGCCAATATATGGGAAGTATATGCAGATTATATGCTGCATGTCTGCCATATTCAGGTTCATGTATGTGCATATATGTGGATATATAGGAAATATGTCTCTTCTGTGTCCACATATATGTATATGTCTCTTCTGTGTCCACATATATGTATATATATTTATATATGTACATATATAGAGACATATAAACGCAGGCGGACAATTTTGTCACATATGATAAGCATATGTTGCATATTATGTAAAAACATATATATTTTTCTTTGCCCCCCCCTGGTGGCAGAGGCAAACATCGCCTATGATAATGATCATTAGTGAGGACAAATTATATGAAGATAAGATATAATATTATATTATAATGAGCATTAGTGAGGACCAATTATATGAAGATGTGTCTACAAATGGAACTAAATGGACCAATCAGGGTCCGTTTAGACCCACTGGGGGTCCCTGGACCCCACATTCAGAACCACTTGTCTGTCAATCTGTCCTTTCCTCTGATTGGTCGAACTCTGAACTGCTGTTATCTCATTGGTCCAATCTGCTACACCAGAAGGTTTCTCCTTTTCTTCTGATTGGTGGATTATTGTTTGACTTCCTGTCCTGAACAGGAAGTCACTGTCGTGGAACACTCTGCGCGCCAGGAAGCGCGCCGAGGCCGCCAACGAGGTTGTGGCCACAGCGGGGTTCAAAGGTCAGGAGGTCAACGGCCTGCTCCTCCCTCGTAAGGCCAAAGAGCCGACGCCCCCTCCGGCGCTCGGCTCCGCCTCCTCCTCTGCCAAGGGGTCAAAGGGCAAAGTGAGTAGTACGCATGCTGATGATGTCCTATGCGTGCGCCAATTACCCCCCCCCCCCCACCTCCTCAATGACCTGCCTGTCCATAGACATGTGACAATTGCACATTATTATTATTAGTATTCCACTCGACCTGTGCATGTTATTATATTTGTAAAATATACTGTATGTAACATGTTTGAAGCCATGAGAAAATATGAACTTGTCCTATTCACGTGAGCTGTAATGGGTCTGATTGGGGGGGATAATTGAATCATTAGTGCCACCCGAGGTTATTAATACAGGGTGTGGTACACAACAGAGGGGTTGAACGAACCAAACCGTTTGTGCCAGGTTGAACGGAGGAGGAAAGCAGAGACTTTGAAGCGCCAGTTTATACCGTTTTGATAGTTTAAACGTGACATTAAGCTGCAGCCAAGGTTAACGGACTTTCGAACCCCGCGGAGAGGAACCTGCCGTTTCTGTCGGGCCGTGGGATCCGAGCGCCGTGGTCGAGACGCCGGTCGGGATTGGAGCCGACAGCCGAAACCGGTGAGATCAACCCGAGCGTTCTGCTCGTGTTGGAATACAAATTAGAGGGGTACCCCGTTATCTAGTTATTATTTGGGCCGCATCGGGCGGAGAAGACTTTTCTTTTCATTTGGAGTAAAAGGATTAAAAGGAACTGTTGCGTCGCGGGAGCGCGATCCGAAGAGAGCGGTCGCGGGACTATTTATTTATTTATTTTAGCAGCGTGCGTGCATGACAGACTCTTAAACGCCGTGTGTATTTGTTTATTGTTTGTATTTGCGTTGTGACCCGCCGGGTTACAAGGGACAGTGGGATTTGTTTGGGAGGGAGGGGCAGTTAAAGTGATTATTGTTTGTTTTTGATTTATTTGGTTGTTTGCTTGTTTATTTTATTTATCAGGGAGAGTAACAGGGACAGAAGTAATTTCAAAGTGATATTATTTGATTTAAACACCTTGTGTTCTGTCAGTTTATACAAAGGCTTCTATATAAAAAATCTTATCAGTTAAAACACCCACCGATCTCGTTGTTTTTCCTTTTTAGTAGTAATTATCCTTTCAGATAAAAAGGCAGATTGTTACATGTGGTGGCCCGTACGGGGATCGTGGGTTTAAAAGTAGACACTGAAAGCCAGTATTTGAGAATTGATTTAGAAACAAAAAAAAGGTAACATTTTATAATACACTGTAAAAAAAACTTCTGAAAAAAACGATGGCACAAAGTGGGGAAAACCCAGAACAGCTAGCACAGATAGTAGAGGAGGCTGTTCAGGGCGAGGAGGAAGTTAATATTCCAGATCGCCAATCATTTGAACGTCACCGTAGTCCTGTAGGTGAAATCACGTCACTCATTAGCTCTTTGTACATCTCTGATGAGGAAGACGAGGATGAGGAGGACGAAGAGGAGGCCCAATACAGCAGGACTTGGCCATGATTAAGGACAAGATTCGGACCTTGGAAGGTCATGTGGAGCATGTGCTGGGTGAGTTCGAGAAAGCGAGCGAGAGTACTATTAACCGCGAAGAGGTTCTGAGGGAGTACATGGATCGTAGAATGGGCGAGATGGAGGTGCTTGTGAGGAACACAGTCAAACAATTAGAGCAAGGGGTTGTTGAGTGTTTACAGAGGAGGGATGAGAAATGGAATAATGAGGTCTCGAAAATAAAAAGAGCAAGTACCGCTCACCTCAGAAGGGCCCATGTTTCACCTTCGCCCAGAATTTAGTTTCTATGGAACACATACACCTCGCCATCACCCCACAAGTACTCCTTACCGACAGTCCACCAGTACACCTCAGGTACCGCCCACGGCTGCCTCGCAGGGTCCATCCGTCCCAGTACCAGCCAGTCAGCCCGTCAGTGCACTTCAGGTAGCTCCCACTATGGCCTCTCATGACCTGCCCACCCTCGTTTCTTCCTGTCAATCCGTCACGCCATCTGGGGGGCAGCACCCCGTTGCAGCTACTGACCAGGCCGTTAGTGCACCACCTGTTCAGCCCGCCAGTGCCTACCGATACTCTAAACCCGCCATCAGGATGGAATTCCCTAAGTATGACGGATCTAAGGAGATTTCGGATATCATGTACTTTGTGGAGCAATGTGAGAACTTCTTCTCTGTTAGGCCCATGTCAGATGTGGAGCTCATGGGGACGCTTTCGAGTGTCCTTGAGGGGTCCGCCAGGAGTTGGTGGACATCCGAGAGGCAGAAGTGTAAGTCTTGGGCAGGGTTTAAGGAAGCGTTTCTTGTCGCGTTCTTGCCTACCGATTATCAATCGGAACTGGAAGAGAAGCTGCGTGACATGCTGCAACTTCCCACCCAAAGTCTACGAGACTTTGCCTATGACTACCGTGCGCTCTGTCTGAAGTGGAAGCCGGAAATCACTGAAAGTGAATTGGTGAGGAAGATTCTCAACAACTGTAATCCGAGGATTGCTGGGTGTCTGCGCGGACACGTTCAGACGGTGGATCAACTGGTGAAGGTTGGGTCCCAAGTGGAAAAGGATTGTTCTTCCTCCAGCGCCTACTGGAAGAAGGTAAATCAACAAGGCGGAGACAAGGGAGTCAAACAGGGCGGAGACAAGGGAGTCAAACAAGGCGGTGACAGAGGAGTCAAAACATCGACAGGGAAAGGAGCTCAGATGGCACGCATGGATGTCAAACTGGGGCAACCTGACAAAGAGGAGTGGATGAACCTATTAGTCGTGCCTATTGCCACCAGAGGCGTTGAGTTTGAAGCGGTGATGGACACAGGCTGTTCATACACCCTGATGAGGAGAAGCAACTGGCAGCGGTTATCCCGAGTGGGGGAACATCTGAGGAAGTGTGATGACCGGAAGTTCATCCTGGCGGATGGAAAGGAGCACCAAGCGGTGGGGAAGGTGGGTTTGATCTACGACTGGCATGGTCATATGTGGTCTGTGGAAACATTCGTCCTAGACGACCACAATCTCACCTTCCCTTTGATGCTGGGCCTCGACTTCTGCCTCAAGACCAAAACTGTCCTCAACTTTGGCGAAAAGACTTACGGAGTGTGGGGTCCTGAGGGCTACACACACTATCCCTTTGCCTCACAGGCCTCACCCGCCCTGTCCTCGGCAAAACTCTATCTCGCTGTGCCGGTGTCGCCATTGATGGGCAGTGTTGGTGTCCCGCCATTACACCGTGTCCAAAATGTTCCACCCGAGGTGGAATGTCTCTTCCAGAGATGGCCGTCTGTGTGCTCGGGACAACTAGGTAAGACCAATGTTGCCACCCATAAGGTGCACACCACGGATGAAATGCCGGTGCGATGTAGAGCCTACCGAGTCTCACCGTACAAACGCCAAATCATCGTGGATGAGGTACAGGGGATGCTCACCAAGGGAATCTTGGAACCCTCCGACTCTTCCTGGGCCGCACCGGTAGTGTTGGTCAAGAAGCCGGACGGGAGTAACCGATTCTGTGTGAACTACTCAACTCCAAAACTAATCTGGATGCCTACCCCATGCCTCTGATACACGACATCTTGGAATCAATGCATGGAGCATGCCATTTTAGCACCCTGGATCTGAAAGCAGGATACTGGCAGGTTGCCATGGATAAAGAGAGCAAACACAAGACCGCAGTCATAACACCCATCGGACTGTATCAATTCAGAACCATGCCCTTTGGACTGAAAAATGCCGGTGCTACTTTCCAGAGATTGATGGAGAGAGTGCTCGGTGATCTCAAGGCAAGGTGCTGTTTCGTCTACATCGACGACATTATCGTTTTCTCTCCAAGTCCCGAGCAGCATATGAAAGATCTTGATGCCGTGTTCGCCAAGCTTCATGTCGCTAACCTCACCCTGAATCTTGAGAAATGTCACTTCTACCGAGAGCAGCTGAAGTTTCTGGGACATATCGTCTCTGCCCAGGGGGTTGAGACGGACCCAGACAAAACCGTTGCCGTTATGAACTACCCAGCTCCCCATGACTTGAAGTCACTGCAGAGATTTCTCGGAATGGCGGGCTGGTATTTCAAATTCATGCCTCACTTCGCAGACCTGGCCGCGCCGTTAAATCACTTGAAGCGGAAGGGGGTGAAGTGGAATTGGACGGAGGAATGCCAGACAAACTTTGAAAAGTTGAAGCAGACTCTAGTGGAGGCGCCTGTGTTGGTCCAGCCCGATATGTCACTACCGTTCCAGGTGCATACTGATGCCAGTAGTGTCGGGTTGGGAGCCGTACTGACCCAGCAGGTGGGCGGCTTAGAGAAGGTGATTGCTTATGCCTCTCGGGGACTCAGAGGAGCCGAATGCAACTACTCTACATCCGAGAGAGAGTGTCTTGCGGTCGTGTGGGCGGTGGAAAAGTGGAAACACTTCCTTGAAGGAGTGGAGTTTGACGTGTACACCGACCATGCTGCCCTCACTTGGGCATTCAAGAACCCTAAGTCCTCGTCTAGACTCACTCGCTGGACAATACGCCTTCAAGAATTCCAATTCAACATATACTACAGGAAGGGTCACCTGAACATCGTCCCTGACGCCTTGTCTCGGGCGGTGACTCCAACTGAACAGCAGACAGTGTGTGCAGTAGTGGCAGTGTCTGGCAACTCGGAACTACCCACAACGCTAGATGATCTAGCCAAAGCACAGAGCGCGGATCCTAAGGTCAGAGATCTTCTGGAGAACCTCGACCTGTCGAACCAGCGGACCGATCGGATAGGCTTCGAGGAGATTCAGGGAATATTGTATCGGAGGCAACCAACCAGGGACATCGGACTGAAGTATCAGGTGGTGGTGCCCGAGAGCCTTGTCCAATGTTTCCTGGAGTACTTCCATGACCGCCCCATGAGTGGGCATCTAGGAAGACTAAAGACCCTACTTCGAGTTCTCGAGGTGGCCTGGTGGCCGACGGTCCGCCGAGAGGTGTGGGACTATGTTAAGAAGTGTCAAGTTTGCCAGCAGTACAAGCCAGAGAATCAAAAACTATCCGGTATGTTGCAGTCCACCCAGATAAGCCAGCCAGGAGAGGCCCTCGGGATCGACCTGATGGGGCCGTTCCCGAGGAGCAAGAAGGGAAACACCATGTTGTTGGTCACCATCGACTACTACACCAAATGGGTGGAAATGTTTCCGCTGAGAGATGGTAAAGCCCCGAGGCTTAGTGCGATCCTTAAAGATGAAATATTCACTCGATGGGGTGTCCCTAAGTACCTGATCTCGGATCGCGGACCACAACTAACTGGAAATGTCTTTGACGATCTCTGCAAGACCTGGGGTGTGGTACACAAGTTCACCACCAGCTACCACCCCCAGGCCAACGTCACGGAGAGGGCAAACCGGACCATCAAGACTATGATCGCATCATTTGTGGGAGACCAGCACAACAAGTGGGATCAATGGTTGCCCGAGTTCCGATACGCCATCAACACTGCAATGCATGAGACCACCATACACCTGCTGAAATGTCCATGGGCCGTGGGTTGTACGGACCCTTGGAGCGTATGTTAGCATCTCCACCAATGCCCTCACAACCCTCTTACAATCTCCTAGAAAGGCAGCAGGCCATGGTCAAAGAGGTCAAACGAAGGGTGGGTGTCGCTCAAGCCAGACAAGCCAAGTATTATAATGCCCGGCGGAAACATGTACAGTTCCAGCCGAGCGATTTGGTCTGGGTGAGAACACATCCACTCTCCAAAGCATCTGATGCATACTCGTCGAAGCTTGCACCAAAATGGTCAGGTCCAGCTATAGTGACGAGTCAGACAGGCCCCATAAATTACAGAGTGAAATGGAAAGATAGTGACAAAGTGGATACGCTTAATGTGGTCAACCTCAAACCCTACTTTGGTAGGACTTGAAAATTAGCTTCCAGCTTGGGGGGGGGGGGGACTGTGACAATTGCACATTATTATTATTAGTATTCCACTCGACCTGTGCATGTTATTATATTTGTAAAATATACTGTATGTAACATGTTTGAAGCCATGAGAAAATATGAACTTGTCCTATTCACGTGAGCTGTAATGGGTCTGATTGGGGGGGATAATTGAATCATTAGTGCCACCCGAGGTTATTAATACAGGGTGTGGTACACAACAGAGGGGTTGAACGAACCAAACCGTTTGTGCCAGGTTGAACGGAGGAGGAAAGCAGAGACTTTGAAGCGCCAGTTTATACCGTTTTGATAGTTTAAACGTGACATTAAGCTGCAGCCAAGGTTAACGGACTTTCGAACCCAGCGGAGAGGAACCTGCCGTTTCTGTCGGGCCGTGGGATCCGAGCGCCGTGGTCGAGACGCCGGTCGGGATTGGAGCCGACAGCCGAAACCGGTGAGATCAACCCGAGCGTTCTGCTCGTGTTGGAATACAAATTAGAGGGGTACCCCGTTATCTAGTTATTATTTGGGCCGCATCGGGCGGAGAAGACTTTTCTTTTCATTTGGAGTAAAAGGATTAAAAGGAACTGTTGCGTCGCGGGAGCGCGATCCGAAGAGAGCGGTCGCGGGACTATTTATTTATTTATTTTAGCAGCGTGCGTGCATGACAGACTCTTAAACGCTGTGTGTATTTGTTTATTGTTTGTATTTGCGTTGTGACCCGCCGGGTTACAAGGGACAGTGGGATTTGTTTGGGAGGGAGGGGCAGTTAAAGTGATTATTGTTTGTTTTTGATTTATTTGGTTGTTTGCTTGTTTATTTTATTTATCAGGGAGAGTAACAGGGACAGAAGTAATTTCAAAGTGATATTATTT
Organism: Gymnoscopelus braueri; assembly: GCF_963280865.1. Lineage (NCBI taxonomy): Eukaryota > Metazoa > Chordata > Actinopteri > Myctophiformes > Myctophidae > Gymnoscopelus > Gymnoscopelus braueri. Next base: position 50,987,043 of record NC_137618.1, on the reverse strand, counting down.
GATTTAAACACCTTGTGTTCTGTCAGTTTATACAAAGGCTTCTATATAAAAAATCTTATCAGTTAAAACACCCACCGATCTCGTTGTTTTTCCTTTTTAGTAGTAATTATCCTTTCAGATAAAAAGGCAGATTGTTACAGACATATAAAGGTAGACGCCTCCTCTGGCTCTGAAGCGTCGGCACAGCGGGCGCGCTTCCGCTTCCTGGGCAAGGAAGCTTTTGTTCCTGGGGGACAGCTGGAAATTTCCGCGTGCGTCACAGAAGGGGGCGTTCAGTAGGCCAATGAGAGGCAGGTGGGGGCGGGACAACTAGATTCTGACAAGTCCTGGAAAAGACGCGCTGTGATTGGCCAGTGCCCGTTCCCCCCATTTCCGGGGGGGACGGGCACTGGCCAATCACAGCACGTATGGCGGCCACCATACCAAACAGGTCGCTCCAACGAACTGCAGAGGCCAATGAGGTATCTAGGTTTCTATATCTATGTGCCTGTCCTCCTTCACATGTGTGTGTGTGTGTGTGTGTGTGTGTGTGTGTGTGTGTGTGTGTGTGTGTGTGTGGTTTTGTGCACTTGTGTGTGTGTGTGTGTGGTTGTGTGCACTTGTGTGTGTGTGTGCACTTCTTTCCTCCTACAGACTGACAGTTAAATAAATTGATTTGAGTGTAATGTAATGTTGTATGTTATTAACCCATTAAGACCTGAGGTTCCGATTCTACAAAATATTTAGTTTATTTTTATTTTTATAAAATAAATAAACTCATATATATTCAAAGATTTGCACACATTTCCCAAAAAATAGCAGATCTACAAGCTCGTAGATGAGCTTGTAGATATTCTATTTTTGAATAGCCAAAGAAATATAAAGTGACACATACGTTACAGGTTTTAATGGGTTAATTATATATATGTATATGTATGTATGTATGTATGTATGTATGTATATGTATGTATGTAATGTTAACCCTCCATGACTGGAGTCCATTGATCCATCGATGGATGTCATTCCAGGGGGGCCCACCAGGGGGCCACAGAGCTCGTATTTCCATATTTTAACTTTTTCGAGAATTAGTGCCATTCTAGTATGTCACACTAAAGTAGCCAATATAGCAGATCTACAAGCTCAAAACGTGTCGCATCGCAAAGTGTTTTGACGTTGTAGATCTGACGCTAACACTAACCAATTTTTTTTCGAATTTGCCCATGTTTGTTTTATGGCTGGGTGGTACCAGATCGTTGTTTACGCTCCCTCTAGTTGTGATTGTGGGGTGTCACTAACTTTTTGGAGGTATTTACTCAGATATGCGGGTATAGGGGGCATTTCAGGCAAATTTGCAATTACAAGTTTGAAGACCAATCCCATCTTTAGTTGTTTAACCCCGTCTTCTTGGTGAGTCATGGGCCCCAGTCTGAGAAGCAGTCGAATCGGTGTGTTTTGGGAGGTTTGAAGCTTAGTTTTCAGTAATCTCTCAAGAACAGATTCTGCACTGCGTGAGAATCTGTCGTGAAGGCTCGTCGTAACATGTACACACTGGGCTACAAGTGGGCGTGCCTTCAGATCAGGAAGCAGGCCGCGCTTTACCCAATCAAATGTAGTGGGCGGGATTCACATGTCCGTCGATCTTTCCCCCTCGAAACAAACCGAAACTAATTTAACAATAGCGTCCGCGGAGCAGACAAAACCACGGAAATATATTCACATTTTAACTTACTCTTTCATCATAGAAACAAGTGGGCTTATAACCAAAACGATCCATGTTCTCTGGGAGAAGTGGTGTTAGTGTTCCGTGTAGAAATATTGTTAGTGGGAATGAAAACACAAGCGCACCAACCGGAAGTGACGCGGCATAGGCATACACAAACACCGGTCTCCTTGCGCTCTGGCTCTACGTTTTCTTCCCCCCAGAGCCAACAGACATAGAACAAACAGCAGAGGGCGCTGTTTTTCATTTTCAGTTGGCGATGGGTTCCCAGATTGAGTTTTCAGTGACACTGAGGTGCTGGAGTACCAAGAGGTGCAAGCAGACAGACAGACAGACAGACAGACAATTTATCTTCCTCTACTAATCTGATCCCTCCATATTTACCTTCCTCCCACTCCTTCGTGTCTTTCCTCTTCCTCTCTCTCTCCCTCCCACCCTGTGCTCTTCCCCACACCTCTATTTGTCTACTCTCCTCTCCTCTCCTCTACAGGAGAGTCATAGCTCAGAGGAGTCAGACTGTGATGATGACCTAGTGCCTAAGACAGGCATGGAGGTACGCACACGCGCGCACACACGTACACACGCACGCACGAGTACACACACACACACACACACACACACACACACACACACACACACACACACACGCACGTATACACCTACGCGCACCTATGCGCACATGCGCAGCGCACGTGTGCGCAATGTATTTGTTAGATGACATTAGTTGAAACGCATTGAGTGCCAAAAACGGTAAAAAATAAAATGAAATTAATAAATAAATAAAATAAAAAAATTTCACAGAACCAGATTTTTTTTCGCACACAGAACCAGGAGATAACGTGTTACAAAGATTTACTGCTCCATTCACTTCCTGGTTAAAATATTTGGGAAATATTCTGTATCTCGGCTCCTGTGTTTTACTATGTATTTTTGGCGAAACATGCTATTTTCAACTGGCTGCAATTATGGAACGGATTACTGTGATCGGATTTTTTTTCTTTCGATTCTACGAGACCCCCCCTGTCACCGTGAGGACGCTGATCACGGAAAATATTTTGTGACGATTTTAACGATTAAATTTTTTTTTTTTAATTTAAAAACGCTGGCACTGGCTGTACCCTGTTTAAAAAAACCTGGCACTCTTTCATGTCATTAACATGCTGGCTCGTTTCTCCTACAGCTGTTCAACCCCAACTTCATCCAGGAAGGTAAGGTGTGTGTGTGTGTGTGTGCGTGTGCGTGTGCGTGTGCGTGTGCGTGTGTGTGTGTGTGTGTGTGTGTGTGTGTGTGTGTGTGTGAGTGTACGCGCGCGTTTCAGTGTCAGAAAGTAATGGCCAGCACTCAGAAGTCCTTCTGGTTTTAATTCATAGACGCACGGACAGCCAGTGGTGTAAAGTAACTAAGTACATTTACTCAAGTACTGTACTTAAAGGGATATTTCACTTTCAAAAAAACTTTTGGTCATTTTATCGTCTACTCAGGCCTTTGTGAGCCCCTCAGACAGTTTTTACGTTGCTCGATTCAGTATTTAGATATTTGATATTCATTTTATCAGACACGCCACCTTCCTATACAACCTTATATCATTTTTATTTTTCCATGCTTCCCCCCCCCCCTTTTTTTTGTACATATATTTTTTAAATGCTTTTTTTGTACATAGTGGTATTTTTTTTATGTATTATCTGTATTTTCATGTTGATTTTTGAACTGTTTGGTTGCTACTATATATGTCTATGAAATTAACTCAAGGGACCCCAACGGAAACAAGTCCGCAAGGACTTTTTTGGCCGGACCTTTTAGACAAAAGCATTATAAATGTAACTGTGTTGTTTTACATTCTTTTGCCTAATAAATTTTTCAATCAATCAATCAATACTGCCCTCCTAATACGTGAGGGGGCCGTGTTTTTTCCGATTATTTTTTTCATTTATTTTATTTAATTTTTTTATTGAATTTATTGTTTTTCATTTTCCAAAAAATATATAAAAATAAATGAAAAACGTAATTGAAAAAACACGGCCCCCTCGCGTATTAGGGGGGCGCTATGAGTCACCAGACACAAGGACGGGTGTTTTTATGAATCTAACATGGTTAAAGTGGAGTTTGAAAGTTACAATGGGTTTGGGGGCGTGTCTGATAAAATGAATATCAAAATATCTAAATACTGAATCGAGCAACTTAAAAACTGTCTTGGGGGCTCACAAAGGCCTGAGTAGACGATAAAATGACCAAAAGTTTTTTGAAATATCCCTTAAGTACAATTTTTTAGGTATTTTTTACTTTACTGGAGTATTTACAATTTTCAGTACTTTTACTTATACTCCACTACAACTATTTGAAAACAGAGTATTTGATTGAATACTTTATTAACAGTTGTCAGAGAGAGAGAGAGAGAGAGATGAAGAGAGAGAGATAGAGAGAGAGAGAGTAGAGAGAGAGAGAGAGAGTAGAGAGAGAGAGAGAGATAGATGAGGAGAGAGAGGAGAGAGAGATGAGAGAGAGAGAGAGAGAGAGAGAGAGACGTGTAGAGAGGAGTAGAGAGAGATAGATTAGAATCACTCAGCACGACTGAGAGCTCAGGCATTGTGAGCTAGTAGTATCTCTAATTTTGATGACAACACACGTCAGGCATTGTGAGCTCGTAGATCTGTATTCTGTAGACTCCGGTCAGGACTTGCATAACTGTCTGTTGAAACAAAAAGTGACTCCAAAGCGCCACCTCGTAGTAGTATTTGGAACTACATTTAATACGTGAGCTGAGTTGACTGCACGGCGCAAATGACACAAGTGATAGTCACATGAGAAACGACAAACTCAATAGGCATAAACTGTATATATACATTACGGCCATTTGAAAATAGCAGATCTACAAGCTCACAATGCGTCGCGATCAGGGCAGGAATTTCACGGCGGCCACGTCGTTGCCCCTCTCATTGGCCGTGTGCCCCTCGAATAATGACATGCTTTCACGTCCACAGTGGCCGTGGTGCCCCAGCTGCGCCCAGCAACTGATTTCACAGTTTTTCCTCTGCGCGATTTTCCTGTCAATACGTTTTTTTTTTTAGACACCAGTCCCTTTGGTTGAGCTGCGCAGCTACAACATGCACAGTGGTAGGTAGGTTTGATTTTGAGCCTCCTATGCCGTCTGAATCCCGCAACACAGTGTAACAGACACAAAAGCATTACCCGGGCCAAACAGGAGATGAATCTAACGCAGCCTGTTGAACTAATCAATGGTAGGTTTGATTTCTAGCCTGAGAGAGAGAGAGAGAGGATTCCGTAGTCCTACAGACCGATGTGCCGCGATGTTTTTTTCAAAAGCAAAATATAGATGAATACATCTGATAAAATACAGCGAAATCCCCAAATTATGAGTCTTAATATAAAGCAAGCAACAGAATAACTGCAAACAAATTAAAAGTTTAGGCTATCAATATCATACAAAAGAGTGACCTCACCGCTCTGACGGACAAGAAATAAATAATCCTTTTGCAAACCACATCCATGTTCTGTTCGTTTGTCAACAATGATCTAAATGGGAAGTGTATTTCAGCAGCTAGAATGTGACAGTTTTAGTCAGTTTTTTGGTGCGCAACACTGCCCTCGTTTAAGTGAATTGCTTTCACCTGCTGCTGCTGTGCGGAGTGTGCGCAACAGGACATATCTCCGCCAAGCCAGGGTGACCTACCCAGGCCCATGAAATTCATATGCAGGCATAGTAGCCAATTAGAATGAAATCTGCAAAAACGGACTCATATACTGATACAGAACCATATATTGGCTATATATTATGGCTGTCGGGTGGAAATCTTGTATGTTCCTTTTTTATTATTATTTAAAAACAATTTAAAATCGTGAAAATAGCCAATCTACAAGCTGTAATTATTAATAATTAAGAAATACTATATTTTAAAGAGTGAAAAATCAACCAAAGTCATTATTAGTACAAGTTCAATCACATTTCCTTTGAATGAAAATAACTTGTGGGGAAAATACATAAAATCTCTAAATCTGTGAATCTAATGTGATTAATGTGAACCCTACTTCAGTCAGTGAAGTCCAGGGCTGAATGTGACATATTGAGACCTATATAACTAAATATTGGTCATTTGCCACCACATTATTTTGTGAAATAAATGGGTTATATTTCACAGATAGTTATACTATTCTTATAATATATTAAAATACAATCATCCTTAAAGGTAGGGTAAGTGATATTTTTTGGTTAAAACAAAAAGTGTTTTGTTAAAAGGTTAAAATTCTATATTCTGATAGTAATCATTGCTATAGAGTGTGTTTTCAGTAACAGATGTCTCCCTGTCTCTCCAGCTCTTTAATAAACAGAAAATATATGGTGTCAAAATCTCAGCCAATCAGGTGAAAGTACCCATTTTTAAGCTTAATTTGTTAGTGTTCCAGTTCCAATTTTGTCTGCTAATTTCTTAGTGTCACCACTTCCAATTTCACTTGTTTAATCTGTATCCTGATTGAGATCTCTGTCCTGGTTGGATAAAATTGGAAATGAAACTGAAACTGAAACGAAAATGCATTTTCTGTTTAATAAAGAGGTGGAGAGACAAGGAGACTCCTTTTACTGAACAAATACTCTATAGCAATGAGTACTATCAGAATATAGAGCTATTTAACAATTATTTTATATTCTGCATAATGAGTACTTTTACTTTTGGTACTTAAAATACATTTTGATACCAATACTTTTGTACACGTAAATTCAGAATTTCTGACTTTTACTTGTAACAGGGTATTTATACACTGCAGTATTGATACTTTTACTTAAGTAAAAATTTAAAAAAAAAAATCCACCACTGCGGACAGCATACATACACAGACACATGTCGGCGTCAAGCCTTCCTCAGCGTGGATGAAAACAGGAAACACGTCCGTGCTGCCAGTGGCGCGGGAAGGGGGGGGGGCTATGGGGGCTGCAGCCCAACTGGTGATGGGGGAAAAAAATAAATAATAATAATAATAATATATATATATATTTTCGGAAGACCGCATGGCTAATTTGCATACGCATAATATATTCACGAGGATATGCAAATGAGCCATGCGGTCTCTGGTCTCATAAGAATGAAAACAAACGCCAGCCATGGATCATAGCGGTCTGTTACGGTCATAGATGAACTTCAACCTGGTGTTTGCACTGTCGCGCGCCCGCGAGGAGTACCCCCCCCCCCCCCCCCCCCCACGCACAGCCCCCCTAGGTATTAAGGACTTCCCGCGCGCCTGCGTGCTGCTGTCGGTCCGTGCGTCTGTGAATTGCTGGCTATATTACATTCTTACTGTGAAGCTTGGTGAGCCGTGCACCCGGCAAACTGCATCCTGTACAGACTGAGCCTGATTATCAGACTGAAGCTGCGTGGGGCTTCAGTCTGAAATTGGCTGCAGTGTCGGCGATTGCAAGGGGGAGGGGATTCGAATTTCCCTAAACCAATCACAAGAGATCCACGGATCCGCCTACATCTGACATCGCACAGCTTGTTTTAACAGATATTCGCTGATTGGTTTGTCGTCAGACCCACCCCCACCTCCGACTCTCATTGGATGGTACTGGAGCGTACCGAAGTTATCCTAGGCTCACATTTTAACGCCAGACCAAGAGGCGGTCCACTCAGAGAGTGGGCGGGGTCTATGGTTTAGAACCAGGCTAGTACAGACTGGCCTCGGGAACCCATGCCGTTTCTTTTTTTTCTTTCAAAAGAAAAAAAAGCCTGGGGCAACGTTGCAGGAACTGTGGGCCCAGGAGTGGGAGTGAACCTTGTATTTTCCTAACCAATCAGAGTGCAGAGGGGCGTCAGTGTTCTGTGCAAAGGCTGGAGAGGGGGGGATGGGGGGCACATAGATTGGTGAAGCAATGAAGCTTGCGTTGGATTCCAGCGCTAGGTTTGGATCCGCCCCTCTAGGCCTTAGAAAGCCTGCGTTCCTCCAGCCTATGTACAGACTGAGAGGGGGCTCCTTTTTTACTTTTCTGCTGGGTCCCAGTGTCCCCAGAGTTCCTGGTGCCCCTGGGGGACGTGGTGTGTGCGTTAGGAGAGACCGTGGTGCTGTGCTGCAAGGCGTGCGGCCGACCCAAACCCACCGTCACCCTGAGAGGACCCGACCAGAACCTGGTGGTCAACAACACCCGCTTCTCCATCACTATCAGGTAATACTTTATTAAGACCGGGCGGGAACGCATCTGTGTCAATTTCCGATTTCTTTGGCCATTGGTCGAAACCGTTTTTGCTCGTTCATGTGTCTGACCCTGCAGCCGTAATAAAGCTGCAGTACCTATGATTGACCACTGCGTCCTCTCGGCTCTGGGGGCTTGTAGTGTATATACATTAAGTTTTGTTCTTCTTCGTTGGTGTTTGCAGGGACACGGGGGACATCTTGTTGAAGATCTGCAACCTGATGCCTCAGGACACCGGGATCTACACCTGCGTTGCCGTTAACAACCATGGCTCCGCCTCCTCCTCCGCCTCCATCAGAGTACAAGGTAAGCCCCGCCCCTACGTGGGGGGGGGGTATATACTTTATTTAACAACACATAGACTGCCAGAGTATATTCATAATATACTCACCTAGTGCCAGCGATTTTCATGTTTTATAACCTTTTCAACCGGTCACAGAAATGTTATATGCATTATGATCCATCTTCTGGCCGTTTGTATAAACGGTGATGATGCATGTACCAGCAGCCAGAGGGTTACGTTTTCTGAGGGGAAGTGTCATGAGGTAATTTTCACCAGCGCACCAGGCTGCAGGCACCATATCGGGTAATATTGCACGTATTTCCGATTTTTGACAAAATTACATGCACATTACAAAGACACACACTTAACACATTGACCGCCAGAGGTTAATCTCATAATGTACTCACCAGTGCCAACGTTTTATTGTTGTTTTTTGTTTTTTTCACGTCGCCATAGACCTCGTTAAAATCCTTAGGATCGAGCTGTGCACTGTTTGTAAACATCGCGGAGATCTCCCTGCGTGTACCAGTCCAAACCACGTGTCAAACGGAGCCGCCATGTTGTAGTTAGAACGGTTTATGTTAAACAGTGATCAGCGAGGAGAAAAAACTACAGGAAGAGAATTGAGTTTCAGCGTGCGCTTTAGAATGGGAGCCGGCGTGATCGCCAAAACCGGATCCCAAATAATTCTGTTTCCGGTGGTGTTACAATGAAATGTGCCGTACCGGAAAATTGAAAAAAGTTTTTTTTTTCGAAAAAAAGGAAAAAGCACCGCAGCCCGTAGGCTACGGGATCGGCGCTTAACCGTTGGATTTAACGGCCCGTAGAACTACGGGCCCGGCGGTCTATGTGTTAAGGAGAACATACACACAAAAAAAAAGAAAAACTATTGTCTCAGCATTTGCATTAAAAATATGTAGTAGCCATGTATACTCCCAAAATGCAGTTAGACTGTATACACACTCTCATATATTTGTCACTCCCAGACAAATTACTCTTTTAAAAACCTTGCAATTGGTCAGACGTCATTTGGTGTATTCGGTGGTTACGATAGAGGGCGCTCTTCCGCAACCTGTGACTGATCCCGGGACTCCCGAAGAAGAATACACCTGGAAATCATGTGATTTAAACAAATTCCTAACGTTAACAGATTTATAAAGATACATTAACTCAGATTGCACTTTTGGTGAAAACAAGCCATATTCAACTGCCGATAACTAAAGATGGCAAGATTAATAAAAACGCTGGCAGATGAATCAATGAATGAATTCCTGGCAGTCAATGTGTTAACATGTGATAACCTCTCCATTGGCAGTCAATGTGTTAACATATGATAACCTCTCCATTGTCAAAATGGACATATGTTTTTCGTGCCATAATTTTATATCAGGGGGATCCACATATAACCATTTGTGCTAAATTGAAACCCGTGCGGCATACAGAGGTATTCCTAAAATATATCTATACCTTGATTCCTAATCAGAATCTGCGTCAAAACATATTTGAATATGCATTATATTATGCAATATATTAAATAAATACCATTTATTTCTGTTTTCAACTATTGTTTGACACAGAATCAAATGTTTTATGGTCATGACTGACCAGGAGCCTGGATGGCTTGGTTCCAGGCTTAAAGTAATTTATACATAAATATTTTCGGTAATCTCTATGGGAAAAAAAACTAATGAGCTTTCTATCTGTGGCACCACAAAATGGCCGCCACTGCTATGTCCTATAAGGTGTCAAATAAAATGTGTAGTAAAGTAAAGTACACAATCTTGCCATGACTGATTCATTTCAAATTCATGTGAAAGTTTAGTTTTCAATAAGGGTCAATAGAACAATTTTACTTTGAGTGTTAAGAAACCAGATTGAAATGTGTTCGTTTTTTGGCCCATTTTCCAAAATGTCAACAATCGAAATGAGTCTACATGTAAAAATCATTTAAATGTATTTTATTTAACGCGAGAACAATGGCTTCCATTATAGCATGCTAACTTTCCAGGAATAGAAAGCCTGCGGTTTCTATTAGCTTGGATTCCCCATCGATTTCCGTTTTTCCATTCTTCACAAAGAACCAGGAGATAACGCGATCCAAAGATTTGCTGCTCCATTCACTTCAATGTTAAAGAATAAACTGAGAAAATGTTCACATTTTTCCTATGTTTTGCTATGTATTTTTGAGTGAAATTCAAATTTTCAAACAACAAATGTCAACGAGGTCGCGATGACCTCTTGACATTTTTTAAACCACACCTGAACACCTTCAGTGATTAGCAACAATCAGGGGATCAATCATACTGGAGATAAATATTCTGCGACTACTTGAAAAGGTATGAAATCGTTAAAAATGCTGGCAGAGGCTGCAAACTGTTTTAGAAAACCCCTGGCAGTGAATATGGCATACATGGTTTTAGGGGTAATAAGTTGTAATAAGGGGTGCTGGATCCAAATATGCTTGATCATGGCCAGCTCAGAAATGGCTGATGCCTGAAAATGGACCATTTACAAATGGCGGCCACCACTATGCTGAAATATATATAAAAAACCTATCCTTTTGACTAAACCAGGTATAAACTGGATTGCATCTTGCTTTATTGGGTTTTCTTATATGGGGAATACAATGCCACATTCTGATTTGAGATCAAATGTGAGGAAAGTGCTTAAAACCCTATATTGGGTAAATTGTCATATATTGAAGACAGCACTTCATCGGCTGACACTTGTGAGCCCAGGAGGAGTGCTCATAGGAGGTTAGAGAGAGTGTTGATATGTGAGTCGGTTACCGGTGATGGTGGTTCTAAGAACTCCACGTGGAACATGGCTACGCGTTAGAACCTTCACAAGAATCACGGCCCAATACTGGTACCGCTGAGCCAAACTACGTCCCTGCACCCCTAAAACTTAAAGAGACAGTGCAGTTTCCTGTTTATACGCAGAATCAGAGAAACTGTCTGTCTGTCTCAGACAGACAGACGGACAGACGATTATTGGGAACGAGGGATGGACTCATGGGATGTGTGTTGTGCTTCAACGTGTCTTGTTGTGATTGGTCCATCCAGGTATCCCAGCAGCCCCCTCTAGACCAGTAGCCCAGGAGGCTAGCAGCACAGCGGTCATCGTACACTGGCTCCCCCCACTGGCCGCGTCCGCTAACTGCACTGTTAGCAGCTACACTGTGGAGTTCAGGCAAGAAGGTACTGTGTGTGTGTGTGTGTGTGTGTGTGTGTGTGTGTGTGTGTGTGTGTGTGTGTGTGTGTGTGTGTGTGTGTGTGTGTGTGTGTGTGTGTGTGTGTGTGTGTGTGTGTACATACATGCAGTGAGGGGTTAAGTGTCTTGCTCAAGGACACATTGGCAGTGCCGGGAATGGAACCTGGAACCTTCTGCTTTGTAGGCGGGACATTCAGTCTCTCTTCTCATTGGCTGAATGTCTTTTTCTGTTGTGTCCAGACTCGTTGCTATGGCAGCAGGCGGTGTCCAACACCACAGAGCTGTGTGTCCAGATGGATGACCTCATCCCAGGAGGTCACTACCAGTTCAGGGTCACGGCCTCCAACCCCTGGGGGGTCGGCCCCCCCTCCCAACCCTCCAACATGGTCACTCTGCCTAGCAACAGTAAGATCCTTTATTATTATTATTACTACTATCAACATGGTTACTCTGCCTAGCAACAGTAAGATCCTTTATTATTATTAATATGACTACTATCAACATGGTTACTCTGCCTAGCAACAGTAAGATCCTTTATTATTATTAACATTATTAATATTACTACTATCAACATGGTCACTCTGCCTAGCAACAGTAAGATAATTTATTATTATTAACATTATTAATATTACTGCTATCAACATGGTCACTCTGCCTAGCAACAGTAAGACCCTTTATTATTATTAACATTATTAATATTACTACTATCAACATGGTCACTCTGCCTAGCAACAGTAAGATCCTTTATTATTATTAACATTATTAATATTACTACTATCAACATGTAGAAATAGATGACTTACAAGCCTCCCGTGTGTCTGTCTGTCTGTCTGTCTGTCTGTCTGTCTGTCTGTCTGTCTGTCTGTCTCCATTTAGACTCCGCCTACGATGGCAGTGGCGTCCAATGGAAGGACAACTTTGACTCTCACTTCTCTGAGATCTGTGAAATAGGAAGGTAACGCTCTGACCCCCTGTCCTAGACCCTCTGTCAAAGACCCCTGTCCTAGACCCCCTGTCCTAGACCCCTGTCCTAGACCCCCTGTCCTAGACCCCTGTCCTAGACCCCCTGTCCTAGACCCCCTGTCCAAGACCCCTGTCCTAGACCCCCTGTCCTAGACCCCCTTTCCTAGACCCTCTGTCATAGACCCCCTGTCCTAGAACCCCTGTCCTAGACCCCATGTCCTAGACCCCCTGTCCTAGACCCCCTGTCCTAGACCCCTGTCCTAGACCCCCTGTCCTAGAACCCTGTCCCATGTCTCTTGTTCCAGGACTAAATAACACACTGCTTACACATAGAATGTTTTTTCTCCCTCATTCTTGTCCTCCGTCTGTCTCTGTCCATCATTCTTGTCCTCCATTTCAGAGGAAGGTTTTCTGTGGTGAAGAAATGTGTGAACAAGAGCAGCAAGAAAGAGGTACGTGATGGAGGGATGGATGGAGGTGTATTTTGGATTGGCAGGGACCTTTCCTGTGGCCCCTGGCCTTTCCTGAGGCCCCTGGAGCAATTTATCCATTTTCAATTAATACAAAAAAAGAAGGGGTTAGAGAAGGTTAAAGGTATGGTGTGTGCGATATAAAATGTGAACACACACACACACACACACACACACACACACACACACACACACACACACACACACACACACACATTCAACTGCACGCAAGGTACTTGTTGTTTGTCGTACTATGTTTAACTTACTACTTGTTTATTATTGAAGGTGAGAACCTTGTATAAGCCCTATATGGGGTTCCTTTCTCACCTGCACTTATTTCTGCGTTTTCGTGAATAAATAAATCAACCCTGGATACCGTCGTCATCTCAATACAAACAGGCTACTCAGGGTTCTGAAAGGGTCTGGAAGGAGAAGGAGAAGGTTGTGTATCTTGTTTGTATTGGTGTCTATGTGTTTGTGTGTGTGTGTACTTCCAGGTAGCGGTGAAGTGCGTCAGTAAGAAGATGCAGAAGAAGGAGCAGGTCTCCCACGAGGCCGACCTCCTCAGCCACGTCCAGGGTCACCTGGTGGTGGCGCTGTTGGACACCTATGAGACGCCCACCTCTCTGATGCTGGTGATGGAGCTGTAAGTGTACACACACACACACACACACACACACACACACACACACACACACACACACACACACACACACACACACACACACACATAAAGCGGTTAAGTGATGTGCGCACATCCAAACATTTCAACGGGTGTTGGATCCGACTAAATAAGCATGAACAAAAGGAAAAGGTCCACACACCGTGCAGACCCTTTCAGACCTCCTGTCAGACCTCCTCCAGGCTTACACCTTATATATATATATATATGTGTGTATATATATATATATATATATATATATATATATATATATATATATATATATATATATATATATATATATATATATATATATATATATATTTATATATGTATATGTATATGTATATGTGTATATATATATATATATATATATATATATATATATAAATGTGTGTGTGTGTGTGTGTGTGCGTGTGTGTGTGTGTGTGTGTACACACACTTCAGTAGAAAAAAACGAAACATACTTGGTCAAATTTGGAGACAGGTGCTGTACACAACTGTAACCTGCTTGTGTTGGCCAGGGGCATGGCCACAATAATCACATGCTGCAATGTCGTTCTGGGTTTCATACATAGCTAGGCGGAAAATTGATACCATAGTGCACTTGGTGATACAAGCGCGAAATTTGGCACAGATGACCTTCATATGACCCTAATTGATAATCAACCTCTGGCCACGCGGAATTCCTAAGATTTCAAGATGGCCACCACCAGTTTTCAAAATGGCTGCAACTGGGCCAATGTGTTGGACTATATCGCTTTGCTGGCGCTTATTTTAATATAAGAGAATATGTTCTGGAGGTATTCCTACCAAGTAAGATAAAAAATAACATTAGGTTCCAATATGGCGGCATATTTTCCAATATGGCTGCCGATAAATTGCAGAAATGTGCATTTGCTTATGGTTTATCCACATGAGCTTGTAGTACATGTATTTGTATTAATTACCATACACAGAATCCATTTATGGAACATTTGAAAGTGATTTATTAGCTTGGTAAAGCTTAGTGCTTACTTTTTGTTTTGTTATTAAGTCATTATAAACACATTCTCATTTACAATGGTGGCTGGGCAAGTGACAGGCCAGTGTACTAGCAACTGCAACCACAGAGGGGTGTGCAGATAAGTCCAAACTTAAAGCATTTGCAGTGGCCAGAACATGCTTTTTTACATCCACATCGTGTCAGCTCCTGGCATGATTTGGCCACTGCTGGAAGATCCGTCCAGTGTGGAAGCCAGGTTCTGTCCTTCTGGTGCCATCCCCAGTGGATTGGACTTGGCAAAACAGGACTGCACAAGAGTGACTGGCCCCATACATGTCCTGCTTGGAATGCAGCTCTCTTGCAGTGTTCCTTCAGAGCAGCTCTTGTTGGTGGAATGCAGTCATATGATCGCTGCTTTCTGGCAAACAAATCTAGTCGTGCCTCATTCACTTCCTTGTAGGAACTACTCCTATCGTACATGAGTACTACGAACTCCTCAATGACTTGTATGTCTTCATCAGTTACTGCAACAGGTGTTGAACCTAATTTGGTGAAGACAGGGGATATGTTCTCAAACACGTTCCATGTCTGCCATGCTGACCTTTTCCCCTTTCCATGGAAGGACGAAACTGTATCGCATCCGCTGAATGCATGAAAGAAGGAAAGACCTGATGACTTTGATCCAATAGCTGATGCAATTTCATGGATTGGGATCCATCTGTGGTCCTTCCCGCTTCCAAAGGCAATCCACAGCTTTTTCAAGCCAAGTCTTTGAACTATCGAAACTGCTATGACAACAACGTCAGTATCTGAGCTGCGGATGATGGCATCTGACGCACCATGATTTGCAGCATGGGCTGCATGAAGGAACATCCTTGTGTCAGCTTCCTCGTGTGTGCAGCCCTGTAAGTCAGACACATCATGGTCATCTAAGTTGCAAAGTACTGCATTTCCCATTGTGACAATAGTGCAAGTTTCATTCTGTGTGTCCCTGGAAGCAATTTTCTGTCTGTGTGTCCATTGCTATGGGTTAGGGTGTCTACGGACCAAGAAGAACACAGAGCAAACACAGGGCTTAAATAGACAGGGATTAACAGGATACAGGTGAACTCGACAGACAATCAACACTGGGATAGGCTGGGGGACTAAGAGGACACAGGTGGAAACACTGACAATATCACAGGACTGGTAAGACAAGGCAGGTAACAGTAACTAGGCTTCAAAACAGAGGCACTAATGACCAGAAAACATTACATTTCTGCAATTTATCGGCAGCCATATTGGAAAATATGCCGCCATTTTGGAACCTAATGTTATTTTTTATCTTACTTGGTAGAAATACCTCGAGAACACATTCTCTTATATAAAAATAAGCCCCAGCAAAGCGATATAGTCCTAACACATTGGCCCAGTTGCAGCCATTTTGAAAACTGGTGGTGGCCATCTTGAAATCTTAGGAATTCTGCGTGGCCAGAGGTTGATTATCAATTAGGGTCATATGAAGGTCATCTGTGCCAAATTTCGCGCTTGTATCACCAAGTGCACTATCGTGTATTGAAAACGGCATAATTCCGCCTAGCTAACACATCACATGTGCACTCCAGGCACCTGCCTAATATACCGCGCTTGTCTTTCATATTTGTTTTTAATATACAGCAAGTGTTCTCTATTGATGATGCGTCGCGAGCAGCGCGAGTTTTTAGCGGTGCTATTAAGTGAACTACTTCAGATAACTCATTTCTTTAACCAGCACGGGTAGCTTCTGTGTAAATCGTCGGACTCTGAATCCGTGCACTCCGTTGTCCGCCGGATCGAATCCCACTCCAAGCAGTAATTTTCCGCGATGCAACGTTACTTCTTGCGGTCAATTTATTTACTCGAAGTAAGGTTAGGAATAAGATTAGTGTATAATAGACATCATTTTACTGAGGTAAATGTCATTGATATTTTTGGGGGAGGGTCATTCTTTTTTTTTTAATCACTTGGGGAGGGTGATTGATTTTTTTTCCCATTCAGAGGGAGGGTCATGGCGTTTTAAATTAGGGCACATATATTTCCTCCAGGGACCCCCTTCTGTAAATTTCGACTGGTCCCTAAGCGGACCCTCGGCGATAGAGCTTTCAGTGTGGCAGCCCCCCCAACCAGTGGTGGAAAGTATCTAAGTACATTTACTTAAGTATTGTACTTGTACTTCACCCACTTTTTTACCTTGTAAACCTGTGATGTGACAATAAAACTGATTCTGATTCTGATTCTGTACTTAAGTACAATTTTGAGGTGTTTTTACTTTACTTGAGTATTTACAATTTCCAATACTTTTACTTCTACTCCACTACATCTCAGAGGCAAATAATGTACTACAATTACTCCACTACAATTATATGAAAACTTTAGTTACTAGTTACTTTTCAGATCATTATTATAAAACATACATTAACCACTTTAGCTCTATTTTATACCTAGGCTATTTGAAAATAGCCGATCTACAAGCTCACAACGCGTTGCGATGCGACGCGTTGTGACCTTGTAGATCTGCTATTTTCAAACATTTTTGTACTTTTACTTTTGGTACTTTAAGATCATTTTGATGCCAATACTTTTGTACTTTTACAACTCAACTACATTTTGAATTCTGGACTTTTACTCGTAATGGTGTATCTCTACATTGAAGTATTGATTATTTTACTTAAGTAAATAATTTGAGTACTTTTTCCTGCCCCCAACCCTCTGGAACTCTCTCTCCATGGAGATTGGCCAGGCGCCAACACTGGACTCTTTCAAGTCCGCACTGAAGAGACACTTGTTCACTCAGGCTTTTGGCAAATAGTTTGTTTATTTTTTGTTAATGTGAAGCCTCCTTGGGTTTTTGGAAGGTGCTTTGTAAATTCAAGTTAGTATTATTATTAACTTTTAGACGCCACACAGGTCTTCATGAGAAATAGACATTGTGAGAAACCATTGTCCTGGTGCCTAAAACGTGTTCTAGTTGAAACAGATATTTATAGATACGATAACATTTGAAAAAGATTCAGGTTGGGTTTAGGATTAAACATTTAAAAAGGCAGGTTTAGGTATCAGAGATACAGAGTCATGCCTGATTTACACTTAGTTGTGTGCTGGTGTCGTGTGCCGAAAAATAACCGATCTACAACCTTTTTATCAGTGTCATAAAGAGTGTGTGTGTTGTGTGTGTGTGTGTAGCCTGGAGGACGGCCGTCTCCTAGACCACCTGGTGGGACACGAGGAGCTGCTGGAGGAGAAGGTGTCCTTCTTCATCAGAGACACTCTGGAGGCTCTGCAGCATCTGCACACCTGTAGGGTAGCCCACCTGGACCTGAAGGTATTACTGTAGGGTAGCCCACCTGGACCTGAAGGTATTACTGTAGGGTAGTCTCATGGACCTGAAGGGGTGTGTGTTAGTAGAGTTGTGAGGTAAAGTAGATAATATGATAATTAGACATTTTGACGACCATTTTCCTGATCCTCACAAAAGAAAGGGTTGTTTTATGGTACAAAAAAAAAAGAATAAAAACTAGACATTTAGAAGTCTGTCTCTGTGTCTCCTCCTCCTCCTCAGTGTCTCCTCCTCCTCCTCAGTGTCTCTGTGTCTCCTCCTCCTCCTCAGTGTCTCTGTGTCTCCTCCTCCTCAGTGTCTCTGTGTCTCCTCCTCCTCCTCAGTGTCTCTGTGTCTCCTCCTCCTCCTCCTCCTCAGTGTCTCTGTGTCTCCTCCTCCTCCTCCTCCTCAGTGTCTCTGTGTCTCCTCCTCCTCCTCAGTGTCTCTGTGTCTCCTCCTCCTCCTTAGTGTCTCTGTGTCTCCTCCTCCTCAGTGTCTCCTCCTCCTCCTCCTCCTCAGTGTAGCTGTCTCCTCCTCCTCCTCCTCAGTGTCTCTGTGTCTCCTCCTCAGTGTCTCTGTTTCTCCTCCTCCTCCTCAGTGTCTCCTCCTCCTCAGTGTCTCTGTGTCTCCTCCTCCTCCTCTGTGTCTCTGTGTCTCCTCCTCCTCCTCAGTGTCTTTGTGTCTCTTTGTCTCCTCCTCCTCAGTGTCACAGTGTCTCTGTGTCTCCTCCTCCTCAGTGTCTCTGTGTCTCCTCCTCCTCCTCCTCAGTGTCTATGTCTCCTCCTCCTCCTCCTCAGTGTCTCTGTGTCTCCTCCTCCTCCTCCTCCTCCTCAGTGTCTCTGTGCCTCCTCTTCCTCCTCCTAACTCGTGTCTGTGTCTCCCCCTCACAGCCAGAGAACCTCCTGGTGGACCTCCGCTCCTCCTCCTCGCCGTCGGTGAAGCTGGTGGACTTCGGCGACGCGGCGCGGCTGTCGGCGCAGCGCCGGCACGTCCACCTGTTGCTTGGCAACGCCGAGTTCGCCGCGCCAGAGCTGGTCCGGGGCGCGGCCGTCTCCGTGGCGGCGGACGTGTGGGGCGTGGGCGTGCTGGCCTACGTGGCGCTCAGCGGCGTCTCGCCCTTCCTGGACGAGTCGCCCGAGGAGACGTGCGTCAACATCTGCCGCCTGGACTTCTGCTTCCCCGACCAGTACTTTGGCGGCGTGAGCCAGGCGGCGCGCGACTTCGTGACGTCGGTGCTGCGCGAGGACCCCCGGAAGAGGCCCAGCGCCACGGGCTGCCTGCAGCACCCGTGGGTGGGGCGGGGGGGGGCGGGGCGGCCGGGGGGCAGCGGCACGCCCGCGCACGGCGGCGGCGAGTACTACTCGCCGACGCCGCTGGACAGGACGCGCCTGGCGGCGTTCGTGGACCGCCGGCGGCAGCATCTCCACGACGTCCGGCCCGTCGCCAACATCAAAGGACTGGTCAGCGGCGGCTTGGGGAACACCATGTGACACACCCATGTGACACACCCATGTGACACACCCATGTGACATTGTTACTTAATCCATTTCATCCAGGAACGCATCTGTGTGTCATTTTAAGATTTCTTTGGCTATTCGGAAAAATAGCAGATCTACAAGCTCATAGTGCAGCAGCGAGTGCCTCGCTATGAGCTTGTAGATCTGCTATTTTGGAATAGCCAAAGAAATCTTAAAATGACACACAGATGCGTTCCGGGTCTTCGTGGATTAAAGGGATGTTTCAATAAAGTGTCCAATCAGAACTCACCACTGAAGACCGTGAGACCTAATAATGATGCTGTACCTTTAACTACAGCTTCATACAGGTGATCAGAGACGTTATTGGCTCTTCAGTGGAACATCAGTGGAATGTTGGGGGGGGATTTACCAGTTTTGAAATGGTACCAGGTGTGAATTGGCCTCATTTCACACCTGGCAAATCAGGCCCGGCAACGATGGGTGGGTGGGTGGGGAGGAAAAAAAGACTTTACAGGGAAAGTAAAGTGAAGAGAAGTGTGAAGAATGTCAGAGGTCATGTCTGTATGTAAAAAAAACTTTTCAGGAAATGGAATGAAAATCGCTCAGAAATAGATAGGCTTGTAGATCGGCTATTTTCCACTACTTTTTGCTTGACACTCTTGTAATAGAACTAGAGCATTAAAGGACGACTTCACCCATTTTCAACCTATCATATAATAGGTCCTCACTAATGCTCATGATAAAATGATTTAAAAAAAATCTACTTGGTTTGTGTCTCATAGGAGGGCTGTGGACAATCCAGAAAACCTGTCTACCAGTGACATCATCGTTAGGCAGGATTTTTTTTCTCCAGAAAGATTCATTTTTTTTAATTCCGATTTTTAGTAAGGCAATGGAATGCATTGCAACTTTCCAGGAATACAAAGCCTGCAGATTCCCCATCGATGATGTCACTGGTAGACGGGTTTCTGAACTGTCTACAGCCCTCCTCTGAGACACAGACTGATTAGATTTTTTTTTTTACCATTTTATCATGAGCATTAGTGAGGACCAATTATATGAAGATAGGTTGAAAATGGGTGAAGTCATCCTTTAAATGTAATGATGTAACTATAATGTATTATGAACTAGGGCATTAAATGACAAAAAAAATATTAAAAGTTACTTTCCACCACTGACTGGACCACACCTCCTCCTGCTCCTCCTCCTCCTCCTCTCCTCTCTTCCTCTTTTTATCGCATCCAGAAATGTAAAGGTATAATGCTCCGGGGATCCTAGTTTTTTGACAGTCTCTTAAAAAAAAAAAAAAAAAAAACTGATGTACAGGTTGAAACAACCTTCTAAGCTGTTGTTTGTTTTTGTAACCAGCCTGCGCTGAATTTAACGTGGACGTGCGTTTGTGCCCCCGTGCACGTGTTTGCGCACGCTTTCATGTTAAATTTGCGCAGGACAGCAAAAAATAAATAAATGAATGAATTAAATTAACGCATCGATAGTTTTTGACTGTGTGTGTAAATACACAGTCCTAATACACAGGCCTCAAGAAAGGGCCGTGCACTTCCGTTTATATTTATAACCCTACCCAGGAAAGGGGGCGCGACTGTGGAAAGCGGGCGCCTGTAAAAAAAAAAAGCTGAGGCCAGTGTGGGCGTCAGAATGACAAGTCACAGGGTGCTGTATTCCTGTGACGCCACTAGATGGAGTGGGCCTTGTGGATCACAGGTCACGGTGCAGAATGCGCTTGTACAGAAGACGCCTTAACAGACAACGTCACACTGATAAGAACCAGTATGCGCACGCAGGTCGGCAGCAAAAGAACCCCACTGCTCATAAGATGCAATGTAAAAGTGGTCACAGCCTCACGTGTAAAAATGCATCACATCAAACTGTCAGATGCTGTTTTTCTCCCAGTATGGAGGAAGAATGCTTAGGATTTTTACTGTGATCTCTCGCTCTTGAAGTATATATATTGGTTTCTGTTGTGTGTAAACAATAAAAACAATTTAAAGCAGTTGTCCCCCAAACCACACCTCCAGTGGCTGTCATAAGAACGGAGGGAGCGCTCTATGATCATGGCACCAGAACCTGCTTGGCTCGCGCAGCTGCAGCCAGTCAAGCCTAATTTATGCGCCGTCCCGCGAAGGTGTCGCGCGCAGATAACGGCCGAGAATAGCAGACCTCCAAACTCACAGCGGTCGCATCCGCGACGTGGTTGTGAGCTTGTATGTCAGCTGTTCTCGGTGCGCAATATCGCGATGAAGTATATATGTCTCGCTAGGGCGCACCTCACAAGAAAATAGCTTTATCTCTGTTCCTCTTGCTTTACGGCAAAAACAAGCTTCATTGAAATGGCCACAGCTCTGCAATGGATTACGACAAGCGCATATTATAATTTTTCTCGTATACTACGACCGCACCGTGAGTGTGATGAGCAGATCTCCGTGGGGACGGCGGTCACGGAGAATATATCCATGAATTTTCAAAGGTACAGTAAAATCGTTCGTTCTGCTGGCATGGGGATGAAAAACTATGTTTTAAATCTGGCAGTCAATGTGTTAAATACGTGGTGAAATAAAAAAATACGTTGTTCACACTTTCAGAGCATATCCGCAGTCATAATGAGGACATATCTATCATTAGATGACAATAAAATAGAAAAAACACCCGTTTTGTGTATTCTCATGTCAAAAGTCTCTTATAGTCGTACATTTTGTGTTACTTCCTGTAAACGCAATGTGTGATGACATAGATACTCGTATGAATATGAATAAATCTGGATTTCATTCACCTGTTTGATTCCCATAGCTCACGCTTGATTTCAATCAGGGAGACACTGTTGGGCTGCTACGTTATTTATCCCATTGGTTCTCAAAGTGCGTCACAATCATTTTAACCCCTTTATCCATATATTATAATTTGGCTATTAAAAATGTAACATTTGTTACTCAAATCTTTGCTTCTGGGGGTCCCTGGAACAAGATATTTTGAGATGGGGTCCGTGGGAAAATACTTATAATTTTTGGGGTCCTTGACATGAAAAAGTTTTGGAACCACTGCTTTATCCAGCTAAAGATGACGTCCAGATGGTGCATTACTTGTTTTAAACATAATCAGCACACTATAATATATCTGAAAACAATTTAGGTTAAAAATAAGCAATGTACAGTAGTAACAAACTGCCGCTCTCTTTCTACCTCGGGTTGCGTGAGATGCTGGGCATGCAGCCTACAAACCAAGGAAGCTAAATTAAGGAAAGGACACCGACGCCATTTTCTCTATCCAGCAATTCCAGCCGGCAGATTGGTCACACTGGGTGGCAAACTGAAGCCGGGACTTTGATGGAATACATTGCCGTCCATGAGGCCTGATTATGGATCCCACCAACGCTCCAGGATTTAGACCCGTGAAGTATCCCTTCAAACATAAGTTCCATATAATTAATCATATTCCATAACTGAGATACAGAATTAGGCGGATCTGAGCTTGTGGAAAATTACCCAGGTTTGGAGCATAATGTTACCCCCTAGATTCGAATACCAGATGCCTGTCTCTGCTATTGATGTGTTGATCAGTCAACCCTTTAAGATCCTGGTCTTTGTCCTGGAGCTGGAGCTCCCGGCTTTAAGTGTGAACCCAAAACAAGTCGTTGAGCCAAACCTTTTGTTACCAAGCGGCGGATTACAATACTATTGTCCTTATGCAAGGTGAAGGCATCTGTTCTACCATCTCTAAAAAGATCTCTGTGTGGTTGGAGGAGTAACCAGCTAAAATGTTTACCCACTAATTATTCTTCTCTTTTAGGTCTGCAGTATGTAGTTAAAATGAGTAAAGTCTTGATAACTATGACCTGTGTTGTAAACAAAGAGAAACATCAGTTAAGGGAAGTGGTCAGTCTTAGAGTGACTGCTGGGTTTTATTTGACTCATTGTATTCTTAAACTGCTGTTTGCAATCATGAAAGTATATAGTGTGTGGGCTTATTATAAAGCTTAAGAGATGTTGAACAAGGATTACTAAACAAGGTTTTGTGCAAAAGTAAAGTTTGATAATTGGACATAATACAAATTTGTACACTGTAAAGACATGCAAATCAGAGTGTGGGCGGGGGGCTTGGCCACGACCCCCAGTATCATGTATTGTGTGTTGAGATTGGCTGACAAAGGGAGTACGGGTGGGACTTAACTCTTTGGCCCTCCCATGTGAGCCAGATTTGAGACAGTATAATTATTGTGTTTGTATGTGAATGCTGGGCGCTGCTGAATCAGACCTTAAACCTGGCAGTCTGCCTGTTGGGTGGAAATAAAATGATACCTAACTGAAAACCTTGGACTGGAGCTTCCCTTCTTGAACCCTTCTCCAGGAGACTAATACAGCCACTCTTTCGACCAGAAATATACATCACAAATGGCGGTTGTCGGCAGTCGTTTTACTATTGTTTCCTTCTTTTTGGAGGGAAGAATATGCGAAAAGGACCTTGTTTGTTTGTTTTTGGTTTTGGGAGTGATTGGCTGGTGTCCTGGGAGGTTTTTTGGGGGGGGATCTGGGCAAGGTAAGTGTTTTGTGGCACAAATAGCTTCTAGGACCGTTAAAAGCCTGGTAGCTACTAAGTTCTGTTTATACCTATTATAACAATGTAATAGGCCTTCATGTTCCAGACTCATTTAAATGGACTGGTGGTTTGAAAAATTGTGTGTGTCCGATATGCGTTTATGGACGACGCACTAAGTTGATTGGCCGCCTGGACCCGGGCGTGAGGACATAATTCGGCACCTTTTTACTGTGTTTGCGGACTTTGAAAGGTCTAGTCCACAGGTCCCGGTTATAAGATCTGAATATTTGTACAGATGTCCAGATACACCGGCGCGTGACGAACTTAGTGAGTCGTTTGCCCGTAAAATGCCTGTGGTTTTATTAATGATGGAAATGTGATTAAATGAAATGGGGCTTGAAGTGGCAAATAGTACTTTCTTTGAAGCCATTATTCGAAGGTTGAAAACCGCGGGTGTCATAGACGACTCGTAAAACCCGGATTTTTCCCTTGAAGGAAGTGCTGGCTGTCGCTTTATTTTTTGTATTGAAAGTATAAAGTTAATGTTTTTGGCGGAGTTTGTTGATAAGGTTGTTTTGGTATTCGGTTGCTTGATGAGTGTTTTTTTTCCCTGAGCACTTGGATATCTTGTGATTGTCAGAAGGTGTTTTCTGTGTGCGGCGTCAGGGCTCTTCGGCTGTGTGCTACTCTCTTAAATTATCACTTTCGTGGTAAAGTTGCGGTGTGGAGATTTGGACCAGAGGCTGCGCGCGGTGGTGGCTGGGAGCGTATGGTCATTCTTACTATGGTTCTGGAGGCGACGTTGTGGTATTATGTCGTGAGAACAACCTCTCTCTTAACGTCGACAAGACCAAAGAACTGATCGTGGACTTCAGGAGGCCGCGGAGAGACCATGCGCCCATCCTCATCGACGGTGCTGCAGTGGAAAGGGTCAGCGAGTTCAAGTTCCTCGGAGTACACATCGAGGAGGACCTCAAATGGGAGACGCACTCCACACACGTGAGGAAAAAGGCTCAGCAGCGACTGTACTGGCTCCGCCGCCTGAAGAAGCTCGGAGTAGGACGTCGCATCCTCAGGCTGTACTACAACAGTTCTGTTGAAGGCATCCTAACAGGCTGTGTCACGGCCTACAACGAGTAGTGCGATCGGCAGAGCGGATAATGGGAATCGAGCTCCCAGCGCTCCAGGAACTGTACAAAAAGCGGTGCGTGGTCAAAGCCAAGCGCATCATCAAGGACAAGCACCACCCAAGTCACAGACTGTTCAACCCCCTACAACGACCGCGACCGGGCAAGGGGCTCTACCGCAGTATCAAGAGTTCCACCACCAGATTTTGGTGTAGTTTCAATCCAACTGCTGTCAGAATGCTGAATGGGGCATAAGCCTGGATGAGTTCAGCAGCCTGACAGCAGGCGGCGCAGACTTTTCTGGCTCTTCCTGAACACACCTGTGGATTATACCAGGGACAATTACTTGGACTTTAGCCCCCCCCTCGGACACACCTGTGGACTACACCAGGTACAAATGACTTTTGTTGCACTCCCTCATGGAGCTACATGCGGATTATACTAGGGTCAGTCCACTCTAGGTGGACACGCACTGACCTTTTGCACCTTAATCCCTTGTATAACGCACTGACTTTTTTTGGGTCTTTTTATTGTGCTCCTTTTCCTCTAAGCACCTTAACGTCCTTTGTCTATCATGCACAGTATAAGTATAACATGCACAGTATACAATACATTGCTGCTATGCTCAGGCACCTTAGTTTAGTTTTTTAGTTTTTTTATTATCTCAGGTAATTTGTAAATATGTAGATAACTTGTCTGGCCTTCTGTTGCTCTCTTGTTTTTGATCTCCTTCCCACCTGCCCCCCACCCTCTTCTTCTCCCCCCCCCCCCCTCTTCTTTCTATGGAAACTAACGTTGCGATGGGAACGATGTACAAAAAAGAATTTCACCCACTTTTTTACCTTGTAAACCTGTGATGTGACAATAAAACTGATTCTGATTCTGATTCTGATTCTGATTATGGCTTTTCGGCTGTGGACTACTATCTTAATTATCACTTTTCGTGGTAATGCAGCCTTGGGAGTTTCTCCTGAGTGTTGATGTGTGTGATTAAGCCGTGTTTTCTGTGTGTGAGTATGCGAGTGGAGAGGTGATGTGAGTTGTGAGTGAATATGTGCGTGTGTTGTTTGTGAGTATTGTGAATTTTTGTGTCTTGTGTATGTGATTTTATTTTATTTTTTTATTTTTAGTTGGGAGTTTGGGAGTTTTTCGGTGCTTCTGTGCGTGAAATAGCTTGACCCCAGTGTTGATTTTTAGGTGTTATTAGTTACAACACATTTTTGTTAAAAGTATTGTAAAGAGGGGAGAGATATGAATCTACAAAGGAAGACAGTAAAAACTGAAGTTAGGAAAAGGATAAATTGGAATATTACAGTAAAAAGTGAATATAGGAAAATTTGAATGTTGGGAACAAAGGTTGAATGGGGATTGTGCTTTATTCATGGCGGTTTAATTATTTGGCAGATCCTTAAAGTATGATTGTGATATGCTGTCCTTTGTTGTGTGAAATCGAGGTTTTTTTCCTGAGATATATGACCTGGGTGTGCACGCCTGGGAGATTACGTTACTTTGGCCAAGAAACGGAATCGTTCGTATATTTTCTGGGGAAGGGCTGAGTTTGATCACAGCGGGGAATAGCATGCCATGGCCGTATTCGGATCGGTTAAAAAGTGCCTAGAAATTGAAGGACGGGGTGTTCGCGACACAGACGTGCTTTGACTGATAGACACATTATTTTGTTGAACTGACCCATGAATGATGCGCAGAGGAAACTGATTTTAAAAGTAAGGTTGTGGTTATAATAGAAGGTTAAAATGGAGGACTTATTAAGTAGAAGTTTCACAGGCTTTCTGGATACAGGGGTTCAAGGGCTCATTCTAAAAAGCCTTTGAGCAATATGTACCAGGGAGATTTTGTGATCCTATTTTTGTTACAGTGATTTTAGTTTATTTTTAGGAAATTGTAGAGCAAAACCATTGTGGCCCTCGGAAGAGGAATCACACTTTTTCTTTCATGTTATTCTTGAGAACACAGTCTTTTCTCTTTTGTGCTAAAATGTGATTATAAACTCTGCCTTAATTAAGTGACAGCTTGTTAAACAGGTCTCAGTCTGAGCCATTTTCCTTTTACATACCACGAATCGAGTAATATTATAGGGCTTCGATAGTGGGCTAATACCTAATTCAGTGGCTCACCACTGGGACTGACTAAATAGGCTGAAATTCGTTTGTCGGAGGGAACATTTACAATAACCAAAGCACCATATAAGAGATGTTCTGTGCCCTTCTTGAGAGTTACCATGCGTTCTGTGTTCTTGTGTCTGTTAGGAGTCAAAAGCTGAGAGAAATAGCGCATTGGACCACGGAGTGCAGATTTGGGGTGAGTGCTGGTTGACGATTGGTTACAGGGGTGAAAAGACACATTTTCTGAGGCAGACCTAAGTAATTAGTATAGTTTTTAGTAAATGGCAGACCTTGAGGGCCGCAATAAGCGTCTGGGGAGGGTTTACCCTCGTGCTCAAGAGGCCAACGATAGGTTAAAGATAGTAAGATTAGTTAATACTTGATAGTCAGATAGGGAGGTCTATGTTCCATTTGTTTAAACGGATATACGCCCTTGTGACGGTAGATCACCAGCACTGATCTTTGTAAATCTGTACTTAAGTAGAATAGATCTGAGTAGGCTATAAGCCGTGTAAACATTTTGAAAATATTGAGAGTAAAAATTCTGGTATTACTAAAACATAGAACCCAGAGGGGTGACGCTTATACAGAGATTATCATAACACAAATGTTGAAGTATTGGTAGGAAAATAGAGTTAAAAAGTTGCTAAAACTGTGAAAAATTGTACTATTAGGAAAATGCTAAAACGTTCTGGTCCATGAGTAACAAATGAGAATCATTGTTTGTAAAATATCACAAGGAGGGAAAGAGCAATACGGTAGATTATAATGTGATATTGAGCCAGAGTAATTTATGTAGGAATAAATTGACTAAAATATAGCTGAAATGTTATATTTGTAGAGGGATGTCTAATTTCTTTAGCCTGGCTCCACCCCCTGAATCCTTTGCCTAGCATTCAGGGTCTGGTGACGCTTTCGAAGGCGGGTGTTGCTCGGTTGAAAATCTGACCGACGAATCGGGATCGGGACAATCCAGTATGAACCAATCGCGTTGGCTCATAGTGGAGTCCCACTTTGGCCACGCCCCCATCTCAGAACTCCGCTGCATTGAGAGGGCTTTCAGACTGAATAATGGAGTGAAACGAAATGAAAATTCAGGCTGAGTGTCAGGCTATAATTTCTTAGGACAGAGTAGGGAAACTTTTTCCAAATCTTTTCATGCCAGGAATGGAGAAAGATGGAGAAAGTTGAAGACACTGATGGTGTGGGAGGAATTTGGCTGACATTCCAGAGGGGACATCAGGCTGAGTGGACAGCAGAGTTCTACAACAGCACGCCCCAGACCATGCCACGCCCCTCAAAAAGTCCCACTCTAGACCTGGAGGCGTGGATCAGGCAGGAAACTAGCAGATGCAGCTCAACGGACCAGGAGCCGGGGTGAACCGTCAACCACTCATGCCTCTTCAGAGAGGAGGGTCCATGGAAGGCTGTCTGTCTACTCATCTCTACAGGGGTCAGGAGGTCTACTGGTCCCGGATGACAGCCGACGAGTGGGTGTCTCAGGTCTAGCGGCGTCGAGCAGATGAGGAGCGGTGAGAAGCCTTCGAACTACATCACTACAGGACGGATGGAGCCCATCCATCAAGCAGACGGCTGGATGGTGGGGTATCTGAAAACCACCGATATACTGCAATGGTCCAGAATCCAGGTCTGGGCCTTCCAGATTCAACAAAGTTGCCTTGTCAAGATGAACGCCATACACTCTCTCCGTGGAGAGATGTTCCCCAGCAACCCGGGCAGGCTTGCCGAGAGATGCCCTGTAGGTGTCAATGAAAAATGACATCCAGCCCCCACCTCTTATCCACTCCCCATTCCACTTCCCTCTGTCTCATGTCCCAAGCTGTGAACCGCTTCTGATTCAATGACTGCCCATTCCCCAGTAGAACTTGGACATTCAAGACGAAGACCTACCTGCGTTTTCTAGCTCAGGCGAAAAAAGAAAGAACAGAGATCATATCTGTGCGCGTGGACACTAAAGGACACTCTTTGTCAAAGTATGTTATAGGATGTGTGTTGATCAAGTAACCAAATGACGATTGTTTTTCGGTTTCAGTTGTCTACGTCAGTAGGGCTACTAATGGAGATTCTTTTCAGGTTCGACAGATGGCTGGAGGAGATTTTAACCCAGAGTGTTTTAACAGTATTTTATTATTTCCAATGTTTGAAAGTTTCTTTATGGTAGACATTATTAAGTCTACCAAGAGGGGATTGAAGTATCCCTTCAAACATAAGTTCCATATAATTAATCATATTCCATAACTGAGATACAGAATTAGGCGGATCTGAGCTTGTGGAAAATTACCCAGGTTTGGAGCATAATGTTACATAGCAAACCCCCTAGATTCGAATACCAGATGCCTGTCTCTGCTATTGATGTGTTGATCAGTCAACCCTTTAAGATCCTGGTCTTTGTCCTGGAGCTGGAGCTCCCGGCTTTAAGTGTGAACCCAAAACAAGTCGTTGAGCCAAACCTTTTGTTACCAAGCGGCGGATTACAATACTATTGTCCTTATGCAAGGTGAAGGCATCTGTTCTACCATCTCTAAAAAGATCTCTGTGTGGTTGGAGGAGTAACCAGCTAAAATGTTTACCCACTAATTATTCTTCTCTTTTAGGTCTGCAGTATGTAGTTAAAATGAGTAAAGTCTTGATAACTATGACCTGTGTTGTAAACAAAGAATCAGAATCAGAATCAGAATCAGTTTTATTGTCACATCACAGGTTTACAAGGTAAAAAAGTGGGTGAAATTCTTTTTTGTACATCGTTCCCATCGCAACGTTAGTTTCCATAGAAAGAAGAGGGGGGGGGGAGAAGAAGAGGGTGGGGGGCAGGTGGGAAGGAGATCAAAAACAAGAGAGCAACAGAAGGCCAGACAAGTTATCTACATATTTACAAATTACCTGAGATAATAAATAAAACTAAAAAAACTAAACTAAGGTGCCTGAGCATAGCAGCAATGTATTGTACTGTGCATGTTATACTTATACTGTGCATGATAGACAAGGACGTTAAGGTGCTTAAGGAGCACAATAAAAAGACCCAAAAAAAGTCAGTGCGTTATACAAGGGATTAAGGTGCAAAAGGTCAGTGCGTGTCCACCTAGAGTGGACTGACCCTAGTATAATCCGCATGTAGCTCCATGAGGGAGTGCAACAAAAAGTCATTTGTACCTGGTGTAGTCCACAGGTGTGTCCGAGGGGGGGGCTAAAGTCCAAGTCATTGTCCCTGGTATAATCCACAGGTGTGTTCAGGAAGAGCCAGAAAAGTCTGCGCCGCCTGCTGTCAGGCTGCTGAACTCATCCAGGCTTATGCCCCATTCAGCATTCTGACAGCGGCTGGATTGAAACTACACCAAAATCTGGTGGTGGAACTCTTGATACTGCGGTAGAGCCCCTTGCCCGGTCGCGGTCGTTGTAGGGGGTTGAACAGTCTATGACTTGGGTGGTGCTTGTCCTTGATGATGCGCTTGGCTTTGACCACGCACCGCTTTTTGTACAGTTCCTGGAGCGCTGGGAGCTCGATTCCCATTATCCGCTCTGCCGATCGCACTACTCGTTGTAGGCTGACCTTTTCTCGGGCAGTGCAGTTCCCGTACCAGGCCGTGACACAGCCTGTTAGGATGCCTTCGACAGAACTGTTGTAGTACAGCCTGAGGATGCGACGTCCTACTCCGAGCTTCTTCAGGCGGCGGAGCCAGTACAGTCGCTGCTGAGCCTTTTTCCTCACGTGTGTGGAGTGCGTCTCCCATTTGAGGTCCTCCTCGATGTGTACTCCGAGGAACTTGAACTCGCTGACCCTTTCCACTGCAGCACCGTCGATGAGGATGGGCGCATGGTCTCTCCGCGGCCTCCTGAAGTCCACGATCAGTTCTTTGGTCTTGTCGACGTTAAGAGAGAGGTTGTTCTCACGGCACCAGTGTGCCAGTGATTTGATCTCCTCTCTGTAGTCAGACTCGTCGTTGTTGACGATTCGGCCTATCACTGTCGTGTCGTCCGC
Source organism: Gymnoscopelus braueri (assembly GCF_963280865.1). Lineage (NCBI taxonomy): Eukaryota > Metazoa > Chordata > Actinopteri > Myctophiformes > Myctophidae > Gymnoscopelus > Gymnoscopelus braueri. Next base: position 50,955,966 of record NC_137618.1, on the reverse strand, counting down.
GTACTTTATGATGGTGTTGGAGACATGTGTGGCTATGCAGTCATACGTGTACAGGGAGTAGAGGAGAGGGCTCAGCACGCATCCCTGGGGTGCTCCGGTGTTGAGGGTCAGGGGGTCGGATGTGATGCTGCCCATTCTCACCACCTGATGTCGGTTGGACAAGAAGTCCTGTATCCAGTCGCACATGCTTGGGTGTAGCCCTAGGTGTCTGAGCTTTTTGTCAAGTATTGCTGGGACAATGGTGTTGAATGCTGAGCTGTAGTCCACGAACAGCATACGTACATATTTGTCCTTCAGCAGCTTGTTGTCCATGTGCGAGAGGACGGTGTGGAGAGCCATGGCAATAGCGTCGTCGGTGGATCTGTTTTTGCGGTATGCATACTGCCACGGATCCAGCGAGGCAGGTAGCGTGGAGCTGATGTATTCCCTCACCAGTTTCTCGAAACACTTGCTGACGATCGGGGTGAGAGCAACAGGTCTCCAGTCGTTCAGGCATGTCACTTTGGCCTTTTTGGGAATGGGCACAATGGTTGACATTTTGAACCCTGCAGGGACCACAGCCAGGGAGAGGGAGAGGTTAAAGATGTCAGCGAAGACACCCGCCAGCTGGTCTGCACATGTCTTAAGGACCCGGCCTGGAATCCCATCAGGTCCGGCTGCCTTGTGGATGTTGACCCGTGTGAAGGCTGTACGCACTTCTCTCTCCGAGATGGTTAGAGGAGGGTTCTCCTCTGCTGGTGCTGCTGATGGCCCCGCTTGGCTGCCGCGGTTGGAGCTGATCTCAAACCGGCCGTAGAAAGTGTTCAGTTCGTTGGGGAGGGAGGCAGGCGGGTTCACCTCGCTTCTGGTTCTTGTTTTGCAGTCTGTCAAGGTGTGTACTGCCTGCCATGTGCTCCTGATGTCGCCACTGCTGAGTTTGTCTTGCATCTTTTTTGTGTAGGCCTTTTTCGCCTTCCTGATGGCGCTGTTTAGGGCCGCGCGCGTCGTGTTGCGCGTTTCCACGTCGCCAGATTTGAAACCAGCGTCCCGTTCATGCAGATGTGCACGTACTCCGCTGTCCATCCATGGTTTCTGATTGGGATAGATCCGAACTGTCTTTTTTGGGACTATGTCATCTATGCACTTGCTGATAAAGCCAGTGACTGAGTCTGAGAGTTCGTTGATGTTATTCCCAGCGGCGTTCTTAAACATCCCCCAGTCAGTCTGGTAGAAGCAGGATTGTAGCATAGCGTCTGTGTCCTCAGACCAGATTCGGATTTCCTTCTCAACGACCGGCTCCCTTTTTAGCCTCTGTTTGTAGGCAGGTAGCAGCTGGATGGCGTCGTGGTCAGAGCTTCCTAGCGGTGGGCGGCGGAGAGCTTTGTATCCATCCTTGAAGGGCGTGTAGCAGTGGTCAAGAATATTGTCACCACGGGTACTGCAGGCGACATGCTGGTGGAATTTGGGAAAGACCTTTTTTAAGTCTGTCCGGTTGAAGTCGCCTAGGCAGATGACTGCGCAGTCCGGGTGGCGATTTTCTTGTGCACTGATCGCCTGGTGTAATTCCCTCATAGCTGTGTCCTTATTAGCTCCAGGATGAATGTAAACAACGGCTACAATCACGATGCTGAAGTCGCGTGGTAGGTAGAAAGGACGGCAGGCTATGATTAAAAGTTCAAGGTCTGGTGAGCAGTGACTGTCTAGGATTTTAACATCTTTGCACCAGTTGTTGTTGATCAAGGCACAAACTCCCCCCCCACGTTGCTTACCGCTCAGTACAGGGTCTCTGTCTTTCCTATACGCGGTGAAGCCAGGAGGAGTGATAGAAGAATCAGATGCTAACTCCGTTAGCCACGTCTCTGTTAGCACAACAACACAGGTCCTCCTCGTCTCTGCGTTGTATTTAACGCGCGCCAGTAAGAGAAACATCAGTTAAGGGAAGTGGTCAGTCTTAGAGTGACTGCTGGGTTTTATTTGACTCATTGTATTCTTAAACTGCTGTTTGCAATCATGAAAGTATATAGTGTGTGGGCTTATTATAAAGCTTAAGAGATGTTGAACAAGGATTACTAAACAAGGTTTTGTGCAAAAGTAAAGTTTGATAATTGGACATAATACAAATTTGTACACTGTAAAGACATGCAAATCAGAGTGTGGGCGGGGGGCTTGGCCACGACCCCCAGTATCATGTATTGTGTGTTGAGATTGGCTGACAAAGGGAGTACGGGCGGGACTTAACTCTTTGGCCCTCCCATGTGAGCCAGATTTGAGACAGTATAATTATTGTGTTTGTATGTGAATGCTGGGCGCTGCTGAATCAGACCTTAAACCTGGCAGTCTGCCTGTTGGGTGGAAATAAAATGATACCTAACTGAAAACCTTGGACTGGAGCTTCCCTTCTTAAACCCTTCTCCAGGAGACTAATACAGCCACTCTTTCGACCAGAAATATACATCACCCGCCTTACCTGTCTGATTGGCTCCCTGGCATGCATAGTTTTACTGAGGTTAGGCTTAGGGTTAAGGTTAGGTTTAGGCATAGTCTTACTGAGGTTAGGGTTACGGTTAAGGTTAGCTTTAGGCATAGTTTTACTGAGGTTAGGGTTAGGGATAAGGTTAGGTTTAGGCATAGTTGCAAAAACGAGAACTGTCAATCACAGCGACTACTGACCAATCACAGCGGGGTTTGCCAAGAGCTAGAGTGGGATCCATAATAACGCGTCCATGAGAGCCAGGTGGACCAGCTTACCAGGAACAAACCACCAGCTTACCAGGAAGCAAACCATTTCCCGAAAGCCTTTGTAGCCTACGTAGTGCTGTCCTACGCAGCCGATCGATAAAAAGACAAACACACACAAACACACATATATGATTTATATATATATATAATATATATATATATATATGTCACAGTACGATTGGAGAACCAGGACGATTGAAGACAGAGCACTCGTTTTTAGGCACGGGGCTTTGGGCCGGGGCGGGGCTTTGATGCGACGCGGACCTGTCTGTTGTTGTTCCCCCGACCCCCCCACGTAGCAACCAGGAAGCTACGCTAGGGGGAACGCTGAACACGCGTTCACACCTATACCTCTATGGTTCACACGCACCTGTCACGTTATAATAGTTATTGTCCATGACGGAGGCGCGCCGACTCAGCAGAGCTTGAGGCCGAGTGCCCGCGCTGACCGGCCGATGCTCTGATGAGTCGAATCAGCGCCGTCCGAGTTGTGAACCGATAGGGACAGAATAGTTATTTTCATGGATCACTGTGTGTGTGTGTGCGTGTGCGTGTGTGCGCGTGTGTGTGTGCGCGCGCGGTTGCGGCCATATATGTGTGTGCACTTTATTTGGAAAGCCTGGCTTGTGGCTCCCTCTAGTGCTTTTTCTACAGAATTGCTGGTTGAGTGGTAAAAACAAGCGCGCTTTCTTCAATCGTCCTGGTTCTCCAATCGTACTGTAACATATATATATATATATGACAACGCATAATGTGATGACGCATACCCCAAAAAAACAGACATACAAGCTATCAACACACTGCCACATGGGTGGCATGTCGACAGCTTATAGATCTGTTATTTTGGGTAGGGCGAGCTGCTGCGCTGGTTTATACTCTATGCATGAACCCGACGTTTACAAATTGTACTCTCACGGATGATCCGATCATCTTATAAAAATATTAAGCATATGCCAAGTTAACTAAAGGTTGATAGACGATGTTGAGCTAAAGCATATTTCTTTAATTTTGAAGTTTTATAGTTAAACGTTATGGTGATAGTCCCCACTCCCCACACACAGTCAGCTGTTGTGCTCGCCATGTTTACACATACATATGTATATAATACTGTAGGTGACATAGCCTACTGTTAGATGTTGTTATATGCTTGCACATATCAGCCTAGAGATTAGTATTATTTGTGCATTAATGTTTATTTGTTCTTTATAGTGTCTACACTGCCTTGCTGCTGCTGGTCTATGGCTAGACACTCCTGTCACTCACCTGAGGTTGCCCCTCCCTGTCTCAGCTGTGTCTCATTCATGATTAGGATATAAAGAGGAGCTGTTGCCAGCTTTCATGATCTCCCCAGCACCCCAGCATGTGTTACCTGAACCCTTTGTTAATTTGACTCTCTTTATTGTCTCCGCCGGAGGTGGAGAGTATGTTTTCGCTTCGTCCCGCCGTGTGTTAGCATGGCCCCTAGCCAAGCTAACATTGGTCAAGCTCCACGTGACACGTGTCAATATGTTGACACCAATGCCTTTGATTGGCTAGAAGGACGTATGACGAAATAAAACCCTATAAATAGGTGTGTCACTTCAAAAGGCTATTATTAAGTGAAGTTTTGAAGTGAGGTAAGACAGGATCAATCAGTCTTGATTGGAACAGTACCTTCCAGTACAAATCACCCGTCCGTGCGTGTGTGTGTCCCTCTGAGAACACCTAACATTGGTCAAGCAAAGGCACAGAAGGCCAAAGCTAAGAAAGCATACTCATCTACAACAGTAACACAGAAGAGGACTTCTGTGTTACTGTTGTAGATGAGTATGCTTTCTTAGCTTTGGCCTTCTGTGCCTTTGCTTGACCAATGTTAGGTGTTCTCAGAGGGACACAGAGTTGAATTGATCCCACAACAAGGCCGAAGTCTTAATACTGTAACAATTGGCCACCTTGATCAAATACATTATGTAGCACTAGAGAAAACTGACATAGATCAAACACACCAATCAACTGCTGAAACTGTTCAAGACAATGAAGATGAAGAAGACAGACAAGCATTTGAACAAACCAGTCAATTACGAGGACTCCCATATGACACATTGCTTCAAGAAGATTTTTTTTTAGATGCAGACACTACATATTCAGTCGCCCCTGCAGAACACCAAAAACCACTCGCATTCTACCAAGACGACCCGTTCTACCAAGACGACCCATGCTATTAAAATAGCACGGGTCTGCTGGCGGAGACTTGTGCTCCGAGGAGCACATTTTCTAGTTTCAGTTCTGATGGGCTCGTAAGTATGGTTTGGTGTATTTCCTTTAGTAGTTAGTTTAGTTTAGTGTTATGTTTTGGTAGTTTATGGGAGTCTGGTGAGGCGACGGGCACATAGTGCTTGGCTCACCAGACTCCCCACTTTTGTTTCTAACCAGACCATCTGTTTCTTTTGTTGTTTCGTTCGGAAATTGCGCACCGGAGCGCACTCGCCTATTAGTTTGTATTGGCCAGTGCGCTCAGAGCTGTATTTCCGAACACACCCTTAGTTAGGTCTTCGTTTGGTATTATTATTATTGTCAGCTGCTCAGTGTATTGTCTGCCAAGATAAAAAAGACACTTGATGTGTGCTTTTGACTTTAAAAGAAAAGCTCATTGTACTTTTGACCTGACTTTGTCTTATTATTATGGTATGGCTCTTTGGTGTTCGAGACAATTTTGAAGGGCCGTAACATAATTGGGGGCTCGTCATAAAATGTATTTGGTTCACAAACATAATTTAGGGATCCCATGATGTAATTTGGGGGCTTGTGCAAACCCTTGTTTGTGTAGTAAGTAGGTTTTTGGTTAAAATGGATAACTAGTAGAGTCTTAGTGGCAGTAGGAGTCTCCAGTTTGAGAGGGATTGCCAGGTACTGTTTTGGTGATTCAGTAACCCTGTGAGTGTGCAGTTACCTGTGGAGTGGCATCCCATTTGTTGCTTTTGTCAAGTGCCTGCCCTACTTGAAGGTTAAGGTAGACTGTTTTGGTGTTTAAAGTTGCAGTAACTTTTTGTGTGTTAACCTTAAGTTGGGTTGTGTAGGCTGTTCTGTTAAGGCTGTTTTTTTTTTTAATCATGGAGTTTAAACTTGAGGAGTTTGTGAGGGAACCTACCCTAGAAGCTTTCCGTCACTGTACCAAAGGGCATTTGAGGTTAATTGTAGATCACTATAAAATCACTGTAAATGTACTAGAGAAAAAAGCAAGTATTGAAACAGATGGTGTGGGTGGGCTTAAGCGATAGGGGCGTGCTTCCTGGACTGGTCCTTCTCACAGTCCTGAATACCCTGAACAGTCTGTGGCGACTCGCATTCGGTTGAGGGAGTTAGAGCTTGAAATGGAGCGTGTGGACGTGCAGATTGAGAGAGTCCGAGGGAATGCTGATGGTACGGATTAGGGAGGAGACAAAGAAGGCCATTCGCCTGTGTGAATTGGAGCTTGGTCAGGCTCCTCCTCAATCGGCTGGTATTGATGGGAGCAGAAATGTTCCACATGATGTAAACATGACCGTTCCAACAGTTTGTGCCTCCTGTGTTGTCACCCGTTCTGTAGCTAGGAACCTGGCAAGCTATAATGATGATTTAATGATGATGAGATTGAGTGACAGTTTTCTTGTAGAGTGGGATGAGGGTGGGACTGATGGTGCTGTTGTGGGTGGGACTGACGTGGTTTCAGTGGAGTCGCAGCAGGTCAGTGCCCCATGTGAGACAGAGTGTCCCTGTTCGGTGAGTCAGGAGACGTGGCCCTGTCTAAAGAGAGGCTCATGGAAAAGCAGAGGAATGACGTGGAGTTGAAAGAGCTGTTTGACAGTGCTATTACTGAGGAGGAGGTGGACTCTATATCAAAGGGGGACTTTCTGAGTGAAAACCTGCATATGCGTACATGTTCTCCATTTAATGCACCTGGTCATACATGTTCTCCACTTAATGCACCTGGTCACATGTTCTCCACTTAATGCACCTGGTCAGGATGACTGGAGTGTGGTTAGGCAAATTGTACTACCACGTCGGTATAGGAATGGAAGTTTGAATCTGTCTCCGCTACGAAGGGTGGCTTACGTTACGGGTGTTTCCCAAAACCGCACGTAAGCACCTCTCTCCACACCGTCTATGCAGTACCTTAACAAGCACGTAAGGTCGGAGCTGTCTTATCAATCTATGCCAGACTACCCGATTGTTCCACGGGGTTTTGGCTGGTTTTGACATTCAACGAAAGCGTCATTTGACGCTTTCGTTGCATATCTCACCTTATGTCCGCACTACATGACTGCAGGTGACTACAGGTGTAGTTCAAATCCAAACCAACCCCCATAGCTCAAAGGACCGTAACATTTCGTACAACCTTCTTTCCCCACTCGGCCACTCCCATTAGCTACCTCACATGTACTATCATGGCGTCTGCAAACATATCGGAGTCCGACCATTCCACGGAGGAAGATGACTATTTTGTCATTATCTCGGAGTCAGAAATACAGCAGGGTTACTTATTTGAACACGAGTACACGAAGAACAGCTGCAGCGCAGGGACGAGCAGCGCCTGTCTGCTGCTGCATGCGGGTCCAGGTACTCAGGACCCAAATTATACTTTAATACCCGGACCCATGCGCAGCTAGGCGGGCAGTGAGGAGCAGCAACGCGTCAGGGATGATTCTTAGTGGAACTGACAGAACGTACACGGACCGTGGACGGTGGACGCTTGTCTCTCGAGTAAGTAAACATTGCTGTAAAGTTGCCACTATCACTATAATCTCATGTTGTATCCCTCGGGTAGACTAAACTAGCTGATGAAGGTACATGGAGCCGGAGGCAACACGCGTCCTGATCTGATGGCATTCTAATAAAAGAACAAGTAGCCTGTCCTATCCTACACGAGGGACACAACATGAGTGCTGGCATCAATCTTTTTATTATTGGATTTGTGGAGCCGTGGCGTGAACGGAACGTTTGTTATTGTTTACTTTGACTGTAGCTCTGGAACATGACTGTCATGGCGGAACTTGAACCTGGTTTTGGCACTTTCTCCATTCACAGCCCGTTCATCTACATAAACGTTCATATTTCAAATATAAAGTTCTTACCCCGTGGCCACAGATGTTACAATCGGAATCGGGTGGGTCTAAGTACCCGTATCTTCCGTATTGTTCAATAAAAAAACATTTAAATCCGAACAGTGGCCATTTTCTCATAGATGTATAATGTATCAGAGTGCAATACACATCCCAACCGATAGGGTCGCCTAATTGAAAGCATATGGAGAAAATGGCCACCAATTGGATTAAAACGCTTTTTATTAACCAATACGGAAGATACTGGTACTTAGACCCACCCGATTCAAATTGTAACATCCGTGGCATGAGGTCAGCACGTTATATTTGAAATCTGAACGTTTACGTAGATGTACGGTCTGTACTCGCAACGCATCGCGGACTCGACACTTTGTGAGCTTGTAGGTCTGCTATTTTCGGTGCGCATGCAACTAAGAATAAATTAGGTATCACGTCGGATGATATCCATGTAAACTACAAGTCTAATCTAATGTGTTCTTTCCAATGACGGGACAGAAAGTTGTGTCGTCAGCCTGCAAAAATGAAGGAACTGCAGATGAAGACCTGGGATTACAGCCATATATTATTTTTCTAAATAAAACGGTTACATTTACACACTGCTTGCTCTACTCATTGATCATGGTATATTCTGCATTGTGTAAGCATTTATAATGACAAAATGTATGAACACCCAATTCTATAAGGGTTCTTTTGAACTGTTTCATGATATAGGATAGGAGATGGTCTTTCATTTGGCAGAATGGTACATAATTACATGACTGTAAGCATTACAGATATAATAGTGAAACTCTTGTACTGTACATTCTGTTAGTATTTACTTCTACATGTAATCATTATTTTTTCTGGGGACCCCAGCACATTGGATTCAACTTTACTGGTCTTAGATACAATAGGCAGTAGAAAAACAAAAGAAAAAACGATTAGGCTGTGTATGACGAGAGTATGTGTAACCAACATCTGAAGTGAACTGAGCTCCTGACCTCTGGCTAGTTGAGTATAGTAGCATTATTTTGTTATTTAGCAAGCTGCTAGTAGTGGTACCCTAAGTGCTTTTCTATTAGTATTGTATTATTAGCTTGTGTGGTAGTCTGTAGTTTATAGTTGTATTGTTTGTGTGCTTCAAGCAGTAGGCTATTGGCACTTTGTAGTAGTAGAAGTAGTTTCACCCTGTATAGGCCACTTGATTGCCTTGTGAAGTGTGTGGTTTTGCCAGCACTCCTGGCAGACGATTAGCAATCAGTTGAAGTGGCCTTATACCACCAGCTGAAAGCGTCAGCTTTTAAGCGGCGTCCAGCAAACTAAGGCCAGGCGAACAAAGGCGACAGGCGACTTTGTCAAAGTCCGACTTCGTCACTGAACGATAAGCTGTATCATTGATTAGTGACATATATAGTAGTGTGATAGATATAGTAGTGTATAGTAGTATATGTTTAGTGATCTACAATGTGTTTTCTTCCTATTCCTGTCCTCTCTTCTTCCTGGTGGTCGCACAAACACTGGGTTACACCCAGATGTCGCGACACAACTAATCTCATCTATCCTACTCTTTCAACTCACGTCGAGCAAGTGGTAACGGGAGGGCTTTGGAATTGCCACTCGGCTGTGGTGGAAGGCAAATCTGCTTTCATCTCAGCCTACGCATCCTTGCTCTCCCTTAACTTCCTTGCTCTGACTGAGACCTGGATCAGACCAGAAAACACTGCTACGCCCGCGGCTCTGTCAGATGTGTACTCTTTCTCTCACACTCCCAGAGCCGTGCGGACAGGTGGTGGGGCTGGTCTGCTAATTTCCAGAAAATGGAAATACTCTCCTGTTTCACTGTCACAATTCTCTCCTACCTCATTTGAATTTCATGTGGTTACTGTTTCTCATCCAGTCAAGCTCACCATTGCAGTTGTTTATCGCCCACCGGGCCCTGCTGGTGACTTCCTGGAGGAGCTGGACCATCTAGTCTCCCACTTCCCTGTCGAAGGCTCTGGATTCATCCTTCTGGGTGACTTCAACCTCCCGACTGAGAAGCAGCTAGACCCACTACTTTCGTTTCTCGCCGCCTTTGACCTAGTTATTTCCCCATCTCCTCCTACCCATGAGGCGGGCAACCAACTGGACCTGATCTTCACCAGAGGCTGCTCTATTGCTAACCTGTCTGTCACTCCTCTTTCCAGTGAAAAGGGTAAGAAACTCTCTGATCACTACTTCATGTCCTACTCTCTCTCTCTCTCCTCTCCCCCCTCACAGCCCCTCCCTACCCACATGATTTCCTCACGTCACAATCTTCGCTCACTTTCCTCCACTGATCTTTCCTCTTCTGTTCTCTCTGCTCTCCCTGCCCCTGAAACCTTTGCTCTTCTATCCCCTGATACCGCCACAGATCTTCTTTTCTCTACTCTATCCTCTTCTCTCGACCATCTCTGTCCCCTCACCACCAGGCCTGCACGCCAAACTCCACCTGCCCCCTGGTTGTCGGACTCAGTGCGGACTGAGAGACGGAGCCTGAGAGCAGCTGAGCGCAAATGGAGAAATGGCAACCTCCTGGAGGACCTTCTCACCTTCCAAACTCTCATTTCTACTTTTTCCTCCTCTCTATCAGCTGCTAAAGCTGCTTTTTTCTGCACTAAAATTCAGGCTTCTGCTTCCAACCCTAAAAAACTCTTTGAAACTTTCTCCTCTCTCCTGCAACCACCACCCCCTCCTCCCTCCTCGTCCCTCCTCCCGGACGATTTCGCCAACTTCTTTGACAAGAAGGTGAACGATATCCGATCCTCCTTCCCTCCTCCCCCGGCTGGTGCCCTGCGCACTACCCACACCCGTCTGCCTGCCACCCCCCCCTCTCTACCTTCATCTACTCCTCTTCCCCCCCCCATCCCCTCTCTATCCCACTTCTCTCCCCTCTCCCCTAACGAGGTCCTTCTCCTTGTTACCTCTAGTCGCCCCACCTCATGCTCTCTGGACCCGGTCCCATCCACTCTGTTGCAGTCTATTGCACCTGAACTTCTTCCCTTCTTAACCCACCTTATTAACACCTCTCTGACATCTGGCTACTTTCCCTCTACTTTCAAGACTGCCAGAGTCACCCCCCTCCTGAAGAAACCGACACTTCACCCCTCTGAGATCAAGAACTACAGACCGGTTTCCCTTCTATCCTTCCTATCTAAAACTCTCGAACGTGCTGTCTTTAAACAACTGTCCTCCTATCTCCACCAGAACAACCTCCTGGACTCCAACCAGTCTGGGTTCAAAGTGGGTCACTCGACAGAGACTGCCCTCCTGGCAGTGACGGAGTCGCTCCATGCCGCTAGAGCGAACTCTCTCTCCTCCGTCCTGATACTCCTGGACCTGTCTGCAGCGTTCGACACGGTGAACCATCAGATCCTCCTCTCCACCCTCGAGGGGATGGGTGTCTCAGGCTCTGCACTCTCCCTGTTTGCATCCTACCTGACGGGTCGCTCCTACCAGGTGATGCTGAGAGGGTCTGTGTCAGAACCACACAGGCTCACAACTGGGGTTCCCCAAGGCTCGGTTCTGGGTCCTCTTCTTTTCTCTCTCTACACTACATCTCTGGGTGCTGTCATCCACTCCCATGGCTTTTCCTACCACTGCTATGCCGATGACACCCAGCTGATCCTCTCATTCCCCCCCTCTGATACCCAAGTGGAGGCACGCATTGCTGCTTGTCTGGCTGACATCTCGGAGTGGATGTCGACAAACCACCTGAAGCTCAACCTGGACAAGACCGAGCTGATGTTCCTCCCGGGGAAGGGCTGTCCGCACCGAGACATGGCCATCACCATTGATAATGCTGTGGTGACCTCAACTCGGACTGCGAAGAATCTGGGTGTGACCCTGGACGATCAACTGACGTTCTCGGCAAACATCGCATCAGTGACAAGGTCCTGCAGATTCCTCCTCTACAACATCAGGAGGATTCGCCCCTTCCTCATGGAGAAGGCAGCCCAGGTGCTCATCCAGGCTCTCGTCATCTCCCGCCTGGACTACTGCAACTCCCTCCTTGCTGGTGCTCCGGCATCTGCCATCAGACCTCTGGAGCTTGTTCAGAAAGCTGCGGCTCGTCTGGTGTTCAACCGCCCTAAGTTCTCCCACACAACCATCCTTCTCCGTTCTCTACACTGGCTCCCCGTAGCGGCTCGCATCCAGTTCAAAACCCTGGTGCTAGCCTATAGGGCAGTGAAAGGAACAGCTCCTTCCTACCTCCGGGCTATGGTCGATGCCTACACCCCTGCCCGACCACTTCGGTCTGCCACCTCGGGGCGACTGATTGCCTCGTCACTCAAGGGTCCTTCTGGCCGATCCACACGGTCACGACTCTTTTCTGTTCTGGCCCCACAGTGGTGGAATGAACTTCCCACTGATGTTAGGACAGCAGAGTCACTGCCCATATTTCGCCGCAGGTTGAAAACCCACCTCTTCAGGAAACACTACCCTTCCTCTCTGCCTGACCTACTTGTTGTTAACTAGTTGTACGAACGCTTGTTTTCTATTGTTGTATTGTTTATTGGATCTTGTTTAGTCGATACACTTAATTGTTTTAGCTCATGCTCATTTGACTTAGCTATTTTGTCTCATCTGTTTAAGGAAATAGGTAGCTGATATATTGCACTTTTACCTTAGCGCTAGGTATACTCTTGGTTGCTTGTTTTTGCAGAAAATGCACTAAAGACTTCTGGTGATTAGTAGTTTTCGTTCCCTACCTATGTTGAATACACTTATTGTAAGTCGCTTTGGATAAAAGCGTCTGCTAAATGACTGTAATGTAATGTAATGTAATGTAATGTATAGGTAGTCGCCCGAGGTGGTATAGGTAGCTGATATATTGCACTTTTACCTTAGCGCTAGGTATACTCTTGGTTGCTTGTTTTTGCAGAAAATGCACTAAAGACTTCTGGTGATTAGTAGTTCTCGTTCCCGACCTATGTTGAATACACTTATTGTAAGTCGCTTTGGATAAAAGCGTCTGCTAAATGACTGTAATGTAATGTAATGTATTTGAACATTAGCAT